>NC_136063.1:54321424-54735462 GCF_964261635.1 Lissotriton helveticus
ACTTCGGGCTTCGGAAACAGGTGGGCCTCCGGATACCTCGGACCTTGCTCTCTCGGCTTGGGCTCTGGTCGGGACGAACCGCATTCCTCACCGCCTCGTCTGGATGCCGGACCGCAGTCTCCGTCTCCTCCGTGGGCCTGAGGGAGACTTGATGAAGCAGAAATATCTGCACGTGCATGGTAGAGTTCCGTCACGGCTGTAGAAGGGTCAGGGGGCCTGCGTTACATCGCCGGCGCGTGGGGAAGGGGCTCGTCCCTGTTCGGGCGCCATTTTGTGGTAAATAAATAATTAACTACCGGTACTATTTTTCTATACATTAACTAAAACAGATAGCTCAATAAATAAGAGGCAGGATCCGGGGTATCTGAGTTGAACAGGCTTTAATCAGGCACAAGGGAAGGGACAGGATCGGAACAGCCTGTAATAGAATGGCATGGAATGGCAGCTGCAACGTTTCATCAACATTACATAGTATATATAGGAAAACATTACAATTGCATTGAATACAGTAGGCGTAACAAGTGACAAACGTAAGATAAGAACAAATGGGCGTACAAAGAAGGCGTGTACGTAGACATGTGATGAAAACGTCACAGAAGTGTCATAAATGGGTGGATACATGGAGGGGGCTACCTGGGCAGCTGGAACCTTTAACCTACTGGTGCGCGCAAACGGGCCATGACGTATAACTAGGGAGAGCTGGGGGCTCTGACTTCTGCACTAGAAGAGGAGACTAAAGTCTGAGATGTCAGGACGACATGTACCTATAGCATATCTGGTATCTTGTGTTTGGAGTACATGTTGATAGAATCTAAAAGTCATCAGAGCAAAGGCTACTTGACACTAAGGCTGGTGCATACATATATTCTTCATGTATTGCGTGTGCTATGAATCTTCTATGGATACTAATTCAGTAATTCACTTGCATGGAGACAGAAAGACTAGACTATAGCTGAAAATGTTTATGCGGTTCGTTAGCTTAGGAATGTGAAGACGGAGAGCTGAACTGATAACTGTAGGCATAACATATTCTTGGCAGACATGCAGGGAGGCCAGGCCGGGCACCGCGCTGCTCGGCAGGAAGTAAGCGAAGGGTCAGGGATGCGGGAGGGGCTGCATCGCTCCTCGGAGTGGGTTCAGGAGACTGGAGCTCGAATCTGGTGTCCGGGCCCTGTAAGGCCTAGAAACGGGGACAGTTCGATGAATTAACGTGCATAATGTAAAACGTTGGCAACATAGGCCTAATACTCGTTGCTTTCACGAGGACTGGATAACTGGCATACTAACGTTGGACACAACTATAATTGCGTCTTTAATCGATCATAGGGGGATATATGCATATTAATCATGCACATATTACATAGGATGGGGAACACGTAGGCACACATGACAAGGCAAAATTCAATTTTCCTCAATTTCAAACAGGCTGAATGTTAGGAATCAGCTGTTCAGGTCTCCCTCTCACTGATGATGCAGTTGGTCCTCCAGTCGAAGTTGAAGCACCTTCCCTTGGGGGATTTCGTGCCAGAGCCCTGACACTCTCCCGGGCATAGTTCTGGGGGTGCCTCGTCTGAACGTGCCGAATCATGGTCGAATTGCCAAAACTGTACTTTCTTGTAGGGTCACCCCGTGAAAGGACAGTTTGGCAAATTCTGCACTCCACCTTTGGAGCATTCACCTTTTTTTTACCTGCTGGTATAGTAAAAAACTTCCATATGAAGTGCTCCCTTACCCTGGGCTGAGGAGCCTCTTCCTGAATTAACTCATCCGAGTCCTCACTGCTACTGGTGGGTCTAGCAGCCATTATATTTCCAAAAAGGTAGCGCAGAAAAGAACAGGTCTTGCTGTCACAAAAGTGAAAGAAGAAGTGAAGGAAATGGGTGGGGTTTTCATTATTTGTGAAAAAAAAAACTGTTAACAACCAATGAAAAGAGTTTTTTAAGGTCACATGACTTGACGCGCTTACCCTGCGTGCACCGGAGCGCTTCCGGTGGCGTTTACGCAGCATGAACGTAGGCGCTTCCGTGGGCGCTTATGCGGAGCGCCTAAATGACATTTTGCTAGCTTTACGGAAATGCAAAATCATTTTCATTCGGAAAATCACAAATGCTACTTTTATAAATATGGTACTGAATGTCTTGCATTATTATTTAGTTTTCATACATATTTATTTTTACGAATGCAGAAATAGCGCTCTCGGGTGAGCTTACCGGTGCGCGCACCCTGAGCGCTCCAAGACAAAATGATATGGATGAGCTTACCGGTGTGCGCACCCTGAGCACTCCAAGACAAAATGATATGGGTAAGCTTACCGGTGCGTGCACCCTGAGCGCCCCAGGAAAAAATGATTAAAAAAAAACATAAAAAATACATTGAAAAAATATATTAAAAAAAATAATAATATTAATTAATAGTTATAAAAAACAGCTAATAAAAAAAAACACAAAAAATCGTAGGTTACAAACTCGATATACAAAGGAATTAGCTTTTTAAAAACCTTTGAAATTTACTGAAAAAACCAGAGGTTTCACAATCGTTATAGTTAGGAATTAGCATTTAAAAAAACAATGAAATTCACTGAAAAAAACATAGGTTTCACAATCGTTATAGTTAGGAATTAGCATTTAAAAAACCTTTGAAATTCACAGAAAAAAACATAGGTTTCACACCAGTTATAGTTAGAAATTAGCATTTAAAAATCCTTTGAAATTCACAGAAAAAAACATAGGTTTCACACCAGTTATAGTTAGCTAAACATTTTACTCATACAAAACCATTGAAATTCCCACGTTGGAGTTAGTTGGACTCACTATAACTTGCGCACCCGCAATCCACTGCTGATGATGTCACATATTACATCATTCATGACATGGTCAGTGACATCACTGATGTCCAACTAACTATAACGTGGGAATTTCAATGGTTTTGTATGAGTAAAATGTTTAGCTAACTATAACTGGTGTGAAACCTATGGTTTTTTCTGTGAATTTCAAAGGTTTTTTAAATGCTAATTCCTAACTATAACAAATGTGAAACCTATGGTTTTTTCAGTGAATTTCAAAGGTTTTTTAAATGCTAATTCCTAACTATAACGATTGTGAAACCTATGTTTTTTTTCAGTGAATATATATATATATATATTTATATATATTCACTGAAAAAACCATAGGTTTAACACTCGTTATAGTTAGGAATTAGCATTTAAAAAACCTTTGAAATTCACAAAAAAATAAACATAGTTATAGTTAGCTGAACATTTTACTCATACAAAACCATTGAAATTCCCATGTTATAGTTAGTTGGGCTCACTATAACTCGCGTGCCCGCAATTCACTGCTGATGATGTCACATATTACATCATTCATGACATGGTCAGTGACATCACTGATGACATCACTGATGACATCTCAAATGACATCATTGCTACCGGGAGCAGAGCATTGAACTAATTGTTCGAAAGAAGGAGGAACACCACTGCTCCACCCAGCCCTAATTTTTCTCCTTTATTTTGCTCCTGTTGAGCAGTTTTGCATTCCCTTGTTTTGTTTTTGTCCTGAAAAAAATCCCCCAAAAATATAAAATCGTTCTTAAAAAGTAGAAAACAAATTTAAAAACAAAAAAAGAAGTAAAACAAAGTTATTTTAGAACTACCTCCACTTCTCAAAAAAGAGCTATATTCATTATAGATTGTGTCATTCTTTTTTTCAATGAATGTGTACTGCATAAATGAATCGATAAAATGACTGAATGAAGGGGAGAAAGTGACTGAGAGAACAAATGACAGAAGGGGAGTGAGGGAAGGTGAGTTGTGAACGGGAGTGAGTCGAAGTGGAGTGAATGAAGGAGAGTGACAGAGAGTGAGGGAAGGGAATGAGTAAAGGTGAAAAAGGGGATTGATATTGAGGGAAGGAGGGTGAGGGAGGATAAAGTAATGGGAGTGAGAGTAAGGCAAGGGGAGTGAGGGAGAAGGAAGGGGGAGTGACTGAGGGTGAGTTGATGACAGTGAGGGATGGATGGTGAGTGAGGGTGATTGAAGGGAAGTGAGAGAGTGAGGGGACAGAGGGAGTGAGGGTAAGACAGAGGGATTGAGGGAAGAGGAGTGAGGAAGTGAGAGGACAGAGGAAGTGAGAGAAGGAGTGAGTGAAGTAGAGTACGGTGAGAGAGGAAAGGAGAATGAGTGACAAAGCGAAGGAAGGGAAGAGAGGGGAAGGGTAGTGAACATGAGAAATGAGAATAAGTGAGGGAAGCGGTGTAAGGGAATGGGGGTGAGGGAGGGTGAGAGAAGAGTAGTGAGGTTGAGGAAAAGAGTGATGAGAAACTAAATTTTGTTTGTCAAAGTTACCTTATAAGTAATGTAAACTTAATTACATATTTTTGCTAAATTTAATATCTGTGGAAGAGAAAAAAAAGTAAGTTATAATATTTATAATATATATTTCAAAATACAAGATACAAGGCAGGAGATTAAAATTCATTAAAGGGTACTAAGAGATAAAGTAGGAGTGAAGGAAACAGAAAGGGAAACAAAGGAACGGTGAAGGACAGAGAGAGGGAAAGAGAAATAGAGGGAGAGCAAATGACTGAGAGGATAATAAGGCAGGTAGATTGAGTGACACAAAGGGAAAGAGGGAGAGAGAAATGAAGTGAAGGTGAGTAAGGGACTTAAGGAATGTGAGTTAGCAAAACTAAATGAGGAAAGGGAAGTAAGGGAAGGGGAGTGAGTGAGAGGGAAGGGGGAGTGATTGAGGGTGCGTTCACAACAGTGAGGGATGGAAGGTGAGTGATGGTGAGTGAAGGAGAGTGAGAGAGTGAGGGGACAGAGGGAGTGAGGGTACCAGAGAGGGAGTGAGAGAAGAGGAGTGAGGAAGTGAGGGGACAGAGGGAGTGCGAGAAGGAGTAAGTAAAGTGGAGTAAGGTGCGTGAGGGAAGGGGAATTACTGAGGGAACAAAGGAAGGAAAGAAGGGGAAGGGGAGTGAAGCAGAGAGACTAGGAAAAGATGAGTGGGGAGGAGAGTGAGGGGAAGGGGAGTTAAGGATCGAGAATGAGGATAAGTGAGGGAAGTGGAGTAAGAGAACAGGGGTGAGGGAGGGTGCAAGAAGGGCAGTGAGGTTGAGGAAAGAGGGGTGATAGAGGGTGGATAAAGGCGAGTGAGCATAAGACAAGGGGAGTGAGGGAGTGAGGAGATAGAGAGAGTGAAGAAAGGAATCAGAGAAGGGGACTGAGTGAGGGAGCAAAGAAAGGTAAGTGAGGGAGTGTTAGTGAGTTAAAGGGAGTGAGCGTGAGGGAAGGGGGAGTGACAAAGTGAGGGGATAGAGAGAGTTAGGGTAAGAGAGAGGGAGTGAGGGAAGGGGAGTGAGGATGTGAGAGGACCGAGGGAGTGAGAGAAGTAGTTAGTGAAGTGCCTTCGGCCTGGTCGCCCCCACGCTCCTCACCTCTCCTGCTCCTGAGCCTCCTGCTGCCTGAGCACATCGCCGCTGAGAGCCGACGCCGATTGCAGCGCCCCAGCCGCCGCTGGGCCGGCCGCTTGCCTGCACCCGTTTTTTCCCGCCGCTGCCTGCCTGCGGCCCCGCCCCCACGCCAGACGATTGGCTACCACGATCCCGCCTCCCAGCTGACCCGCCCTCCCGGCTCCCTTCTTAAGGGGACCCTGCCTGCCACTTGGGAGCGACCACTGCGCCTTCGGCCTGGTCGCCCCCACGCTCCTCACCTCTCCTGCTCCTGAGCCTCCTGCTGCCTGAGCACATCGCCGCTGAGAGCCGACGCCGATTGCAGCACCCCAGCCGCCGCTGGGCCGGCCGCTTGCCTGCACCCATTTTTTCCCGCCCCTGCCTGCGGCCCCGCCCCCACGCCAGACGATTGGCTACCACGATCCCGCCTCCCAGCTGACCCGCCCTCCCGGCTCCCTTCTTAAGGGGACCCTGCCTGCCACTTGGGAGCGACCACTGCGCCTTCGGCCTGGTCGCCCCCACGCTCCTTACCTCTCCTGCTCCTGAGCCTCCTGCTGCCTGAGCACATCGCCGCTGAGAGCCAACGCCGATTGCAGCGCCCCAGCCGCCGCTGGGCCGGCCGCTTGCCTGCACCCGTTTTTTCCCGCAGCTGCCTGCCTGCGGCCCGCCCCCACGCCAGACGATTGGCTACCTCGATCCCGCCTCCCAGCTGACCCGCCCTCCCGGCTCCCTTCTTATGACGCCCCCTCAGCGACCGCACAGCGGACGCGCGCAGCGGGAGCACCGACTGAGCGCCGAAGGTGCGCCAAAGGTAAGCCCGTCTGCGCCCGTCCGCGCCTGGACCGCGCCCAGTGCCAGGACCCCTGGCCCCCGCAGACTCCAGCCCTCCCGCCGGACCTACGACGACACCGAATTCTACGCACTCAACACTGGCCGAACCCCGGGTTGCTACCGAGCCACCCCGAGACGCACCCACGGACCCTTCTGCTGCCACTCCTGCAAGTTCACCTGCATCCGGACCTGCACTACTCCTGCACCGACCAAGACCAAGACGAGCAACAGCAGCAGCCACCTGAAATGCATCCTGCTCAACACCCGCTCCGTCCACAGACACGCCGTCAAGCTCTGGAACCTGCTCGACACTACTTCACCAGACGTCACCTTCCTCACTGAAACCTGGATGAACGCCTCTTCAGCGCCCGACATCGCCATCGCCATCCCAGACGGCTATAAGATCATCCGAAGGGACCGCATCAACCAGACCGGAGGAGGCATCGCCATCATCCACAGGAACACCCTCCGCATCACGACCAACACCGACGACACCCTCGCACCCGCCGAGCACCTCCACTTCCAGGTCCACATCAACCCCAAGACCACCCTCAGAGGCACCCTCATCTACAGACCCCCGGGACCACGCACACAATTCAGCGAAGACATCGCCGACTTCATCAGCCCGCACGCCCTCCCCTCCGCTGACTACATCCTCCTCGGGGACCTCAACTTCCACCTGGAGAACAACAAGGACCGCAACACCACCACCCTGCTGGACAACCTCGCAAACCTCTTACTCAAGCAGCTGGTGACCACCCCCACTCACTACGCCAGACACACACTCGACCCAGTCTTCTCATCCAGCAAGGACATCGCCTTCAGCCACGCCACCGGACTCCACTGGACGGACCACAGCTGCGTCCACTTCAGCTTCAAAAGGACCACGATCCACCACCAACAGCAACAGGTTGCACGCAGAAGCTGGAACAAGATCACAGCCGACCAGCTCGCGACTTCTCTGAGCAAGAACCCACCCACCAGCGCAACGAACCCCAGCCAAGCGGCCACCAACCTCACGAAGTGGATCAGCGACTGCGCAGACGACCTCGCCCCCCTGAGGACCCCGCCTAGCAGACCCGGCAGCAAGAAAGCCCCATGGTTCACCGACGAACTCAAGAGCTCCAAGAAGAACTGCCGAGCCCTCGAGAGAACCTGGCGCAGAGACCCAACACATGACAACATGACTGCCCTCAAGCTCGCCACCCGAAAACACCACCAACTCATCCACGCAACCAAGAAAACTGCATTCAAGGAACGACTGGACAACAACGCACACAACAGCAAGGAACTCTTCAACAACGTCAAAGAGCTCTCCAACCCCAACGCCGGAAACAGCGACATCACCCCTTCGCAAGACCTCTGCAACTCCCTCGCCTCCTACTTCCACAACAAGATCGCGGACATACACAACAGCTTCAGCACTCAACCGACGCACGCCACGACCGAACCACCGCCCCCCACCACCACCCTCCGCGCCTGGACCCCAATTAGCACCAAGGATACCGTCCGCACGATGAACTCCATCCACTCCGGATCTCCGACCGACCCCTGCCCTCACCACGTCTTCAACAAGGCCGACGCTGTCATCGCACCCCACCTGCGGGACATCATCAACACCTCCTTCGACACCGCGACCTTCCCAGAGAGCTGGAAGCACGCCGAACTCAGCGCTCTACTAAAGAAGCCATCAGCCAACCCCACCGACCTCAAGAACTACCGCCCCATCTCGCGGCTCCCGTTCCCTGCAAAAGTCATCGAGAAGACCGTCAACAAGCAGCTGGCCGCCTTCCTCGAGACGAACGGATCCCTTGACCCCTGGCAGTCTGGCTTCCAAGCCAACCACAGCACCGAGACCGCCCTGATCGCAGCCACCGATGACATCCGAGCACTGCTTGACAACAGAGAAACAGCGGCCCTCATCCTCCTAGACCTCTCCGCGGCCTTCGACACTGTCTGCCACCGTACACTAGTGCAGCGACTCAGCAACGTCGGATTCCAGGAGAAGGCACTGGAATGGATCATCTCCTTCCTCGCCGGAAGGACACAGAGAGTCCGCCTCCCCCCGTTCAGATCTGAAGCCACCAAAGTCATCTGCGGCGTTCCTCAAGGGTCCTCGCTCAGTCCAACCCTCTTCAACGTCTACATGAGCCCCCTCGCAGACATCGCACGCCAGCACAACCTCAACATCATCTCCTATGCCGACGACACCCAGCTGATCCTCTCCCTCACCAACGACCCCGCCACCGCCAGAGCCAACCTTCACGAAGGGATGAAAGAGGTAGCCAAATGGATGAAGACCAGTCGCCTGAAACTGAACTCGGACAAGACGGAAATCCTCATCCTGGGATCCTCACCCTCCGCCTGGGACGACTCCTGGTGGCCCCCGCCCTAGGCAGCGCACCCCAAACAACAGACCACGCACGCAACCTGGGCTTCATCCTGGACTCCTCCCTCTCCATGACCAGACAAGTCAACGCCGTCTCCTCGTCGTGCTTCAGCATCCTGCGCATGCTACGTAAGATCTTCCGGTGGATCCCCACCGAGACCAGGAAGACGGTCACCCAGGCCCTCATCACCAGCCGTCTGGACTACGGCAACTCCCTCTACGCCGGAACCGCCGCCAAACTCCAGAAGAGACTCCAGCGGATTCAGAACACCTCAGCACGACTCATCCTGGACATCCCCCGTCACAGCCACATCTCCGGACACTTGAGAGACCTGCACTGGCTCCCGGTCAACAAGAGAATCACCTTCTGTCTCCTCACCCACGCACACAAAGCCCTACACAACCAAGGCCCAGGATACCTCAACAGCCCCCTCAACTTCTACGCTCCCAAACGCCAGCTTTGATCGACCGGCCACGCCCTCGCCACCGTCCCCCGCATCCGAAGAGCCACCACAGGGGGACGGTCCTTCTCCTACCTCGCCGCCAAGACATGGAACTCCCTCCCGACCCACCTCCGCCTGACCCAGGACCACCTCGCCTTCAGGAAACAACTCAAGACCTGGCTGTTCGAGCAGTAGCGGACCCCCCTCCCCTAGCGCCTTGAGACCCTCTGGGTGAGTAGTGCGCTATATAAATGCCCTGATTGATTGATTGATTGATTGAGTAAGGTGAGTGAGAGAAGGAAAAGGAGTGAGGAGCAAAGGAAGGTAAGAGAGGGGAAGGGGAGTGAAGCAGAGGGACTGAGAGCAGGAAAGTTGGGGAGGGGCGAGAGGGGAAGGGGAGTGAAGGAATGGGGAATGAGGGGTAGTGATTAGTTCCATTAGGTCTACATCGTTGGAACATTAAAATTACATACTGTCCATATCTTTGTATAAATAATGTTGATAGCATTGCATAGTTACATTGGGTATAGAGCATGTTTTGATTTGCTTCTCTAACGAGGTTATTAAAATACACTGATTTGCAGTCTGGTAAAGTCAAATATATAAATCTTTCAGAGTCTATTGTAGTACTACTTGAAAAGGAACAATAGTCGCAGTCATGCTGCCATTTATAAGAAAGGCCAAAAAGATTTTCAACATCTATACCTTCATCTTGCAACACAACAAGCATATACATTAGAAATTCCTGACAATCTTGCTGAATATTCTGTGAAAATTGATTTAGACCAGAACATATGTCTAATTTCGAATATCAGAAACACTTTCTATTTTTGTTTTATCACTGCTACATTTCTCAAACACAGTATTCAACAAACAACAAAATCTTTGATCCCGATTTTCAACAATCTGCTCTTGTAAAGTTTGGAGAAAAAAAACAACATTAACCACTACATTAGCATAGCAGTTGACACCAGAACTGTTTTCAAACTGAAATCCAACAACATCTTCAACAGAATCCTTTTCCTTTGTGCTTACAATTACTGGTTCATCTAGTTTTTTTCTTTTTGCTACAACCTCGCTATAATTTTTCTCATTTCTTCTTTTTCAGCCTACCACACGCTTTTCAAATAAAGGATATTGAGGTAAATTTGGAGCATATTCTCTTCTTAACCTATTATATTCTTTTACGCAATTTAGATCTGCACTAATCTTTGTCTCATCAAAATCAATCAAGTATAATCCAGATAAAGTTCTGACTCGAGATAAAGCAACATATGCCATACCCTCCTTGAACACAGAACTTCCAATATTCGCCAAAGCACTATCTACACTTAAATCTTGAGATTTATGAATAGTCATCGCATATGCCAAACAAACAGGAAACTGTTTTCGGCAGACATATAAATCTTTCACAAGCAAAAATCGAGCAGAACGACTCAATTGTTGTACTTCTTCACTTCCATCAAATCTAATTTAAAAAAATTAAATTTCATCTCTATTTCGGTAATTCACAAAATCAACAACATGACCCATTGCTCCATTTACTAAACCTCTTTCCACATGTAAATTCCGTCATACAATTATACAACAATTTAAACATGCATATAGACTCTTTTCAAAACCAGCAGTTTTAGATATTGTCTTCTCTAAAGAATCCAATTTTGATTTCAACTTTTCTGCCAAAAAAATAGTAGCTCCTTCATGCTCTATTTTATCAATAGTTTCCAGTTTTACAATCTCTTGATTTTCTAACTTTAACATTTTGTTGTTGAAGATTGAACATTCTTGCAGAGTTGGCATCAAGCATATCACAGATTTGTTTTCAGTAATTTTCCTATAAATATTCTCTGGGAGAATATTTTCGTTTGGAAACACATTTGAAAGTAATCGTGCCTGCAAAGCTTCTTTGCCATGTTCACTTACTTTTCGAATTCTTATATATTGAAGAATATTTTTATAATCTTCATCCTTTGCCTGTCGCATATTTTGAAGCAGTTCTGCATATTTAAAATATAACCATATATTAACATTTCCAATGCTTCCTAGGCACTTTCTGATATCTTCATGCGTAAGCATTTTAAACACTGGTTGTCCTTTCGCAGGAGTTAGCTGCAGTAGATCTCCAAAAACAATGATGTGTTTGCCTCCAAATAACACTTCATACTCTGTTTTAAGAATTTGTTGCATTCTTAAATGCACAAAAGCAAGCATTACATTTGATACTATGCTTACCTCATCAATGATAAGAAGTTTCATTTTCTTCAGGACTTTGTAAACTTCACAACAAGCTTCTCCAGATAGCTTGTGGTATTGTAATTTATGATCATGCTCTACTGGCAGCATCAATAAACGATGTAAAGTAATCCCTTTAATGTTATGTACTGCCAACCCAGTTGGAGCGGTAACAACACAAGAGAGCGACGACTCAGTTCTTTTCTGTAGATAAGTTGCAATTCCTTTAATTAGAAAACTTTTTTCAGTTCCTGCTTCTCCACTCACGTACAGTTGGACAGGTTTAAATAATGTACATGAGCACATAAACCATGCTCAATCTGTTCTATGACTTCGTAATATATTTGTTTCTGCTTAACGTTTAATTGTTTTTCCAATTCTTCTAAGTTTACTACATCCTCCTGAGCTTGTTCCAGTGCTCTTTCCACCTCATCTATGGCAGTGGCAGCTTCATTTTGGATAATTGGGCCTCCGAGTGGATCCTGACTCAACGAAGCAGAACTCTGACTGTCTTGAGAACTGTCTCTAGCAATCTCTGCTGCAATTGTAGCTTCTTGTTGTATTTCATCGTTCAACATTTGCAGATAATTAGTAAAAGCAGGACATTCTATAGTATTTTTGCTTGCATTGAAAGAATCTTCATAACTGAGAAAATCTCCAAGTAGTTCCTCTTCTGTACGCCATGGCTTAAAGGTTTGCAAAACAGCTAAATAGTAAAATTCCCTTTTGTCAGGAGATTCGCAACTCAATGTTCGATGATTAATCAAATGTCCTTTTCTTTGTTTCACCAGACATCCTTCACATCCAATTACAGCATATACTCCTTTATTGATATCTTCTGTAATATTCCTCTTAAAAGTATAGCTTTGTAGTACTTCATAGAGACAAACATTGTCAAGATGACTACTTCTATTTGGATAGTATGTATCCAACATGTTAGTCTTCAAAATATCTGTACTGTTTGGTTCTTTCTCTGCCAAATACACAATTTCTTGTACAGATTTCAAAACTCGGTTTCGTGTTGCAGCAAGACCTAGACTCGCCCAATGATTGTTCTAGATTTGGAATATAGACTTGCTGATGATAACCGATTTGAACATTCGTATGCTCCAATTTCTCGATGCGACAACATCTTCAGACTGTAACTGTACAATTTCTTACTTTGGCTTTTTTCATGAGCAATTTCTTCCCACATTTCCTTTAGTTGGGTCTTTTCTGATTTTGTTATGTAAGACGTTGCATATCGAGCCACAGCAATAGAGTTGTCAGCAACATATTGAATATCCACGTTAGCATTCCACATGGACCTAATGACTGGGTTATAGTCATTTATGTATTTTGACTCTTCATTTTTTTTTAAGTTGTACGTATTTTTGGGTGATTTTCTTGTCACAGTATGTCGCAAAGAAGACATAAAATTGTTTACTCTTCCTTTATATATTACTGGTCGTGGAAATCCAAAACGACATTTTGTGTAGAACTTGTCCTTGGCATTAAACTTTCGACTCCAGTATTTTCCACAACGATGGGTTTGAAACCGTAAGACTTGATGTCTTAAATTGTTTTCTTCTGTACTTTTCGGAACAACACATGTAGAATACAGTTCAATAAAACTCATCACTGTGTCATCCGAATCTGTTCCAAATTTGGGAGCATCTTTGATCCATAGCAGCATATGTATGTGAGGAGCACCTCTTGCTTGATACTCCTTTCTCCAAAAGAAATCCAAAACCTCTCCAAGAGGAGGATTTTTTTTGTTTGTGATAAAAGACATCGTAGCTTCAAATCTATGACTGAAATACCTGCATACATTAACTGGATCCAAAGAGCACAGTTCTCCAGGTGTCTTGTATTCTATATTTTCTATGTTTGGATTTGCCTCTCGAAGAAATTGAAATAAGTCTTCCCAAGCAGACTCAGCACAACTAAGAGTAAGGAACCATGTAGGAGTTCCTAAGTTTCTTAGCATACATTTCAGTTCCCCATGACGACGGTACCAATACTCGTTGGTACGACTCTGACATGCCACGAGATTAATTAGCTTAGACTCCAAAGTAGTGTCTTGCTGTTGGACTTTATCCATAAAGTCCCTTGCCGAAACATTTTGCAGATGTACTCCACTTTTCAGTATATGGTTCACTGCATAGGAAAGTCCAGACAGGTCACTCTCAAACAGAAGATGAAACAAATATGGAATACATTGGCATTGGATCTTCTGCATATAATCTTAAAGACCGGTATTCAGATGCAGGAATTTGAACAGATCGGTCATCATATCGACCACCTTGACCTGTTGGAAATAACTGAGGAAAACAACGAGCTTCCAAGCTTTCTTCCCATACACTAATGGGACTTCCTTTTGCTTCTATCATTTGGAACAACTCAATAACATTCCCAACTACTTCTTTGGAATGCAGAGGATGAACACTATAATGTTCATAAATTCATAAATTTCTTCACTTCTAGACACATCTACTTTTTCAATTTGCCCAGCTGAGAAATCACTGCCCTCTTCTACAGTTGTTTCCTCTTCCCCTACATATTCATTTTTGTAGTACTGATTCTTTTTTACCAAATACAACGTTGCCTGTTTGACTTTCCTAACATCCACTAATTCTTGCCAGATTTTCTTACTCTTTGTAGGAACGCCATTAACTAGAATAACCAGAGGTTCCTCTTTCACTTTTTCAACACCAATTGTATCAATATTTTTCTTTAAATCTAGAGGCAAATAACAACTCTTCCCTTTAATCCTCTCTGTAAATCTGAAGGAGGCAATTTCCCTGTCTTAGTCTCCATGCGAACAATAGCCTGAAATGGATGCACACATTGAATCAGAATAGACTCATAAGTATTTAGATCCATCAATTCAGAAGGAATGTTTACCAACTCAAGATTATTATGTACAGCTCTAGTAGGCATTTTGTTTTCATTTAATTTATTAGAACAATATTTACAAATACGCAGATCAGAACCCAAATCAAAACAATTCTCTACCAACAAATAAGTTGCAAAATCCTTCCACTCATTAATATTTTCTTTTTGACTTTTTACATATAAATCAACTAACCTAGTCTGATTCTTATAATGAGTTTGTCGACAACACACACAAGAAAAATTTGGCCTTTCACTTCAAATGACCTTAAACTTTGTAATTTCATGGTCAAGATTTTCTGTACTTAAATTCTGTACATTCTCTTCCACATTACCTTCTATTACTGTATCAGTTTCTGCATTGCCCTCTTTTTCACCAAAGTAACTAAACTCAATTTCTTCACAAATGTTGTTCACATCTAATACAGATCCATGCAAAAGAGCACTGGTTAACTGTTTTAGCTTAAGTGCTGGACTTTTTGCATAATACAACCTTCTCACTAATTTCCTCACTTTAGTATGATGTACTGCTAACATCCTAAAATGATGAAAAACACTCTGACATACTTTTCTAGAAAGACAAGCCAGTGAATGCCCATGCAAACCTGTTTTTTATCTCACTCGGCAAGGATCTAACTCTTGCAACATTTACATTTTTTGTTTTAGACTTTTCTTAGTATATGTATGTAAGAAATTGCAAAACAAATCAATTGAATCTTGTCGCACACTACACATACTACTACAATTCCAAGTGTACACTGGAGCCTTAGGATGTCTCCCTAAAACTTCATCAGCTAACACCTCTTCTGCATTTCTAGGCACATTTTTTTCTTTTTCAATCGGACAACCGTCCTTCACCTCATATCCTCGACCACTGGTGTCAACTGCATGCACCAAATCATTATCCTGAAAATAACTCTCTTTATTAAAAAATGGCTCACAACTTGAACTATGCTTCCATTCTCCATAAAAAACATCACAAAAATTAGTACGATTAATTACTCTTTTCCACTTACTTTTTGATTTCAAAACATTGATTACCTTGTCTAGTGTACGAATTCTATTGATTACTAAAATATATAAAAAAAATTCATTTCAAAAGCCTGATCAACTATCCTCTCTATACTTTTCTTTTTCTTGTAAAAATCTGTTTTCCTTTTACAATTCTTAACATTTTTTGATAAATTTAAAACAATACTGTTATAAAACATTCACTTACAAATGTCAATGAACTGATTTGTATGTCTATTAATATTGACAATATTTTTCTACATTTTTGCTGGGATTTTGCTTTTTCTTTGTAGTTGCAGAAACATTTTTTTTCTTTTGTGCATTATCTTGACTTTGTTTACATTGAGTTAATTTCCGTATAAAATTCTTTGTTGCCTTACCAGGAGCATTATTCTTTTTCTCCGTATTTTCTTTTTTACATACATCTTGTAATTGCGTTTTCTTGGAAAAGTAAGTTTTTTTATATTTTCTTCTTCGAACAGATTTAGTAGGCATATTGCTTTTTCTTTTTGTAGATAATTACAATCTGTTGTAAAGAAAAAAGAACATATTATAGACCACTACTAACATACTACATAGCAATTACAATAACTAAATGATATAAACACTAGTTTACAATATAAGTAAGCTTATAGCACAGCAACTGTGTCTCACCAGAGTAGGAAATGATGCAGTGAGTGCTGTTTCTCACTTTATGGCAGTGCAGAACAGCTTCAACATTAATGTCACTCTCTGCCTGCACCATCTCACCCTCTACCTGCATCATATCTCCCTCCACTTGCAACATCTCACTCTCTGCCTGCGTCATCTCTCTCTTTGCGTGTGTCATCTCACTCTCTGCCTGTGCCATCCCACCCTCTACCTGCATCATGTCTCCCTCCACTTGCGTCATTTCACTCTCTGCCTGCGTCATCTCTCTCTTTGCGTGTGTCATCTCTCTCTTTGCATGTGGCATCTCTCTCTTTGAGTGTGTCATCTCACCCTCTGCCTGCGCCATCTCTCTCTTTGTGTGTGTCATCTCACTCTCCGCCTGTGTCATCTCTGTCTTTGCGTGTGTCATCTCACTCTCTGCCTGCATCATGTTTCTCTCCACCTGCATCATCTCTCTCTTTACGTGTGTCATATCACTCTCTGCCTCCACCATCTCTCTCTTTGCGTATATCATCTCACTCTCTACCTGCGTCATCTCTCTCTTTGTGTGTGTCATCTCACTCTCTGCCTGCACCATCTCTCTCTTTGCATGTGTCATCTCTCTCTTTGCGTGTGACATCTCACTCTCAGCCTGCACCATGTCTGTCTTTGCGTGTGTCATCTCACTCTCTGCTTGCGCCATCTCACCCTCTGCCTGCATCATGTCTCTCTCCACCTGCGTCATCTCTCTCTTTGCGTGTGTAATCTCACTCTCTGCCCGCGCTATCTCACCCTCTGCCTGCATCATGTCTCTCTCCACCAGCGTCATCTCTCTCTTTGCGTGTATCATCTCACTCTCTGCCTGCACCATCTCTCTCTTTGCATGTGTCATCTCTCTCTTTGCGTGTGACATCTCACTCTCAGCCTGCACCATGTCTGTCTTTGTGTGTGTCATCTCACTCTCCACCTGCGTCATCTCTCTCTTTGCGTATATCATCTCACTCTCTACCTGCGTCATCTCTCTCTTTGCGTGTTCATCTCACTCTCTGCCTGCACCATCTCTCTCTTTGCATGTGTCATCTCTCTCTTTGCGTGTGACATCTCACTCTCAGCCTGCACCATGTCTGTCTTTGCGTGTGTCATCTCACTCTCTGCTTGCGCCATCTCACCCTCTGCCTGCATCATGTCTCTCTCCACCTGCGTCATCTCTCTCTTTGCGTGTGTAATCTCACTCTCTGCCCGCGCTATCTCACCCTCTGCCTGCATCATGTCTCTCTCCACCAGCGTCATCTCTCTCTTTGCGTGTATCATCTCACTCTCTGCCTGCACCATCTCTCTCTTTGCATGTGTCATCTCTCTCTTTGCGTGTGACATCTCACTCTCAGCCTGCACCATGTCTGTCTTTGCGTGTGTCATCTCACTCTCT
This sequence comes from Lissotriton helveticus, assembly GCF_964261635.1. Lineage (NCBI taxonomy): Eukaryota > Metazoa > Chordata > Amphibia > Caudata > Salamandridae > Lissotriton > Lissotriton helveticus. The sequence goes on from NC_136063.1 coordinate 54,338,709, forward strand.
ACCTGCGTCATCTCTCTCTTTGTGTGTGTCATCTCACTCTCTGCCTGCACCATCTCTCTCTTTGCATGTGTCATCTCTCTCTTTGCGTGTGACATCTCACTCTCAGCCTGCACCATCTCTCTATTTGCATGTGTCATCTCTCTCTTTGCGTGTGACATCTCACTCTCAGCCTGCACCATGTCTGTCTTTGCGTGTGTCATCTCACTCTCTGCTTGCGCCATCTCACCCTCTGCCTGCATCATGTCTCTCTCCACCTGCGTCATCTCTCTCTTTGCGTGTGTCATCTCTTTCTTTGCATGTCTCATCTCACTCTCTGCCTGCACCATCTCTCTCTTTGCATGTGTCATCTCTCTCTTTGCGTGTGACATCTCACTCTCAGCCTGCACCATGTCTGTCTTTGCGTGTGTCATCTCACTCTCTGCTTGCGCCATCTCACCCTCTGCCTGCATCATGTCTCTCTCCACCTGCATCATCTCTCTCTTTGCGTGTGTAATCTCACTCTCTGCCCGCGCTATCTCACCCTCTGCCTGCATCATGTCTCTCTCCACCAGCGTCATCTCTCTCTTTGCGTGTATCATCTCACTCTCTGCCTGCACCATCTCTCTCTTTGCATGTGTCATCTCTCTCTTTGCGTGTGACATCTCACTCTCAGCCTGCACCATGTCTGTCTTTGCGTGTGTCATCTCACTCTCTACCTGCGTCATCTCTCTCTTTGCGTGTGTCATCTCACTCTCTGCCTGCACCATCTCTCTCTTTGCATGTGTCATCTCTCTCTTTGCGTGTGACATCTCACTCTCAGCCTGCACCATGTCTGTCTTTGCGTGTGTCATCTCACTCTCTGCTTGCGCCATCTCACTCTCTGCCTGCATCATGTCTCTCTCCACCTGCGTCATCTCTCTCTTTGCGTGTGTAATCTCACTCTCTGCCCGCGCTATCTCACCCTCTGCCTGCATCATGTCTCTCTCCACCAGCGTCATCTCTCTCTTTGCGTGTATCATCTCACTCTCTGCCTGCACCATCTCTCTATTTGCATGTGTCATCTCTCTCTTTGCGTGTGACATCTCACTCTCAGCCTGCACCATGTCTGTTTTTGCGTGTGTCATCTCACTCTCTGCTTGCGCCATCTCACCCTCTGCCTGCATCATGTCTCTCTCCACCTGCGTCATCTCTCTCTTTGCGTGTGTCATCTCTTTCTTTGCATGTCTCATCTCACTCTCTGCCTGCACCATCTCTCTCTTTGCATGTGTCATCTCTCTCTTTGCGTGTGACATCTCACTCTCAGCCTGCACCATGTCTGTCTTTGCGTGTGTCATCTCACTCTCTGCCTGCACCATCTCTCTCTTTGCGTATATCATCTCACTCTCTACCTGCGTCATCTCTCTCTTTGCGTGTGTCATCTCACTCTCTGCCTGCACCATCTCTCTCTTTGCATGTATCATCTCTCTCTTTGCGTGTGACATCTCACTCTCTGCCTGCACCATGTCTCTCTTTGCGTGTGTCATCTCAATCTCTGCCTGCGCCATCTCACCCTCTGCTTGCATCATATCTCTCTCCACCAGCGTCATCTCTCTCTTTGCGTATTTCATCTCACTCTCTACCTGCATCATTTCTCTCTTTGCGTGTGTCATCTCACTCTCTGCCTGCACCATCTCTCTCTTTGCGTGTGTCATCTCTCTCTTTGCGTGTAACATCTCACCCTCTGCCTATACCTCCTCTCTCTTTGCGTGTGTCATCTCACTCTGCCTGCATCATCTCACCCTCTGCCTGCATCATGTCTCCCTCCACCTGCGTCATCTCTCTCTTTGCATGTGTCATCTCACTCTCTGCCTGCGCCATCTCACCCTCTGCCTGCATCATCTCACCCTCTGCCTGCATCATGTCTCCCTCCACCTGCACCATCTCTCTCTTTGTGTGTGTCATCTCACTCTCTGCCTGCGCCATCTCTCTCTTTGAGTATATCATCTCACTCTCCACCAGTGTCATCTCTCTCTTTGCGTGTGTCATCTCACTCTCTGCCTGCGCCATCTCTCTCTTTGCATATATCATCTCACTCTCTACCTGTGTCATCTCTCTCTTTGCGTGTGTCATCTCACTCTCTGCCTACACCATCTCTCTCTTTGCGTGTGTCATCTCTCTCTTTGCATGTGTCATCGCAAAGAGAGAGATGGTGCAGGCAGAGAGTGAGATGACGCTGGTGGAGAGAGACATGATGCAGGCAGAGGGAAACATGATGCAGGCAGAGGGGAGATGACACACTCAAAGAGAGAAATGGCGCAGGTGGAGGGAGACATGATGCGGGCAGAGGGGAGACATGATGCAGGCAAAGAGAGAGATGGCACAGGTGGAGGGAGACATGATGCAGGCAGATGGGAGATGACACATGCAAAGAAAGATGACGCTGGTGGAGAGAGACATGATGCAGGCAAATAGAGAGATGGCGCAGGCAGATAGTGAGATGACACACTCAAAGAGAGTGATGGTGCAGGCAGAGAATGAGATGACACACGCAAAGAGAGAGATGGCGCAGGTGGAGGGAGACATGATGCAGGCAGAGGGAGACATGATGCAAGCAAAGAGAGAGATGGCGCAGGCAGAGAGTGAGATGACACACTCAAAGAGAGAGATGGTGCAGGCAGAGAGTGAGATGACACACGCAAAGAGAGAGATGGCGCTGGTGGAGGGAGACATGATGCAGGCAGAGGGGAAATGACACACGCAAAGAGAGAGATGATGCTGTTGGAGAGGGACATGATGCAGGCAGAGGGTGAGATGGCGCAGGCAGAGAGTGAGATGACACACGCAAAGAGAGAGATGGTGCAGGCAGAGAGTGAGATGACACTTGCAAAGAGAGAGATGACGCAGGTGGAGGGAGACATGATGCAGGCAGAGGGGAAATGGTGCAGCAGGCAGAGAGTGAGATGACACACGCAAAGAGAGAGATGGTGCAGGCAGAAAGTGAGATGACACATGCAAAGAGAGAGATGGTGCAGGCAAAAGAGGCATGGTGCAGACAGAGGGGATAAATAATGCAGGCGCATGGCAGATAGCGCAGGCAGAGGGAGAGATGGGGCCAGCACAGGGTAACATGACGCAGGCAGTGGGAGAGATGGCGGAGACTGAGAGCGAGATGGCACAGACAAAGAGTGAGATGGCACAGGCAGAAGGCGAAATGATGCAAGAAGAGGGTGACACAGCAGAGGGTGAAATGGTACAGGCAGAGGGAGAGGGCTTGTGCAGTCAGAAAATACATTTCCAATTTACAGCACTATCTCTATACCAGCATTGAATGAAAGCATGAGAAACAATCTAAATAAAAAGAGTACCTTATAAGCAGTGAGATGCAAACTCTGAGGAGATACAGGTGACATTATAGAAAAAGGTACAAATATAATTCTTTAATTTACACAGACACTCAGTGTGATCCTAGTCAAAAATGTTAAAGCCATACATTTTACCCAAAAACATTTAGCATAGTAAATCGTTTAAGACACAGAGCACAGCCCATACAAAAGACCACTACTTTACAATGCAGAAACCTGACTCATTTCCAAAATACATTTCCAATATGCACCATTCGTTTTTTGCCAGCATTACATACAAACATGAGACACAATGCAAAAAGAAACAGTACCCTATAAGCAAACAGGTGCAAATTGTGAGGAGACATTATAAAAAAATGTCCAAATATAATTCTTTAATTTACACAGACACTCAGTGTGATCCTAGTTAAAAATTTTCAAAACAATCATTTTACCTGAAAACATTTACCACAATAAATCATTTAAAAGACAGAGCACAGCCCATTTAAATAAGCACTACATTACCGTGCAGAAACCTGGCTCATTTCCAAAATACATTTCCAATATGCACCATTAATTTTTTACCAGCCTTACAAAAAAACATGAGACACAATGCAAGAATAAAGAAGCGCAATATGCTTGTTAATCTTCCCCATAGTGCATACAGCACTCTATCTATATTAAATGAATCATTACTCACCTTTAAAAATCTTTTTGAAGATTTAGAACAGTGTCAGTCACACACACCAGATTTTCTTAAGCAGAATCTCTGAAATGCACCTCAGACACTGGAACCTCAAAATGGCCCTGATTCCCTCTTACTCTTCACACATATGCCTGTGTATAACCAATCAAATTTCTTCCCACACAAATTAAAAAACCAAACTAACATTTTAATTGGTTGTACATTTCAACACTTTCAAACTCACATAATATTCACCCATCCCCCCACTGATCTTTCTGCCTGTTACCATGGTAACACTCCACACATCACCTAACTGAGCAAACAGGTGAAAAGATCATCATACTATGTTGCAAATGAACCCAGCAAGGGTGTTTGACTTCTCAACATACCAGCTTATCCTGTGCAATGTTTCTTTCAGTGACTTTTTCTCAACCATTAGAATTACTTCTTTCAAAAAACAGAAGCATGCGCCCTAATTTTCAGTGTTGAATTCTCAGAAACCACCAATCATTTCTTATTCTTCAAGTGCACTGAATCTCATCTACTTTTTGTTTTTAACTCCTACTTTTCAAATTGCCATTTCATTTCCAGAGCCCATCTGAGTACAACAAAATCTCCCTTCAAGATGCCTAAAGTGTGGATTGTGGGACATAGCTATGTTTACTGGAATGAAAGGTATGCAGCAAACAGAGGTATTCCCAACCTTGATTTACCAAATGTGGATATTATGTGGATTGGCCATAGAGAATTGAGATGTCACCAATTAATACCATTGGTAAAATCCTTTTTGCATCGCCCACACCCTGACCTCATAATTGTGCACTGTGGTCGAAATGACCTAGGCACATTGACTGCGGTAGGTCTGGAAATGCTTTTAAAGAACACCTTTGTGAAATTGATGTCCTTTTTTCCTCAAACTGCCTTTGTATATTCTAATATATGCCAAAGGCAAAATTGGAACAAGTCCAACCAATATTGTCCACAGATTGAGAAAGCAAGGAAACATGTGAATAAGTCTGTTTCTGCTTTCCTCAGAGACTATGGCATGGGTTCTATATACCACAACAACTTGCGTTACAACATGCAAGGCATCTATAGGAGAGATGGTGTACATTTTCCAGATGAGGGGAATAGAGTCTTCCTTTTGAATTTTAGACTCTGCATCGGTACCTACTTGTAGATACTTAAATCACTCACATAACACAACAGCTCTTTTTAGAGCTACCCTACCTCTAAGCACTCTAAATTCTTAGTTTACTCTATTGTTTTCACTGTTTTTCCCCGTGGTACGCTCAGGGTACGCGTACAGGTAAACGCACATGGAAGCGTACATGTACACGCGCCCTGAGCATACTCCGCGAAATAAAAAAAATGTATATATAGTTTTTGTGCTCTTCGTTGTCCTTCTCGGCCCCCTTAGAAAACCTAGGATATCAGGGGGTCTCTACCCTGCCCCCTTTTAATGTTTCCCCTTTTTGTTTTTTCACCTCTTATGTCTTGGTTCTTCCGAGACACAAGATGGCAGACTCTCCGGACCATTTGGAATGTTTACAAACACCCGAGAGCCAATCAGCTTTCCGCTCGCACACTTCCGTGGCGCGCCGAGTGCGCTTACCGGTACGCATACCCAAAGCGCTTGAAGCGCGCATATAGATATATACATTTTTTTGAAGTTCATTTTCATAAAAACCACTGGAGCGATTTTAACCAAATATGGAAAAGGCCCTACTGCGTACCAGTCCCTACCATTTTGCCAAGTTTGGTGTAATTCCGTTCAGCTGTTAGGGCTGTAGCCGTGTCCAATCGTCCTATTGAAATTAACATGGGGAGAACACATTTGGGGACCCCCCTTTTTTCTCGGCCCCCGCTTCACGAATCCCCCCGACACTTTCGGAGAAGGAGCAGAGCGTAACAGGCCATCTTCTTTGAGAAATTCACAAAGATTCATCAACCAGCGCCAATAGAATGTTGTGGATTTCCTATGGAAACTAGGTCCTAACTAAAACTACCTACTGGCGACTGCCAGTAGGTAATGTATATATATATATCTATATATATTCATAGTTTAGACCTAAAGTCGTAGTTAGACTAAAGTCTAGCTTTACTACTTTTCACTCTTTACTACTTTTCGGTATTGACAAAGTTAAGTTACTACTAGTAAGTTTACTACCATGTAGTAAAGTGAGACTTTTGGTCTAAGTTAGACTTCAGGTCTAAACTTAGACATCAGGTTTAAAGTTAGAACCCAGGTGTAAACCTAGTCTTAACATGTACATTTAGGATTTTGATCTAAATTACATTTGTGAATCAGGACCTAAGAGTATAAGTTTAATACATGTATTGTTACATACTATGTGCTTCCAATTAGATTTGGTTGCATCCCCCTTTAGAGCACTCTCCTTTTTACCTCCGGTGAGGTTCAAACAAGTTGAAATTAAAGACTTCAGACTTTAAAGTGTTGTTTCATCTGTTGGTTTTTTAATTGAAATTATCAGCATTTCAATGTTGTTGATTCTTGTTTTCACAACTTATTCTTTAGTAAATACATGAAACTCCATTCATTAGTATGTACATAAATCTCCAATGCATTTCAAGCCGGTTGTCTCTTCATCAGGGAGAAACTCTATAATATACATCTTTGCAAAACAATTGAATAAGGTCAAAAATAAATAAAATACAACAATCTCCTTAATCATCCGGCTAGTGTGCTCATTTGTATAAAGGTGCTTAATATGCCCGTAGTGACTCGTGACTTATTGCGACCGCCCGTGTGTTTAGATAAAGTTGTTTAGTACCGCTATATACTCACGAGTTTATCGTTTCTAAATTTACGTTGTGCATTGTGTTTAGTATCGGTTCGCCTTGGGAAAGTGTCTGTGAAAATGAATGATGATCGTTAATGCAAAACATTGGATATGTGAGCTTACGGACGCTGTACGCATCCAGTGTACAAAAGACACTCTAAGCCTTTTGAACAAGTGATTCAAACATCACGTTAGAATAATATTGCCGGCAACCACTTACTTTAAATTATTCTGTGGCGAAACTACAGGAAGTCTCCAGCGTCATCATTGTGAGGTAGCTCCCACATCGCTTGTTGTCAAACAAGCGTAATGATATATTCACGTTGTTTGTCACATACCCTAGCGAGATTGAAAGATGTGCTTAGAAGCGTGAATTCAATGTTGGCCATGTTGGGTGAGGAAGTTTACGATATGTGCACTTGAAAATGCAATATTACATGAAAAAATAATAGATAAAATGAAGTATAATGAGAAGAATAAAAAATGAGGCCAAGCATAATATATCTCAATTACGATACATGATATTGGAAGTAATCGAAAAGAATGAAGGCAGAGACAATAGAAAACATCTGCTAAGACGGGAAAACTACTGGATTATGAAAATGCAGGCATTCACCCCAAATGGACTCAATGAACGCATCGAGTACTCTTGTTATTTGTAACTAGATACTGCATTTCTTTTGTCCTAACCTCTGTGATAGTGCTGAATCACACAGTACTTATATTACACCAATTTATGAGATTTAGGCACTTTATGTCAACTGTACCATCTCTCACCATATTTTAGTTTTATTTTTCATTTTTTATTCTTTTTATTATTCTTCATTTTATCTATTTTTTTCATGTATTATTTCATTTTCGAGTGCACATATTGTAAACTTCCTCACCCAACATGGCCCACATTGAATTCACACTTCTAAGCCCGTCTTTCAATCTCGCGAGGGTACGTGACAAACAACGTGAATATATTATTACGCTTGTTTGACAACAAGCGAATCGGAACGCTACCTCACAACGATGAAGCTGGAGACTTCCTGTAGTTTCGCCACAGAATAATTAAAAGTAAGTGGTTGCAGGCAATATTATTCTAACGCGATGTTTGAATCGCGTGTTCAAAACGCTTAGAGTGTCTTTTGTACACTGGACGCGTACAGCGTCTGTAAGCTCATATATCCAATGATTTGCATTAACGATCATCATTCATCTTCACAGATACTTTCCCAAGGTGAACCGATACTAAACGCAACGCACAACGCAAATTTAGAAATGATATGCTCCGTGAGTATATAGCGGTACTAAACAACTTTATCTAAACACACGGGTGGTTGCAATAAGTCACGAGTCACTACGGGCACATTAAGCACCTTTATAAAAAGGAGCACACTAGCCGGATGAGTAAGGAGATTATTGTATTTTATTTATTTTCGACCTTATTCAATTGTTTTGCAATGATGGATATAAACAAATGTGTAATCCTCTGTTATAGATTTGCTCCCTGATGAAGAGCCAACCGGCTCGAAATGCATTGGAGATTTATGTACTTACTATTGAATGGAGATTCATGCATTTACTAAAGAATATGTTGTGAAAACAAGAATCAACAACATTGAAATGCTGATAATTTCAATTAAAAAAGCAACAGATGAAACAACACTTTAAAGTCTAAAGTCTGTAATTTCAACTTGTTTGAACCTCACCGGAGGTAAAAAGGAGAGTGCCCTAAAGGGGGATGCAACCAAATCTAATTGGAAGCACACAGTATGTAACAGTATATTGACGCAACCCAGTATGGCAACGTCACCCCAGGAGCACCCCAAGAAAGAACAAATTCAATCACAATAAACGTTGTTCTAGTACGTTTATCAGATCATAGCTTGTGCGCGGAGCTAATACAATTTAATTTAATACATGTATGCCACCTTTTCAGAGTGGGTAGCAAATATATATGGTGACCTGTGGGTAGGATAGGGGGTTGAGGTTAGGGACTGTGAAGGAAAATGAAAGTTTTTTTCTGGTAGGTGCATTGTATACTCCCCTCTAGTCATAGGAAATAGGTAATGAGGCTTGACGCTACTGGAGCTTAAGCCTCATGTATTTGTCCATCCAGAATTAACGGCTGGAAATATGGGATATGATTCTCTCACACTCAGAATAGCCTTGTGTGTGCAAATGTACCCACTGTCATTCATGCTGAGTTTAGATCCATGTAATAATTTTGCTCCGAGTGACTCTGGGTCAAGCTCAAAAACGGCAACCATCAAAATGGATTTATTTTTTTGCATGTATGTTTTTGGAATGGTAATCATGCACTCTGCCTGAATGTTGCTTGATTTCTGGACAAAAGGTTATTCCCTGCTGTGAGCATGCTGAAAGGTAGGAGTCTACGCTATTCATCTGTTTTTTCTGCCAAGAGGTATCCAAAACTTCGATCCAGAGTCTGATTATCATGTCTAAGAGTGTCTTTCCTACAGACGAAGCTAAGTTTAAATTTTTAGTTGCTAAACAACTTGGGTATGTTCTAGAATTCAGCCCTGAATGCTGATGTCTTCCTTTATTTTTGTGTCAACTATAAAAAAAAATGGATGCCACACTGTTAGTCCTGAATGTGACCTACTGATCTTGTTTTTCTTTGTTTCAGGCAAACAGTTTCCTCCAGAAGATACATTTTAAGACTGCTGCAGGGCATGATATCTTTTTTGACTACCAAGAGCAAGTACCAGGAAAGTATGACATTCTGAACTGGGTTTATAAAGACATTCTTAACTTGGAAATTGTTAAGGTTGGACATTTTGACCTCACAGCACAACCAGGGCAACAACTTATCATCAACCAGAGCTCCATCCGGTGGCATGCTAGTGGTGACCTCAAGAATCAGGTCAGTGTACTATCCTATACATATCCAATGGCAGTCAGGTGGGAACAGTTTCAAGTGTTTTAATTTTTGATCAACTAATGTCCCATTCTGTCAGAAGTGGTGTACCCCTTTAAGCAGGGCTTAACTTGTGAAATAAGTGTGGGTGCCCAGATGTTTCTCAGAAGCCTGCAGCCCATGCTGCTGAATTTCAGGACTGCTGAATACTAAGACTATATAATCATGATTTCAACTCATGGCTTTTTATCCACTAAATCCTTGCGCTTTTAAACCATTCTTGAAGGCACTTTTTCATCCCTGCTTTCTTCCTTTTTCTGTGTTATTCCATTGTTCTCTTCCTCTTACTTTCTCCTTTTTGCATTTTTCTCTCTCTTGCTCAAAGTTTTATGAGAAAAAATAGGGTCAGTAGCCAAAAATGAGTGCCCGTAGACCCCACCTGCTTCAATTAATCACTGCTTCTAAGCAAATGCTCTTCAAAACACTAGAAATGCTCTTTATATTGATAATTCAGTTATTATAATAACATCAGTCACTGTTGCATTAGTCATAAGAGCGTCTCTGGGCAACTTTCCATGAATATATAAATATAGCTCCTCTTGCAGGCTTGTACTCAATGCAAGTATCTAGCAATGATTCCTCACAATGTGTGTAACTGAACATGATAACTGATGAACCCTGTCACACAATGGTATCACCTTACAAATATAATTAAAGCACCTTCATTGATGCAAGTATCTTCCAATGACTCCTAACAATGTGTGAAGATACATATTTTAAATTCAGAACCCAGGCAGCACACTGGTATACTGTCCATGCATGCAGTTAATTTCTTTATATATGTTTTTTTAAACCTAGGCCCTTATTTACTGGGATTTGGCATAGGGCAGCACAGCGGGGCACCTTGCTGCGCTGCCCAATGCCAAAGTGAAAGGTCAGGAATGCACCGTATTTATGCAATATGGTACATTCCTGTCCTTTCCCCCTGTGCTGGCACAGTTTTGATATTTAACAACAAGGGGTGGTGATGGACAGAGTTTCTGAATTAAGCAGAATACTCTCACCCAGTCAAGAGATCAGGGCTAGATCCAACACCGTTTTTTTAGCTCACTGCACCATCCCAGTTCAGAACGTGGCTATATGCAAATTAGTCTGTTCCTGTCCCAGTGCATGATGGGAACAGGGCAAACCAAACTACCAAGCCAATTCTTACACTGGGAAGGAAACAAGCTTCTGGGGACCGGTTTCTGGCATTTCACCCGTCGTCGGCCCGGCTTGCTTGAATCCTGATGGTGCAATGAGCAAGGGACTCACATCTGAGTATACCCTTCCACGCTTAGGGTGGACAAAATATTTAACAACAAGGGGTGGTGATGGACAGAGTTTCTGAATTAAGCAGAATACTCTCACCCACTCAAGAGATCAGGGCTAGATCCAACACCGTTTTTTAGCTCACTGCACCATCCCAGTTCAGAACCTGGCTATATGCAAATTAGTCTGTTCCTGTCCCAGTGCATGATGGGAACAGGGCAACCAAACTACCAAGCCAATTCTTACACTGGGAAGGAAACAAGCTTCCGGGGACCGGTTTCTGGCATTTCAGCCGTCGTCGGCCCGGCTTGCTTGAGTCCTGATGGTGCAATGAGCAAGGGACTCACATCTGAGTATACCCTTCCACGCTTAGGGTGGACAAAATATTTAACAACAAGGGGTGGTGATGGACAGAGTTTCTGAATTAAGCAGAATACTCTCACCCAGTCAAGAGATCAGGGCTAGATCCAACACCGTTTTTTAGCTCACTGCACCATCCCAGTTCAGAACCTGGCTATATGCAAATTAGTCTGTTCCTGTCCCAGTGCATGATGGGAACAGGGCAAACCAAACTACCAAGCCAATTCTTACACTGGGAAGGAAACAAGCTTCCGGGGACCGGTTTCTGGCATTTGAGCCGTCGTCGGCCCGGCTTGCTTGAATCCTGATGGTGCAATGAGCAAGGGACTCACATCTGAGTATACCCTTCCACGCTTAGGGTGGACAAAATATTTAACAACAAGGGGTGGTGATGGACAGAGTTTCTGAATTAAACAGTTTTGACAGCCTAGTGCCAATGCAGGCACCCTCGCACCATGGCACAAGGGTGCCTGTGTTGTCGGCAGAATTGTTTTTTTGCAGTAAGGGACACTTTCCTGTACAAAAATCAGTCCTGGGAGCCTTTTTTCCTCTTTGCATTTGTGCTGCAGAATAAAGCACATGTGGAAAGAGGAAAAAAACCAGGAGACATAATTGTATTTCTCCCCATTGCGACCCCTTTGGGGTGGGGCTGTAAGGTTTTTGTGTATCCCCAGGTTTACATGATCTTATAAATCTGGGCCCAGGTTTACATGTTCTTATAAATTTGGGGCAGTGTCAAAATCCATGGCTGTTGCATGGGAAAACTCACCACAACGCCCATGGAATGCCTTCCGAGCGCAGAGTAAGGAAACACAGCAATATGTGCTACCTTGCCTTACTCCATATCTATGAGGCCATCCAAGGCCATACAAAGTGCCTTACTCCGTATCTATGAGGCCATCCAAGGCCATGCAAAGTGCCTTACTCCATATCTATGAGGCCATCCAAGGCCATACAAAGTGCCTTACTCCGTATCTATGAGGCCATCCAAGGCCATACAAAGTGCCTTACTCCGTATCTATGAGGCCATCCAAGGCCATGCAAAGTGCCTTACTCCATATCTATGAGGCCATCCAAGGCCATACAAAGTGCCTTACTCCGTATCTATGAGGCCATCCTAGGCCATGCAAAGTGCCTTACTCCATATCTATGAGGCCATCCAAGGGCATGCAAAGTGCCTTACTCCATATCTATGAGGCAATCCAAGGGCATGCAAAGTGCCTTACTCCATATCTATGAGGCCATCCAAGGGCATGCAAAGTGCCTTACACCATATCTATGAGGCCATCCAAGGGCATGCAAAGTGCCTTACTCCATATCTATGAGGCCATCCAAGGGCATGCAAAGTGCCTTACTCCATATCTATGAGGCCATCCAAGGGCATGCAAAGTGCCTTACTCCATGTCTATGAGGCCATCCAAGGGCATGCAAAGTGCCTTACTCCATATCTATGAGGCCATCCAAGGGCATGCAAAGTGCCTTTGATTGGCTTCATAGATATGCCTTTATGATTTTCCCTGCTGGACACGCAAGGGGCTCGTAAAGAAGCCCAGCAGTGTAAAATAAAAGCACATTCTAGAATATGTTCTAATTTCTCTACAATGAGGTATGAAATTCAAACTTGACCTAAAATAAGCATTGTTGCTTTGAACACATTTTAAATATCAGCATTTTACCCCCCAAAACACATTTTAATATTTGAAGTTTCAGCCAAACAATGAAAATTAAATGGATGACACTCAATGATGTTCAAATTCTCCAAAACTTTGTAAAACCTACTAAAATCAATGAAAGATCAAGTAATTTAAAAAATATGCCTAAGCAGATGAGTCCACACGGACATTAGTGCTTGTGGTGAAAGATGCATTGATGGCTGGCCAGCAGCAGCCACTAACAAATTAAGCCCAGCTTCTTTTTTCTTTTACTTGTCTCCACAGACTCCTCGCTCGGTCTGCACTGAGAGTTGCCTCCCAGGGTACCGCAAAGTCCCCAAGGAAGGGAAGCCAGTCTGCTGCTTTCACTGTGTGCCATGTGCAGATGGAGAGTTTTCCAACATGACTGGTATGTGATATATTTACTCCCTAAAGCCTTACATTAAATAGATGTTAAATACTGGAAAATACAGTTAAAGATGTCAAAAGATGAATAGTGCCTGCAAAACAAAACCTCAGTTAGTATAGGATGCTAAATGAAACTTCTGCCACCACCATTTCTTCTTTACAAACTCACAGTTATTTTACACACATAAAATCAAATATTATCACTTACAGTAGAAGGATAATTATGTACATAATCTTTACAAATCATTGAAAACAGTACATGAAACACCCACATACAACAACAAGAGTAATCATTTGTGGTAATATGATGTTGAACCTTTACCAGCAGCTTGGGGCGTGCTTCATCACTCATACTCTCCAGGTGGAGTGAGTGTGATGTATAGTATGGCTGATGTGGGTACTTTATTTGCAGGTTTGATGTTGCAATTGTCAGGAATGTGGATCCCTCCTGCACTCATGGACCCACCATAAATTCGAAGATTGAACAAAAATGGGCCTCTGTTAACTTAATCCAGAGGTCCTAAGGGATATGAGAGGGTATATGGAGTATGTCCTCCCTAACAAATACTTTATAACAACAAATACTCCAAAGGAGACCTACTCTGAGACCCACTGGATCAATGTAGGTAAAAAACCTATGAATAGGGTGAGATTAAATATAAACTCACTAGGGATGTGTATGATATGCTACCCATATCTATGTAATGGGAGGGGGCAACACTAGTAATTAATAATAATTTTTTCCGCAGATGGAGCCTGGCATCTCATAACACTATCAATACATTAACACGAGGAGAAGCTACTCTTCCCTCGCTACATTAATAGAGTAGGGAATTCCCCCACTTTAATATCCCCACACTTTAGGGGGTAACTCATTCTTGCCTCAAAGAAAGTCCGGGACCTTTATGGCCACCTTAGGACTGAAACATGTCGGCACATCACTAGGGTCATAGGACCATAAAAATCCTTGTAAGACCCATTTTTACTTCTTTTTTACAACCCAACCAGACCCATGAATAAAGGGATACCTGGGGTCTGATTGAGGTATTTTATTTATATCCACTTGCCTTCACTATCACAAGAGCTTCCCAACACTGTGGTTGAGCCCACCCCGACCTATAGAAGTCTGGGTGACCCGATGATGAAGCATGACACCACTAGGGTGTGTGAGGGTAACTAAAAACAACTAGTGTTGCCCCCTCCCATTACATAGATATGGGTAGCTTATCATACACATCCCTAGTGAGTTTATGTTTAATCTCACCCTATTCATAGGTTTTTTACCTACATTGATCCAGTGGGTCTCAGAGTAGGTCTCCTTTGGAGTATTTGATGTTATAAAAAAACCACCATAAATTCCCCATCGAAAAAGACTTATACTACACTTGTCTCATCACTTTCAGTAGCCTAACTACATTAATTGTGAGATGTGTACTTCTACTTTATCCTGACACCTCTTCCTCAAGAATAAAATACCCTGGCCATTGCTTATAAACTAATGTCATCATGTTTCTGCTCTTTTCCGCTGCCCTGTATGGGGTTACGCATATTCACACAGACAAATATAGCATATAAAATGTGACTGTTATCCTGAACATGACTAAGGTAAAACTGGTTATTGAATTTGAAAAAACTGGAAAAAGAATCAGTGTCTTGGTAGTGTGCAACTGGTAATGTCTTTTTGAGCACCTATCTGCACTCGTAGGATCACACCCCAAGCACTGACTACAGCGAAGTTAGCTGATTGTCTTTCAGTTAACCCAAATGTAACTCAGAATAGCATCCAGTTAGACTTCAAACTGAAAGCAGGGAAAATATTCCTATTTTAATTCCACTTTCACTGTACAAACTACTCTTATAGAAGAGACCTTTTAGTACTCTGGTGCTCTCCATGCCACTGGAGTCAAGCTAGCCTGGCTGAGGAGGGGTGATAACCCAAAACCGGTCGCAGTATGTTTGTTTCCAGTCCAGGGAGGACCTGTCCTGGCAGTTCAAGCTGGACTGTTCCCATGGGGAACATGGTCAAGACGGATTTGCATATGGCTGGGTCTAAACTGGAATAGCAAGGGTGAAAAAATGATGGTGTTAGGCCCAGATCACTGTATTGGGGTGAATGTTTGACATTGATAAGCATTCTGTCCATCAATTATTCTTTTTGCAATCAACAATGATAAACATGAATTATGTCGACCTAACTGTTGCTCCCCCACAGTAGAACATTCAATGTTTGGGCCAGAGAAAGCCCTCACAGGTAAGTCAACCATTTCAGAATGCCAATTGCTAAGAAAATGTTGCTATGCATTGCAGTGAAGTTTACACTGTAACACATGTCCCTAAAGTGAATTTTGGTTGTGTTCTGACATTGTTCAGTTTAAGTGCTGTATGCAACTTCTATTCCCTTATAAGCACATCACACTGCCCAGGGACAAACATTGTTGTAAAATGTCGCCCTATCATCACCTGACGTGTCATCATAATGCACTCCCCTATCATATCATTAGCATGAAGGGAGTTAGAAGAAAAACCTAGGCTTTAACTTTGTCTTCCTTTTCATATAAACGTGATTGTCTTTTGTGCAATGTTTCATACGGTCCTGACTGATCAATAAATCTTAATAGCATACAGTCAAATGTAACTCAAACTGATTATAAATATCACTTGGCTATCGCATATCAAGGATTTGTGCGTACAGCTTGGTGTCCCTGGGCTATGGGAATTTCCTGAGTCAGCTTCTCCGGCTATAGCCAGACCTGACCTGGTAAAAAGGTTTAGGTCTAATAATTTGTTGGCCCTGCATGCTAGTACGGCAGCAGGGAGAATGACCAGTGAATTCCTCAACATAAAAACAGAATACAAGAAGGAGGAATTCCTTGATATGATCTACCCTGCCCAAGCTAGAAAGCTGTATTTGCAATTAAGAATGGGTAGCTTGCCACTAAGGTCACTAACCAATAAATGGGATGTAAATAAAAGTACAGAGTGCCCGGCGTGTGAACACCCATTAGAAAATGTAAGCCATGTATTTTACTTTTTTCCAGCATATAGGCATAGAGGATTAAACCTATTTGCAGGAATCTGGGTTTTCGTGAATGTGAGCACGCGCTTAGAGTACTTAAATACAATACCCCCCCACCGGTTGTTTTTGCTGTCTCCCGTTTTCTGCATGGTATGTGGATTAAGCGCCGAACTTTTATAATGACTTGACTTTATATTTAAGGCTTTTTTAAGATAGTCATGAATCACTTTGATAACTATCTAGATGGTTTAATTCTATTTCTCAACTAAGAGCTTTTTTTGAATTATGTGTATATATATGAAATATGTTCTTAACCTAACTCCTAAATGGATTTTAATGTCTCATTATGTATTTTATTATGTACTTTTATGGCCCATTGTGGTCGAAATAAAGTTATCAATGATGAATTTTTAATATCTTTTAACAGGATATAAATAGGAACAAATGAGATTTTTTATATTTCTGGCAGTGTACTCATACAGATTTATAGCAGGTCACATGTGTCAATTCCAAGGTAACTGTTAGCTGGCCCCTCATTGCAATGTAAAGACTAGTACAGGATGTTTGAAAGACTGTTACAGGGTTTCTGTACTCACACAGAACTGTGCACAGAGGAGTGGAACCTCGGCAAATTAGGGTGTCCCAAAACTTACCTTAGCAACCAACTCACCCCTTACCGAGCTAGCTACAGTGTCTCATTGGACATATCAAACTCCCAATGTTTAGACAAACCAGAACATGAACTTACAGTACCTCAGGGTACGTGGGACTCATGAACACTCTTTCGTTATATTATCATTACAAACCAGAACATGGAGTAAAGAAGACACATGTGCATTTGAAATGTTTATTTACTAATGCCGTCTTCTCAGGCGCAGTATCTTAGATAATACAAGTATACTTATTATCAGTAGCAAAATTATCAGCATAGTTACTAAGACATAAAAAGCGAATGGTGACAGCATGTTAACATGCTGTAATGAATAAGAGTTAACAACACTTATATCTCACCCTCCCTAACACATATATTATATTATTAGCTAAGAAGGTCTCTTTGGGTTGTTTTAGGGCGGGCCCATACCTTAGTGTCCTAGCATGAAGGAATCACATCAGCATACACCAGCTCTCTCTGCATGTGCACCGCATCAAGTGTGTTAACAATTCTCGTGCAAAGCAATATCAATCCCGCCTCAAGCCCAAGTTGGCAAAGGCTGCACTTGTGTTATGACTATGAAGGCGTGGAGATCAGACCTCATAACAATACCATATCGTGTTGCTCCTGAAACTTCAGCACTCTCCGTGCAGACATGGTTTATTAAACAAAACTGATATCAGAGCAATAACATATTATTCTCACATACACCACGGCAAACCACTAGGTTGAAAGCTAAGTCAACAATTAAGGGTCGTGTGCAGAAGTTGCAAGAAAGGAAAAATGGCGTTTAAATCTCAAATGTACCTATGCTAACTTAACACGATATAAGGATATATAGGAGCTATACAACACCCCCCCATGATCCGAGAACGGACTAAATAAGATAACAGAAGTGCCATCACATGAGAGCAGAATCCAACAATAAACGAGCATGAATAAAAATTCAATTAAAAAAATTAATGCTAAAAAATAGCCCACAAGTATAATGTGGCTCAAGCCAATAGGCAAGCAAAAATAAAATTTCTTGACCAAAAGTCAATAAAATCAAGAAAATGCTATCAATCAGCATGTCCATTTGAGGCAGTGTCTATGATAAGACTGGATATGAAAAGTAAGCTGCAACAGCCTCAAGGAGGAAGTCACTGTCCTCATCCGAAAACAGTTCAGCCATCCAATTTAAAAGATGAAAGGAACATACGTGATCTTCCAGCACCGGATCCTCTATAACCATCAGAGGACAGCTCGGTGGGTTTTCAAGAAAACTTTGTTCCAAGAAATTTTGCGCTGCCGACAACACATCCCAGGGACCCATTAGTCCATGTGCCACCGCCAAGGCCATAATCCTTTCGTCAGAACAAACCAACTCGTGAGCAATGATAGGACTCATCAGTTGATCAAAATCGACGTCAGAAGATATTGGTCCGCAGAGACACAAATCAATGGCCCAAAGGAAATCACAGGTCAGGCAGCGAAATACAGGCTGGACACAGGTGAAATAGGAGAACCGAAAAGATAATCCAAACGCCGTGCTTAGAGTCGCCAACGGCAGTGTGCCATAATAATCAAGCATGCGGTTGCGAAACCGCGTCAGTAGCAGCTGAGCGTGGTCTTGCACAGGAAGGGCATCCATATTTAAAAAGGCAGAAAACCACCAATGCGCCAGCCGCTAATGCAAGTAAAAACGGGAACCCTCCAAATAAGGATGAAAAAATAGAATGGAAGAAGGCAGGGATGACTCCAAAAATCTTCTCAAAGGAAGTCACGAGACCACCGCTAACAACTTTAAAAAAATGCGCTAGGCCCGTTGTGGAGGATGCGTTAAAGATAGAACGGACCATGGCTCCGAAATGCAAAGGCAAATCAGTGTTTAAAAGAGCCTGAACCTCCGTACGGGTGTTAGCAATGTGAAGCACGAAAGTTTCACGGGCCGAGCTCAAGGCCACCTCTTTCTGGGACAATAGAGCTCTTATTCTAGCCATGCCGCTGAATTCTGCTCCCAAGGTCGGTATCTGTGGCCAAATGGAAGACTCCCTATGTTCACGTGTGGGAGGATAAAGAACATTTCTGCAGCAAATAACTCGCTCACTAACTGTTACTATGAAAGCTATACCTTTAATTAAACCACAACAGTTTTCATTATTGAGCATTAAATAACTACCATTCTCTAACAATTTAAACGTGGGGATGATAGCAGGAACTGGCGTGCCCTGTAAAACGCAAGCCATATTCGGTCGGGCCTTGTTACATGAACCGTGTAACTGTATGTGTCTGCACATTAAAGAATGATCTGGCGTCTCAGTACACTCATCCCCCGTTAGATAAACTTCTTGTTCATCCTTGAAACATCTGTATGTGTATGGGAGTGACCAGACCTCATGAAGAAAACCGCTACCTAAGGGTTCAAAACGACCTATTGGCACATATTTCATACAATTTGAAAACTTATATAAAGCAAAAGGCAGTGTTATTAAACCGTGGATAAGCCACGTAGCAGTAGTGGCTTCTGCCACAGAAAAAGGTAAAGATTCCAACCTTTCAATATGGAGCATAGAAAAGGAAGCATCACGCATTGAAAGCAAGCGTTGTTTATCTGTCAAATTAAACGGTGAAAATAAAGAGGAAACGTTCATGTATCCCCAGGGAACTTTACCCATTTTCAGAGTCTGAAGTGTCCATGCAAACTGCATGATCGACCGTAATTGATTTTGACCATGGTATAATACTGACACTTCATCATGCACAATATCAACAACAGACGACACAATATTATCTAATGTGTAAATTCTAGAGGAAAGCACGTTAATGCTATTGTCAACAACTGCAAGCACTTTCTCAAGATTCGCCTGATCAATAGCCCTAAGGCGTGAAGCAGCCTCAATCTGTGAGAGTTTCCAAATTTCATTGTAAACCCCATATAACCACCGTTTCGACCTGCCACTAGCTGGGCCCTTAATGAAATCATTCAAATCCACGTCTGCATTCAATTTGGAAAGGTGATACTTAACCGCAGGTAAAGTTGAATGTTTCAGCCAAGCTTGACACAACTTGCCCACAGAGTAAGAGGTGACAGTATGACTCAAATCAAACCGGGGATCAGATCTAACAGTCTTAAAACCGCCAGTTATATTTAAAAATCTTTTTTGGCAAGAATCAGCACTACGGTGCCAAAGCAGCCAACCCTTGGGATTCATACTGGAAATGTTAAAGGAGGAATTAAGAAGCAGAGCCTGTATATCTTTAATGGACAATCGAGTAAAATTACTCCAATCCTCATATTCCTCCAACTCCGGGAAAGACGGGGTGTTTAACCTTTTAGATGTAGCCAATCCAAAGCATGTGGTCTGGGAAATGGTTTCATTTAAAAACAACATATGATTCGGGATGAGACATGCACGGTGCAAAGCCTCAGTGCCTCGTACCTGCCAGGCCCTTGAACCCCAAACCGATTTAAGGTCTATTGTTTCCTTCCATAACTCATAGCCCCCAGTAACTAATTGATCTAGGAAGGCCTTCGAATACAACAATTTTGTATCGGTAAGTCTAACCTTGGACAGTGGCTGTTTGTGAAATTTAAAATAAAAGGACTCGGGATTGGACTGGTTAAAGTCAGTGAAATAAGTATACTTTTTAAGAAACGTTTCTGAACTCCCTTGTGTAGGAGCTGGGCAATGTTCCCACTGAGTAAAATTAACAGCATCCCTTCGGGAAGAAGTTTTGTGTAAGAAGTGATTGCCATAATGTTGGTAACAGAACAATTCACCATAATTAGCAGATTCTAAATATAAATCCTCAGCATCAAAAGCAGCATAGTATTTCAAATCAGAAAACAAACTTTCCACAGCATTAACATCCCAATCATCAGAACGAATGTTTTGTTTCACCACATCCCCCATATTAACTCTTAGTACATTAGGAACATTAACGACTTCCGTTGGGCCATGAATCTGAAAACGAACTGCATCCCACGCGATTCCATCCAGAACAGGCCATGCTGTGATGTTAACCAAAGTCAAGTCTCTCTTTAATCTGTGTGTAGAATGTGAAGAGGAAAGTGGGGCCAATGTTCCATTTAAATGAGTAATGCAAGTTCTCTCCTCGACATAGTGTCCATTCATAATCCGAAAAAAATAAAACACAAAACCAATTGACATAAAAAGGTAAACCGAAAAAAGGACCAGCCAAATGTATATCCAAGGAGGAATCAAAAAATGTTTTTTAAACAGGCTAGCATATACCGCAATTTGAGAGGGTTTTTTCGAGGCAAGGGAAGCAGAGTCAAATGAAAATCTGGATTCCGTGGCTAAACGAGCTTGCAGGTCAGGCATGGACAAATCAGTGGGGTATGTATAGTCTGTCTCATCAATGTTAGTTCCGGGTAAATTATTTAATAATGGACTGGAAACAGCAGGTAATTCGATGGCCACCTCAGGTTCATTATTAGAAGCAGTGGGCATAATTGAATTTCTCACAATGGAAGGACAGGAAACAGCTGGTGTCATGCTAAGAAGAATCGGCCAATCTGTGTATCTTGACATTGTCAATAGAAATAAACCTGTTTTCCTTACGACCTGGAAGTGGTGGTAAAATGACTGTTCTCGTGCCCTTCACTCCAAGCACTGGGACCGGAGCTCGATAGGAGGGACCAAACTCTTTCTTGTTGTCGATCTTCTCTCGAACCAGTTCTCCAACTTGGGGTAGCCAGCCAACTACCGGGATCTGCAACGCATCATCCGATGTGGAGGGCAAATGTTCCTTTGCAAGACTGTCTCTGGTCTTTTGTAGATTCTGTAAAACATTGCAATGTTCATCTGCGTCAAAGGAAGTGGCGCGAACCACAGAGTCTAGACCGTCAAGGTCAGGGACGTACATCTTGATGCCAAAGAGCATTTCGTATGGGGTCCGCCCACCCAGAGACCTTCTAGGGAGATTATTAAGAGCACGCTGCACGCCATAGAGGTGAGCCAGCCAGTTTCTGCCAGTGCCTATAACTCGGGCTGTCAAAGATTGCTTTAAATCACGGTTCATTCGTTCAACTACACTATTACCCTCAGGTCTGTAGGGTGACGAAAACTTGACTTGGACCCCCATCGAATTCATGGCATCCTTATACGCCTTAGAGGCGAAAGCCGGACCCTGATCCGAATGGACGGTACCACAGGCAAAAATCCCTATAAAGATACGCAAATCTCTAATGACAGTCCGTGAATCAGCGCTGCGATGTGGCCATACCCACACAAAGCGTGTGCATGAGTCAACTGCTACTAAGATGTACTTATATGCAGTATCAGATGAAAAAGGACCGCAGTGATCTAAATAAACACAACCTAGCGGTTTATTAGAAATGTACAACTGAGTCTGTGGCGGACGCGTAGCAGTTGAAGGTTTAATCTGCTGGCATATGTCGCAAAGAAGGACATAATCACGCGTCTGTTTGTACAGTCCCCGCCACCAGAAACGTAGTTGTAATTGAGTTACAGTGGCTGAGACGCCCGCATGCGCAGACGCCACACCTTCATGAGCCGCTGTAATCAAGTCTGCTCTGCGATCCGAGTTGGGAATCAGCCGTTCCCCAACATCAGGAATTGTCACAAAAGGAACCTTTTCGGGACTTAAGTGGTATTTATACTTCGAAGGGAATCCCGCAGGATGTTTACTTCCCTTCTCAGAGGCAGCAATCGCTGCCAAGATGTCGCTATCAATCTTGGTTTTAGACCTAGTAACCGCTGCAACTAAGTATGTAGATACTGCTGATTTCGCTGCTTCATCAGCAAGCGAGTTGCCAACAGCGTGAACTCCTACGCGCTGATGACCGAGAGTATGAATCACATAAACGAGTGGCAACATAGCCTTAAGCTCTGCCACTCGAACCCAGATCATTTTATGTTTTATTGTGCTACCCTTGGAATCATGAAAATCATTTTGAATCCAAAAGAACAAGTTTTCATTGTAAGATTGGACACAGTAGTAAGAATCACTTACAATTAGAGTAGTAACACTTGGATCTGCGTACTCCAAAGCTAGTAAGAGAGCACGAAGCTCTGCCAATTGTGCGGTGCAATCGCCCAGGGGCAACGTGTGCACTTCCCTGGAAACGAACTCATCATTCAACATAGCACCGACCACAATGGCGCATGCGGAAACGTAGGCATGTTTAGAGCCATGCGCAACCTGCGCCGACCCATCAGTGTAAATGATGCAATGGAAGTCCTCCAAAGGTCGCATAGCCAGAGGAGCAGGATGAACGAATTCATACTGCAAGTACTCCTGCGACCGTAAGGAAGCGTCAAAAATAAACATGACATCCGTGGATGACAATGACGCAGCCCACTGAATCCACCGAGGGTGCAAAGCCTTCGAATTTGGTACACTGGCTTTCGTGACCGCCTCCAAGTGAGGACAGGGTGTTACCACTAGCATGCGTTTCCCCTGAGACAGTGCTCGTTCTTTTAGAATTGCCATCTGTACAGCAGTTAAAACCTTTTCCACTGTGGGAAACCGCATCTCAGCCGAAGTGTACAAGTGTGACTTGTAAGCAATAGGTACTGTGTCACCTTCATTAAAAGTGAGGTATGTGAAACCCACCGTCCCAGGAATTATTCTTATTACCAGGTTGGTGTGGTTATCACGAGTCAGTAAATATTTAGAAGCGAGCAGATCAGCCTGCAAGGATTGCAAAATGGCTGAATGCTCAGGCAGCCAGCATGATTTTGAGAAAGTTGGTTGTATCAAAGCATACAAAGGCTTGATACGCTGGGCATAATCCGGAATGTAAGTTCTGCCGAAATTCAAAAAGCCCAGTAAAGATTGTAATTTTTTCAGTGTTGTTGGAGCGCGCAATTGTGCGCACTTCTCTAAGAAGTGAGGAGCCAAACCTCTACCTTCATTGTTGAGCTCATAGCCCAAAAACAACACTGTGTGTTCTGCAATGTGCGATTTTGCAAAATTAAATTTGTAACCCATGTCTGCAAAGGTACAAATTATGGAATTCACTCGACACAGATGCATCCAAATTTCGTCGTCTGTGAGATAAATATCATCCACATAAGAACATGCATCCGGATCGATTCCCTCCAATAGTGTGACTATTCTGGAGGTGAAGACCCCAGGACTATTTTTGTAGCCCATTGGGAGTCGCCGGAAGCATTTTTGCACACCAGCGGACGTAAAACTTGTCCATTGGGAGCTAAAGCCATCCAGTCTGTGGGCATAAAAACCATTGGAAATGTCAAGCGTTGTCTTGAAACGCTTACGCACTAGACTATCCACTAGGGCAGAGCCGTGAGTATTCTGTACTGCACAGTTACGGCAATGCGAGTTCAAATGCCGGTAATCCAATACCAAACGATATGATCCGTCAGGTTTGGTCACAGTAAAAAGGGGATTATTCATTGGTGACACACACGTTTCAATAACTCCCTGATATTCCAATTGTTCAAGGATTTCTGCGACGGCCGCTTTAGCTTCACGCCGTATGGGATATTGAGGCTGAGGCTGCGGCTCAGACCGCAAAGGAATTTCGTGGCATGGGGACAATTTGTCCCAACCACATTGGTTGCGGTACAGAGCCGGTGCAAGAGCCCGAGCCCACTCTTCTGCAAAATGCTGCGCATGCTCAGTTGAGACAGTGTGCGCGAAACTGGGAAGGATTACCTCCTCCCCTCGCGGCGCTGCGAGCACAAAAGGTGGGGGCCAGTCAGCCTCGGAAAGCAAAATGTCGTACGTAGACGAAAGGTTCTCCCAAAATACCCCTCTGACAGTACGCTGTATGTCACCCTCAATTAACAGGACAATTTCAAAAAGTCTTTCAGGGGGAGCTAATCTCGTATCGGCTGTTTCTATTACAACAAAAACTTCAGTCGCTGTCACCCTCAGTAGTGGACGGAGCGCCTCTCTGACTATGGTAATCTCCGCCGCGCTGTCCAGCAAGGTCAGAGCCCACGTCAGATTCCGAAGCCGCGTTCTCACTATCTGTGGCATATCTATGCGCTGTTAAGGCCGCGACTTTCTTCTTCGCAAACTGCGGACGCTTAGGCGTAGAATCCTCCTGCTTCACTGCGCCGTCTGTCTGGCGGGACTGACCACGTCCTTGCTGGCCACCACGTCCACGTCCACCCCCTCCTCCACCACCGGTCTTCTGGGCCGATGTTTCCTGAAAGGAACGAGGAGAGCGTTGATCAGAACCCTGAAAACGATCAGGTGATTTAATCATCGCGCGATCGTGCAAATCATAAACTCTGTCTGCCGGCGCAGGAGCTTGTAATGCAGGAACAGAATCCTGAGTTTGCCTAGTCTGCTTCCCCTGTGTCTGTTTTTTAGGCCAATTCTGTTTTTTGGACTTGGGCTGGACATCTGTCACTGCAGATTGTCCCTGAGGTTGTTTTTTATCCTTCACTGGAAAATATTTCAGACCTCTACTTGTGCGGCCAATTGTCTTATAAGCGGCCACCACAATCTTTGCTAACTGGCGGGGTTTGTCGGCATCGGGCAGAGCAGCCAAAGCATTCGACACCTGAAAGTTAACTGCATCTCCTTTAACATTGGAGAGAATGAGATCACTTACAATCTCAAAAGAACCACACAGGCGCATACCCAATTCAACCGCTGCCTCTGGACCGTGATCATTCTGAACACGTCTAATGATTTCAGGCAGAGCATTCATAGACGGGGTGCCGAAGCACCTCGTATAAACTGCCGCAAACGTTTTTCCCCAGCTTTCACAGTCAGCAAGTTCAGGAGTTATATCCTTCGGTAGAGTAATCGTCAACATTCTATGTTTATCAGCAGGAGTAGAATTCGGAAAAACCGCCTCCAGTTGATCAAACTTCTCTGCTAGCCAGAATGGGAAGTCATCGTTGTCAACAGGACGCGCACCAAAAACCGAATTAACCATCACTGGATTGAGACGCATTCCGCCTCGTTCCATGGGAGCGGCCGCACCCCCCTGGGGACCACCAGGAAGATGTCGACCGATGTATTGCACTAAAGCACGAATCACGGAAATGGAAACAACATGTAGCCTGCGAATTTCTGCCAGGGTACAAGCCCCGTGATTCGGGTGCGGGGTAAAGCCACCCAACGCAGGCCAATTTGTACCTGGAATTGAGAGTGGACCTAACCTCGCAGCGGACAAAGAGTGGGGGAGGGCGCCATCAAACCAAACTCGATGCTGCCAATGATCAATAGGTATTTCCAATGCCCTGTACGGCGTATATTCAGCCGGGACATCCGAGGCGGTGTAGGAGTGGAACAAACCAGAATTAGCGTCCACAGCCGGAAACGTAACCCAAGAGTAAAACAACTCGTAAGGAAACGCCGGATCTGCACATACCACGAAAATCAGAGCCATCCCATCTACTGGGACTTGGTACGTCTGAAGATGATTGCGTACCGCTACGCGACTATGCTGCGCAATAGCCACCGCCGCCATGTCAACACTGGAAACAAGAACACACAAAGAATAGTTTGTAGCACAACTGGGTAGTAATTCAAAGAAACCGTTTAAGAAGGAATCAAGCTTGAATAAAGACCTATTTCAAAAAATAGGTAGGTTTCACCGACACCCCGTTTTCCGGAAACGGATGTGAAGGGGTTAAGGCATGAACGATAAACTACTCGAGTGTCATGATATAAGACCACCGAAACCGTTGGGCGCCATGTTACAGGGTTTCTGTACTCACACAGAACTGTGCACAGAGGAGTGGAACCTCGGCAAATTAGGGTGTCCCAAAACTTACCTTAGCAACCAACTCACCCCTTACCGAGCTAGCTACAGTGTCTCATTGGACATATCAAACTCCCAATGTTTAGACAAACCAGAACATGAACTTACAGTACCTCAGGGTACGTGGGACTCATGAACACTCTTTCGTTATATTATCATTACAAACCAGAACATGGAGTAAAGAAGACACATGTGCATTTGAAATGTTTATTTACTAATGCCGTCTTCTCAGGCGCAGTATCTTAGATAATACAAGTATACTTATTATCAGTAGCAAAATTATCAGCATAGTTACTAAGACATAAAAAGCGAATGGTGACAGCATGTTAACATGCTGTAATGAATAAGAGTTAACAACACTTATATCTCACCCTCCCTAACACATATATTATATTATTAGCTAAGAAGGTCTCTTTGGGTTGTTTTAGGGCGGGCCCATACCTTAGTGTCCTAGCATGAAGGAATCACATCAGCATACACCAGCTCTCTCTGCATGTGCACCGCATCAAGTGTGTTAACAATTCTCGTGCAAAGCAATATCAATCCCGCCTCAAGCCCAAGTTGGCAAAGGCTGCACTTGTGTTATGACTATGAAGGCGTGGAGATCAGACCTCATAACAATACCATATCGTGTTGCTCCTGAAACTTCAGCACTCTCCGTGCAGACATGGTTTATTAAACAAAACTGATATCAGAGCAATAACATATTATTCTCACATACACCACGGCAAACCACTAGGTTGAAAGCTAAGTCAACAATTAAGGGTCGTGTGCAGAAGTTGCAAGAAAGGAAAAATGGCGTTTAAATCTCAAATGTACCTATGCTAACTTAACACGATATAAGGATATATAGGAGCTATACAACAAGACTACATACTGATGGGACCTGTGACCTGTTAAGGTTAATATTAGTCTCAAGATCACAATGTTTAAATAGGTTCCCATTCCATCACATCATTCAGGCAAATCCTACTTTGACCAGCCTGCAAATCCATATTTTTCTTTAGCGGGTGAAACATGCTGGGCTCAGATGATTTTCCTAATCTTGTGAACTTCTCCAGTGTATTACAGGTGAGATCCTCCTAACTGGAAATGTGACTACATTGTCCTAGTGATGTCTCCTATCATTTCGTAAAACCCAAAATGAAATGGGGATGGAGGGCAATACAAAAGAGAAAGAGCAGAAGCTTGCCTGCTCCTTGCAGCAACAGGCTAGCATATCATTTCAGTGTTAGAGGCTAAATAAACATATTCGGAGGAAGCATTTGTTGATTCAAAGCATGTCCCTCTTTCATAAGGCAAGGTAATAACTATGGAATTCTGCATCTTGATTATATAATCACTTTAGACAGAAAAAAAATCTTCCCAAACACAGAATCATCACCAGGACAGGATATCGATGTGTTTGAATAGGTGAATGTGCTAAATTCCTTCAGGGAGGTTAAAAACAGGAGAATACTTAATTAAACCTTCAATTTGAGTAGGCATCTGGACACCTAGTTTGCCACATGCCTGTGGCCTCCAGTTCCTGAAAGTTTCAGGTGATCCAGTGACACCACAGGTGCCTTTCCCCCCCCCTTCGGTTTTCCCAATCGGGTTTTCCCACTCACCGTTCTTCCCGCCAATAGAAGCCTTGCTCACCCCAGGACCTACTTAATGCAGCATGACTTTGCCGCTGGTGTGCCAAAGGCATGTCAAGGGCAAGCCTATCTGTGCTGCCTGTGCTGGACCATGCCCAGTGCCATGACCCCTGGCCCTCCCACCCCAAAAAGATACATCATCACCGAACTCTACACCCTCGACCCCGAACAGCGCAGCAAATACTTCCACTGCACCAACCCACGCTCCACGGTTGAAACTTTCACCTGTACCCACTGCCATTTCACCTGCCACATCACACACCAGCCCACTAACCAGTCCCTCCCCATACATATCACAGACTCCAACTGAACAAAAAACATCAACTTGCATGCACCCTTCTAAACACATGCTCACTATGAAAGCATTTAATCGAATTATGGTACCTCATTACCACCCTTGCACTCAACATAGTCTTCCTCACTGAGACCTGGCACAACCCCACTTCCACCTCACACATTTCCACAGCAATCCCAGATGAATATAAAATCACTCACCAGGACTGGAACAACAAGTGGGAAGAGGAACAGCCATCATCATGAAACAGACCAAACAGTCTACTAATACCACACCAATGGAACATCTAAACTTCAAGCTCCACACAGACAAGATAACAATCAGAGGCACCCTCGCACACTGACTACCAGGCCCGCACTCTTGCTTTTACAACACCATTGCAGGCTTCATTGCGCCCCTAGCCTTAGACTCGTAAGACTACATCTTCCTCAGCGACTTAAATTTCCACATCAATAACTCCAACAACAAAAACATTGCACGCCTCCTCACAGTATGAGCAGCCTTGGATTGACCCAGATAGTGCACGACCCAACACACTCATGCTGGAACCAATTTTCACCTCCAGCAATGCAACAGTCATGTCACAGGACCGATCACTCCATTGTCCGCTTCAGCATCTCGAGTCCCTGCACTGCCACCCACAAGATGAACAACGCTACCACCGTAGGTAGAACAATATTTTAGAGACAAGTTGGGCGAATGCCCTCAAAACCTTTAAACCTGCTACCACCACAAACCTCGAACATGGAATGAAAAACTGCCACACCTGGATCACTGATTGTGCAGACAGCATCATCTCCATCAAAAGGAACATCCAGAGAAAATCCTCCAAAAAGGCCGCCTCGTACACCCCAGAACAGGGTAACAAGACAACAAACAGTGGAGATGGCGCTACAGCGAGGACACCACTGAAAGGGCAGCCTTGAAGACCTCCCTCAACCGCTACCACTGCCTGCTGAGAGTAACTAAGAAGTCAGCCTTGCTGCACGCATCAAAACCAGCACAAACAACACCAAGGAACTTTTCAACATCGTTATGAAATTCTCCAATCTAGCTGCCAGGAAAAACAATATCACCCCATCACAGAAGTTGTGTGACAACCTCGACCCTTTCTTGCATGACAAGATCGCAAATATTCAGAAACTTCAAACCCCAACCCACACCATCAGACTTCCTTGACAGATAAAAAAACACAGTATCCCACACAAACCACACACTGACAACCTGGAACATCCTCTCCACCCAGGACACTACCTACCACCACCATGAAATCCATGCTGTGGAAAACAAATGATTGGGCAGGAACTCACCACCCTATTCAACACCTCTATCATCACCGCAATATTTTCTGATGCCTGGAAACACGCCAAAGTCAGACTACAACTCTGCCGACACCAGTGAACTCAAAAACTACTGGTCAATCTCTCTGCGCCCATTCCCAGGGAAGTTACTGAAAAAGATCATCAAGGGGGGCGTGTCCAAGATGGCGATGGAGTGAGATGTGTGGTGAAGTCCCTCCGGCGCCGATTTCTGCTTAGCTTTGTTCTAGCTCCCCGGAGCAGCACATTCTCGGTGCCCCCCTGCCTGTGGCAGCCCCCGCTGCCTTGAAGCACGATCCGGTGGTGGATTTTTGGGCCCCCGGAGGCGTAGCGCCGTTGATCCGCGCCACGTGGGCCGCAGTGAAGTGAGGCCGGAGATCCCCTGCCTCGAGTGTGTGACGGGGCCGGGCCCATCGTGCTGAGGCGTGGCATTCTGACGCCAGCGGAGAGTCGTGGGTGGAGCGACTCCGGCCCGACTGGAACTGTGCCCCCCCTGCCCGGCGGTGGCCGCGGGTGACCCCCGGTCCTTGAGGGCGCTGCTCGGAGGACGCGTTGGAGCCTGCGGGTCGGAAATTTAGCCTGCGAGGAAGTCCGGAGCAGCTGCCGCGCCTCCCTCCCCCCCGGACGGCGACCCGTGCCTGAGCCTGGAGTCCTCTGGCTGTTGCGGGCCGCTGGTAGTGGAGAGGCCTGCTGGGGACGCCTAGAGCACGGACGTGCCGCCCCCTCCCTGGCCCCGGTGACGGGCTGCACTGCTTTGTGGAGCCGCCATAGGGGTACGTGGACTTGAGGCTGCACGGAGGAACTGCGGGGCTGCGGGGCATCCGCTCAGTGGCAGCGGCCTGTGACGGGACCCTGGGGCTGAGGAGACTTTGTGACTTGGGCCCCTACCTGCCGAGGAGCCTGGATTAGCGGGGACCGGAAGTGTGCGGCCCGAGGAGCTTGAGCCTGTGGCGATTGGGGTGCGTGAGGGTGGCGGACAGTGCCCCCGGTCCCCTGGGGAGCCCGGACGGATTGGTGGCCCCTGTGGATTGATCGCACTCAGATGGCTTGTCCCCAGGATCTTTTGAGGTGCCACTCCGAGCCTGCTCTGAATTAGTGACCTAACAGTACCGGTGGAGCCGGCGATCAGCGAAGGCGCCCGGAAGGGGTGGGCTGTGGGGGACGCCCCATAACGCCTGGAGAGCTCGATCCTTCCCGGGACCTGGTTCATTGAGGTGTACCGCCCTACCTGGGGTACTACGAAGTGGCGGACTGTGATCCCTCGTCCTACTTGCCTCGGTGTGCAGAGGTGCCACGATGTCCTCCACATCCAAGGGCTCCCAGCAGCCGTCGTCCCCTGGTCCCAGCACCTCGCCTAAGCCGACGGACGGTGAGGCCACCACCACCAAAGCTTTTATGGTGGAGCTCTTTGCTTCCATTAAGGACGACATCTCCGAACTCCGCTCTCAACTGGCTTCCGATCTCCGAGAGGTGAGGCGAGATGTGGACGGTATCGGTGAGCGGGTAGCTACATTGGAGGACCATGACCTAAGTGTAGCGAGTGACATCCACCAATTGCAGTAAGATGTGATCCGGCTCACGGAGCAGAACTTGGATCTTCAAGCACATGCGGAGGACTTGGAGAATCGTTCCCGCCGGAACAACATTTGCATACGTGCTGTGCCCTGGGACGGAGAATCGGGTGATCTACGAGGCTATGTGCTGGAACTCTTCTTGCAGATCCTGGACGATGAGGACCTACGGGATATCAAGATGGACAGGGTCCACAGGGTGGGTCTGCCTAGACGTGGAGGGGGTCCTCCACCCGATATCTTGGTCTGCGTTCATGATTTCCAGCTGAAGGAACGCATCCTCCGGAAGGCTCGCGAGCTTCCCTCTTTGCAATTCCACGACCACCACCCACAATTGTACCAGGATCTGGCGGCGTCAACACTTCAGAAGAGGCGTGAGTTCCGGCCTGTGACCACCGTTTTGCGGGAGCGTAACGCATCCTACTCCTGGGGCCATCCCTTCCGCATCATTTTTAGATGGCAGAATAGACTGGCGCAGTTCAGATCTCTTCAGGCTGCTAAGGATCACCTGGGCATTGCTGACACGGCCCCCCCCTCGTAGAGCGGTAGCTCCCCCTCACGGAGGAGACGGCGATCCTCCTCATGGCATAGAGTGGGGCGGGAGTCGGATCGGAGAAGACCTGATCGAGTGACCAGCCTGCAGGAGAGGGGGGCGGCGGTGGCTTCTGTGGCCTCGGCCACGGTGACGACATCCCAGCATGGCTCCAGGGCGGCGTGAGTCCTGACACGACGGCCGCTTGGCGCCGGAGGGACTTGGTCCTGCAGGTACCGTGGGTTACTTTGTACTTTTTGGGAAGACACCCCGGTATGAATCCTTCAGGGCGCTCATTGTGACGCCCCGTCTTCGCCCCCTGGAGGGTTTCGCAGTCCTCTCTTTCTTGGTCCTGTTCGGATCGCTGTTCTTCCTCCACGTTCTTCCTTCTGTCTGTTGTTCTCTTGCTTTTGGGTTCGCACTGGTGTTCCTTTGGGGGGGGGGGGGTATTCCGGGGAGTTGTGGGGGATGTGGGGAGGGGGGGATTTGAGGGGGGCAGTGGTGGTGACGGGAATGTATGGTTGGCTTTGTACTTAGTGCTGGGGTGTGTGCCTGTTGTTTCTGGGGATGGTAAGCGTGTGGCCTCAACGGCTTCAGGCTTGAATTCTTTGACTGATTGGAGCTGGGAGGCATTCCTGGGCGGCTGTGATGCATTATCGCTGGTTGTTACTGGTGGATGCGATGAGACGGAGAGGGATGGAGCAGTTATAGCCGGATTGGGTCTGTTATTTCCTGATGCCTCTTAGTATTGGGACGTGGAACGTCAAGGGCCTGAATTTACCGCAAAAGCGCCAGAGGGTGTGGAAGTATGTGATTGATCACCAGCTTGATATCGTTGGTCTCCAGGAGACCCACTTGGCGCGTAGGGATGAGCTACGCCTCCGGCACAAAACTTTCCCCCTCATTTATAGGTTGTCTGCCTCTACGAAACATCAAGGGGTAGCTCTTCTTTTTCGTGTGGCCCTGCACTTTCAGCCTCTGGATATACGCAGTGATAAGGAAGGCCGTTGGCTGATGGTGAAGGGCCTGGTCCAGGGCAGATTGAGCACGTTTGTAGTGGTGTATGCCCCTAACACGGGTCAGAATAGCTTTCTCCAGGGCCTGTTGCGGAGGGTGGGAGATTTTGCTGAGGGACACTTGTTCATGTTGGGGGACTTTAATCTAGTTTGGAGTAGAGAGATGGATAGCTCAGGTGCTCAGAGGGCGGATACAGGTTTGTTCTCGGTGGAGACGCAACGGCTTATTGGTGAGATGGGCTTACTCGATGGTTGGCGTTCCCTGCACCCCATGTCCCGTGACTACACCTTTTTCTCCCATGTTCACCACTCCTACTCCCGCCTGGACCATATTTTTCCCAGCCAAGCCCTCAGGGGAGATGTCCTCGACTCTAGTATATTCCCGCTATCAGTCTCTGACCATAGTCTACTTGTGCTGGGGCTGCACTGGTCCCCTGCAGGTGACAGACTACGAAAATGGTATTTCCTGGCCTCGGTAGTCAGGGACGATGCCTCAAGCAAAGAGTTGCGGAGGGCTATCAGGGACTTTTTTGCTCTTAATCCTGTCTCCGATACGTCCATGTTCACCACTCGGGACGCCTTCAAGGCGTCGATTAGGGGTACCTGCCTAGTGCTTAATGCCAACCTCAATAAGTTGCGAACAAAAGGAACAGGAGGACATGGAGTCGGAACTTGCAGCCCTTGAGCAGGCTCACAAACTAAATCCTTCTAGGCTGACCCTTCGCCCCTTGACGGCAGTGAGAGGGAAATTAAGGGCCCACTACAACAATAGGGCGGAGTTCACTTTGTTGCGACTGCGGCGCCTTTTGTACTCGCACGGGAATAAGGTGGGGAGGCACTTGGCTCACCAACTTCGGGACAAGAGGGAACGGGAGTATATAGGAGGGATCCGAGACTCGACGGGTGAGCCGCTGCACCGTGATGAGGCTAAAGCTGCTCTCTTTGGCTGCTTCTATGCGGACCTCTATGCGGGGGAGGCACTCGATTCTGATGCTCAGCGGGACTACCTAAAGGGCCTGCCCATACCGCATGTCTCTAAGGAGTGGAACGAGCTGCTAGCTGCCCCGTTCACTAGTGGCGAGGTGCTTGATGCCATTAAAAATCTGAAACTTCATAAGGCTCCGGGTCCGGATGGTTACACCGCCCTTTTTTACAAGACGTATGCCACTGAAGTGTGCGACTTCCTGGCCTCTCTTTTTAATGACATGGCTGATTTCGGCTCCACACCCGGCTCGCTCGCAGAGGCCATGATTTCTATTATACCTAAACCCGGGAAAGACCCCTCTCAGTGCTCTTCATACCGCCCGATAGCCCTCCTCAATATTGACGCCAAACTATACTCCTCGATCATTGCGAACAGGCTTCAGGATCTGATGCCGGCGCTCATACATCTGGATCAATCTGAATTTATTAAGGGGCGTCAGACCCATGACAACACAAGGCGTGTTGTCCACTTGCTAGAAAAAGCTAACAGGTTCCGGATCCCAGCGGTACTAGTGGGCCTCGATGCGGAAAAAGCTTTCGACCGTGTGCATTGGGGCTTTCTATTCCCTACTTTGGCTGCCTTTTGCTTCTCGGACAAATTCATCTCGATGGTTCGGGCGAACTACTGCTGCCCCCGCTCTAGAGTGGCCATAAACGGCCATCTGTCTGCGTTTTTCTCACATTCCCGAGGCACCAGACAATGATGTCCCCTCTCCCCCCTGCTCTTTGCCCTGAGCATTGAGCCGTTAGCTCTGGTGGTGCGGGAGCACGGGGGGATCCGGGGTATCCCCTTTACCGGAGAGCAGCACAAAATTACCCTCTTTGCGGATGACGTCCTGCTCTCTATTGCGGACCCGGCACAATCTTTGCCGCATGTTCGGGAGGTGCTAGTGTGCTTTGAGGAGCTGGCCGGCTTCAAGGTCAATTATGACAAATCATATGTGTTGAACCTCACACTCCCACTTGCTGAAGTAGAGCGGGTTCGACCTCTTACCCCGTTGGCCTGGGCCGCCAGCTCCATCGTGTATCTGGGGGTCCACTTGACACCCACGATTGGCAAACTGTATTCGGCTAATTTCCCTCCGCTGTTGGCACGGACCCGGGCGGACCTGGATCGGTGGAAGCCCAAATACCTCTCATGGTTGGGCAGAATTCACGCCATAAAGATGGTCCTCCTCCCCAAATATCTGTACCTCTTTCAGGCGCTCCCTATCCCTCTGGATACAGACTTCTTTCGACGCCGTAAAACTCAAATGCTCCGGTTTGTCTGGCAAGGGGGTCGAGCTCGATTCTCCTTCACGGTTTTGCGACGGCCACGGGAAGACTGAGGTGTGGGTCTTCCCGACATGCATCTGTATTACAAGGCCGCACAATTACGGGTACTGGTGGAATGGTCCCAACAGGCCTCGGAGAAGCATTGGCTACATATGAATAGGAGTGTCGCAGGTAGGTCCATCTGGGACTTGGCCTGGAAGCCCAAGAAAGAAAGGCCCCAAAACGCTTACATTAGTACTCCCGCCAGCACCACTCTGAAGGTCTGGGATACGCTGGCCGCTGATGACCGCGTTTCCGTCTCCGTTCACGCCTCTCCACTTTAATCCGGCGTTTCTGCCAGCACTACAGGAGGGTCCCTTCAGGGTATGGAGAGAAAGGGGTTGTAGGGCTTTAACCCACCTATTTCACGGCTATGCTTCGCTCTCCTTTGATAACTGTATGAGGGACTATGGTGTCCCGCCCTCAGAACGATTCCACCATGTCCAGCTACTTCATTGGGCCATATCTCCTGAGGTTCTTGATGCGGCTACGCGACCTCCCTCACCCTTTGAGGCCTTTATCTTCCGGACCTCTGCCATGAAAGGTGTAATTTCCTTCCTTTACCGGCTTCTACTTGCCTCAGCGGTGTCGCCTCGTCCTCGCTACATGGGGCAATGGGAGGAGCTACTGGGACAGGACATTTCAGACAAGGAATGGTCAGCCTTGTGGCGTGATATTGCGACGCACAATCATTCATTGGACCTGATGGAGGCCCACCTTAAGACGCTCATGGACTGGTACTTGTACCCGTCCCGGCTCCATCGTATATTTCCGGCTACTTCCGACAGGTGCTGGAGGGGCTGTGGTCTGCTGGGGGATTTCCGCCATATCTGGTGGGATTGCCCGATTATTCGCCCGTACTGGGAAGAGATCCTTTCTCATATAAGAGAGATCCTTGGTTATCCGGTGACGGACTCTATGGCTTATGTATTACTAGGCCTCCGTGATCCTGCCCTTGAGCGGCAAACGCGTGCGGACAAACAGATTTTGTGGCTCTGTCTTGGAGCGGCCAAACTTACTCTGGATGCCGCCTGGAAAAAAACGGAGGCTCCAGCGCTCTCCTTATGGCACGCAAAGCTGTGGAAACTGCTTAGCATGGAACGGGTAGCGGACATCTTCCTAGGCAACTTCAAGAACTTTCAGTACCGCTGGGGCCCCTTGGTTCGCTTCCTCTCCATAGGTCTTCCATCTGCAGTTTCCCATCCTCCATACAAGCACTTCACCTGTTTCAGGTTTAATGAGAGACCACATGAATGACTGACAAGTGTTGCGGTCACCAACACTGGGGGGGGTGGGGGCAAGGGGGTGGTGGGGGGGAGGGATATTGTGTTTTGGTATTGTTAGTTTGAGGCACCCATGTAGCTGTTTGAGGCCTTTTGGACCCGGACATGGTACCTTCTGGGCATAAGCGGCCACACATCTTTTTTCTGAGCTTCCATTTGGATGGACTGTTCGTCATGCCGAGACTGTTTCCTTGCCCTGTGGCATTGCCCTGCTGCTATGTCCAGTTGCGGTTCGCTATCGCTTATTACCTTGTATAATGCCTGGTTTCTGCCCCCTGTGTGGGATGATGTGCGGGATTGCCTCTGTTTCCTTTTTTTTGTCCTTTCTGATAACTCAAAATAAAAATTTTATAAAAAAAAAAATATCATCAAGAATTGACTCATGACACACCTGGAGCAATACCAGCTACTCCCAATGCCTCACAATCCGGCTTCCACAGTAATCACAGCACCAAAACCACCCTGATTGCAGTTACCGATGACATCCCAACCCTCCTTGACTGAGGAGAAACAGCAGCTTTGCTCCTCCTCAGCCTCTCAGCAGCCTTCAACACTGTATCCCGCCACACACTGATCAAAAGTCTCCACCACATCGCCATTCAAAGGAACGCACTCACATGGATCACCCCCTTTCTCATGGGAAGAACCAAGAGGATCCACCTCTCAATTTTCACCTCTAAACCCAAGACCAACATCGTCAGATCCAACGGTCTCAACATAATATCCTGCACAGAAAACACCCAACTCATCCTCTCACTCACCAACGACCCCACCACCAGCAGAACCAACTTCCACAGATTTATGACAAACGTCACCGACTAGATGAAGAACAACTGCCTGCAGCTGAAACACAGACAAGACGGAAGCACTGATTTTTGGCAACACATGGATTATCTCCTAGTGGCCATCAGAACTAGGACCCACACCCACTCCCTCTAACCACGCTAGTAACCTTGGGAACATCATTGACACCAAGCTCCCCATGAAATCCCAGATCAATGCATCTTCTGCTTTGCCCATTCTGCGCATGTCATGTAAGATCTTCAAGTGACTACCCCTAAACACGAGATGCACAGTGACACAAGAATTCATCACCAGATGACTGGACGATGGCAAAAACCTCTATGTAGGAATTACAGTACACCTCCTACAGAGACTTCAGACCATACAGAACACCACAGCCAGGCTCGTCCTTGGAGTTCCTTGATGATTCCATATCACACTCCACCTCAGGAAACTGCACTGGCTTCCCAGACAGAAGAGATGCCAATTCAAGTTGCTGAACCACGCACACAAGGCTCTACACAACAAAGGATCTGCCTACATTAACCACCACCTGAACGTCCACCAACTTTCGGGAAGAATACGCTCTCCCTCCCTTTCTCTTGCCTATACTCCCCACATCTATCAAAGCAGAAGTGGAGGATGCTTCTTCTCCCACATTGCAGCAAAGGCCTGGAATAGCCTCCCCACGCACCTCCGGACCATCACCTCACTTCCTGGAATTCTGAATAACCCTCAAGACCAGGATGTTCAA
This sequence comes from Lissotriton helveticus, assembly GCF_964261635.1. Classification (NCBI taxonomy): domain Eukaryota; kingdom Metazoa; phylum Chordata; class Amphibia; order Caudata; family Salamandridae; genus Lissotriton; species Lissotriton helveticus. The sequence goes on from NC_136063.1 coordinate 54,376,980, forward strand.
ATAAGCCTCTCGGACCTGCAAGCGCCAAGATACCATAGCGGGTGAGTCACCGCGCTGTATAAATCCTCATTGATTGAATGTATCATGAAGGCCTCCGCAAGGTCGAGCCTCTATGAGGCTCCTGGGTTTGGGATCACTATTAAGGGTATACCCAAAGACAAATATCCCTACAAAGCCGGGGACAGGATTTAATACAAAAGCTAGACCTTAGGTTCCCCTGTAATATACAAAATAGTCACACATCTAACTCACAAACACCACTCAGTCACCGTAAGGGCCCAATTCAGTACCACAACAGTATAGATAGATTTCAAAAGTGTAATAACCTACACATGTGTATATATCAATGTATACCACCCATATTCAGATACATCATTACATCTCTATTACAAATTGTTAAAATGCTGTTAAATAGAACTTCCTTCATAATAGTTTAAAAAGATCCTAATTGCTTTTCATAATACGGAGCAACACAAATCAATAAAAGGTCTCTTGTTAACAAAAAAAATAACAATAAGGGATAAACAAAACAGACACAATTATAAATATTGGGAAGTGATCTGTTAGATTTATGTTGTCAAAATACTTTGTGTGGTGTTTAAATCACCATATCTCCAGAACACTGCTTGTGCAGATTCAGTTTTGTGAATTGCGTCAACATGTTTTGGTGGTCTGGACTTGTAGGTCTCCAACTTCTTCAGGACAAACACAACAAATCTCCCACACACTGAGACTTTATGTGAAGAAAAAACCAATAAAAGGCATACCATAATTCATGACATCCTAAAAGGTTATATTGCACTTACACCAACTTGTACAACCCACACCAACTGTGTTCACCCCCAGATTGTTGTGGTACTTGAATTTCAACTTTTGTCATCCGTCCAAAGTCGTACGTACATAACCTTGAACTCTTGCGGAGCTCTACACATATTAGTGCCCCACTGCTTCTCTTAGTTACCATATTTACTTTATATCCATCCTCTCACCATACTCAAAATGTTAAACTTTGTGTAAATCCCACTCACCAATGGGATTATTATTTGAAAGCTGCACCTTGGACCTCACAACTGTAGTTGCACGTCTTTCATCAAAGTGAAGAAGTAACACTCGGTTTAATAAAACTATCTAAAGAAAAGGAAGGGAAAACACATCCCGTACTCATCGGTAACGACCACCCAGACCTATTTATTTAACTATATTCTTAGCGTGTCGATTCCTAAGAATATATCCTATTACACTTCAACTGAGCTCTCCTTAAAAACATATTAATAAGCTCCATGTAGGGTACGGTTGATACCATGACTTAAAACAATCCTAAATACTGCCAGGGGTTCTCCCTCTTTGTGGATAGTCCTTCCAGGACACAGGAGTGTTAAAACGCATAATTTGGTCACACCCTTCTTCCCAGCGGGACTCCTACTATATCAGAAGTAAATAAAAGCTTCACTCACCCTGTTAAAATCTGTGGGGATCCGCCCTTGATTCCCCACCACAGGGTGTAGTGGCCAACTATTTCACTGTTCTTGTATGGCATAAAGGAGTACATATGTTCTTCTTTAAGAACACCAAATAACATGTGCCTTCAATACATTCACATGTATCTTAAATAGTCTCTGGGGCAAAAGTCCCCACCATTATTCCCTTCAGCTAGTGGGTTGTAAATGTTTCGCTCCCTCCTACGGCATCTCATGTTGTAAAACTAGGATATCAAATATCCCGAGTCAACTTTGTTTCCACTGTTCACAGCAAGATGGTTATATGTTATCCCAGTGGTGTGCAGACACAAAACCTTAACATACACCCCGTTTTTCAAATAAATAGGGCCACTCACCCTTACTACATCGTGGTGCAGCCCCTGTATTGCCGCAACCCTAATCGTTTGTCCTTCCAGCCCAACAGGTCTTTTGAATGTGGCAGTTCCCATATTCTAGAGATGATGATCTTACCTCCTTCAACCTATTTATGTGGTTCTGCATTTCCCCAGACAGCGTTTCTTCTTGAGGGACACCGCCATCAGTGTCCACCATTTTTAAATATCAAGGGGGACGCGTTGTTGAGCTGTGGACCGTAGCCGCTGGAGAGAGGGATTTCCAGTCCCAGAAAGCTGTGCCCAGGAGGAGGGAGAGGGATTTCCATTCCCAGAAAGCTGTGTCCAGGAGGAGGGAGAGGGATTTCCATTCCCAGAAAGCTGTGTCCAGGAGGAGGGAGAGGGATTTCCATTCCCAGAAATCCCATAAGGCCTTACATGGCACTGGTGCCAAGTATCTTCAGAGGAGGCTGGACTTCTATCGACCAGCACGATCCCTCAGGTCAGAAACCTTGGCCTTGGCTCGGGTACCACGCATTAAAAAGGCTCGGCTAGGCGGCCGGTCTTTCAGCTTCCTTGCTCCTCAGCTGTGGAACTCGCTACCGTTGTCTTTGCGAAGCACCTCTAATCTGCTTGTCTTTAGGAAAGACTTGAAAACTTGGTTGTTTGCTGGATAGTTTCTTCCCCTCCGGGTGCCCCTTCTCTGTTATTGTTTTGTTTCTTGCTCTTTTTCCATGGCCAGGAGCTCAAAGCGCCGGGACACTCCTTTGGAGTAGCCGTTGCGCTATAAAAGTCCCATTTTAACATTAACATTAACAGCTGTGCCCAGGAGGAGGGAGAGGGATTTCCATTCCCAGAAAGCTGTGTCCAGGAGGAGGGAGAGGGATTTCCATTCCCAGAAAGCTGTGTCCAGGAGGAGGGAGAGGGATTTCCATTCCCAGAAAGCTGTGCCCAGGAGGAGAGAGAGGGATTTCCAGTCCCAGAAAGCTGTGCCCAGGAGGAGAGAGAGGGATTTCCAGTCCCATAAAGCTGTGCCCAGGAGGAAGGCGAGGGATTTCCAGTCCCATAAAGCTGTGCCCAGGAGGAGGGCGAGGGATTTCCAGTCCCCGAAAGCTGTGCCCAGGAGGAGAAAGATGGATTTCCAGTTCCAGAAAGCTGTGCCCAGGAGGAGGGGCCAACACCCGTACTTAAGCACACAAGTATTCCCGCAGCATGGAACACCTTGTTGGGCTGTGGACTATTGCGCTGGAGAGAGGGACTTCCAGTCCCAGAAACCTGTGCCCAGGAGGAGGGTACAACACCCTCACTTAAGCCCGTGAGGACTCCTGTGGGACGCACAGGGGCCGCAACCTGGCAAAGCCCGGCCCGGGGGCGGGCCCGTCAGAGCCTAGAAGAGGCTGGCCACCCTTCTTGGCCTTTGAGTTGAGACCTGAGGTTGGATGGATCCAGTGTGTTGGGAGCTAGGGGGAGGATTATAGCCAGCGTGGGTGTAGGTCAGGAGGCATCTGGTCCTGTTCGAACTTTTGAGACATTGAGCTAGCCTGTTAAATCCTCTGTGACCTCTTTTTTTGCTGTGAACTACCCCTGCAAGTAATGGGAAAACGCAAATGACCGGCTGTAGGTACACCGGTGCCCCCAGCTTCCACAATGGACTCATTTATTTTAAGCGCTGAAAGGATTGAGCTAGTGGCAACCGTCTCTCTCGCTCCCCTGTCACACGCCCCAATCTAGCTCATCAAGCATATCAAGGGTCAGTGTAGACCAGCCTGAAGAGTATGTTAGGTGCGCCCACCCAGACACAGACCCAGGTCCCTCAACCCCATGTACAAGATTTACTGGCCTGGAGGCGGATGTAGGATGCGGCCTGGGCAGTGAGCAAGTCCCGACATTGGAGCTGGAATCATCATCTTGCTCGATCACTCGTGACAAGGGCATGTAGCCCATCTCTCAGGGCCAGGAGTACACGAGCAGGGACTGGGACTGCGACAAGGGCATGCATGGGAGTCAAAAGGAAAGGTCCTCTCATCACAAGCAAAGCAAAACATCCAAGGGCGGAGGGGAGGCAATGTGCAAGCAACCCGTTAACCGTAATCAATGGAGATTTGGTGGCAATGATGGAAGGCTGGCTGGAATCGTCACTGGCAAGTATGGACCTTAAATTAGATCCCATCAGGCAACGCCTAGCCACAATTGAATCGGAGATCCTGAGCCTGAGGATAGGTCAGCACAATCCAGCGGAGGACCGAATAACACAGAGTAGGTTTGGGGGAGTGCCTGCCACTCGACGGGACATCATCAGTGTATGTTAACACAGAAGCAATGGGAAGAAGCTTTTATCCTCCCCAAATGCTGTGCATGGTATCGAATCCCTTCCCTCCTGGTTACAGGCGGACCTAAATCGTCTGACTGTAGACTCTCTGGTTTTAACAGCAGTACCGGAAACTCAGTGCCTTAAAGCCTGTACTTGCCTTTGGCCAGGTACATTCTCAGGGTTGGGGCGTAGGAGACACTAAAATTCTGGGGGGGACAGGGACAACCTTGTGGACTTTCCATTGACCCTATACAAATCACCGCCCGTTAAACAAATACAGTCGCATAGTTTTGAAGTAAAATATTGAGAAAAGCAGGCATGTTGTCACAGTTTGCAAGTATGCTTTATTGTTATTTACATTCACATAGTAATCAGACCAAATGTTAAAAAAACATGTATATGAATCTTGCATCTTCATGCACCAAGCAAAAAAGGTCGCTGACTTTGGGGGAGGGCGTCATGTTTGTAAGTGCATTACGGTTTGAAAAGTACCTGCTGCTGCATTCCTGGTCTCAAGCAATTTTCAGGCAACAATAAAAATGTGAAGATAACTTCGGTGATTAATGATCTTTATTGAGAGAGATCAGAGGTCTGACTACTGTAAGTTTTGGCTCATGGTAAGGTAGCCACAATGTGTTAATATGCCTGCTGCAAAGAATGTGTACCAGTCAGATCACAAAATGCATATCATTTAAATAGGTCAGTGAGTTACTGCTTTTGTCTGAGAGATTCTTTTGCTATTTGCAGTTTATAAGTTGAAATCCTAACATTGAACAGTGAGCGATTAACCGTCATCAAAGAGCTGCATGAAAACTGCAAGGTATAGATTAGAACGTTATCATTTTTACCCAGTCTTTCATTATCCTAAGGTTGGAAAATGGGTTCATTAGGATGGAAATCAATTCTTATTATTAAAGAGAACCCCCAACCATGGTGTTATCTTTTAACTTCTGGGTTTGTGCTTCTCTAGTGTTGCAAAGCAATCTGTGCCCTGGGCACTCCCCAACATTTTGCAGACTTTTACTGGTGGTACCTCACTCTGACTGACCCTGGCCTCTGACTAACCAGGCCCAGGGCCAGTGCTATGTTGAAAGAGACACTTACAAATACAGTAAAAACACCTACATACGATAGAGTGCACTATGGGTTAGGGTATCTCCATGATTGACATGACCTCTCCTATACGGCCCTAGTACATAATAGGGCATAGGGATTGAAACTACCTTTAAGTCCCTAGTATATATATTAGGGCATAGTGGTGTAGAGGCAGCAGCCCTTCCTGCACTTGCATGTGTGCACTGCTGTAGCCTGAGGTCAGTTTAAAAGCAGGCCCGTTTTGGAGGACTGCTTTTAAAATGCAAATTGTGCCCAATCTTGACTTTTGGGTTTGAGGCACTTACAAATTGATAAACTACAATGTTGGGGCATATTAGGTATCCCCAGGGGTTCCCCTAGGTGTCCAAGGGGTTAGAGGCCAGGTATCTGCGAGGAGGACCCTTATAAAATGAGTGTTATATGCCCTGGGTTTAGTGAAATTGAACATTTCACTGCCTACATTGTAGTATAGTGCTTCCCTAAATCGGCGTTTGTGCTAGGAGCACTGTGAACTGAGGATCTGCAATATTTTGATATAATCAGAACCCCTCATGTCTTTCCTATGTATTCTAGGGGTAGGGGGTCCTGTAGGTATAAGGAGGATCCTTATATAGGCCCCGGTATTGGAGAAATTGGCCAGTTAATTTTTCCATTGCAGATCTCCAGCCCATAGGTTAATATTGCAAGAGGTTATTAATTAATAACTGGAGAAAGGAAAGCCATACAACTAGGATTAAAGGACTCAGAAGAATGTTAATGATAAATGCAACATTGTGGTATTGTTGAATTTATTCTAAAATGTAGAGACAAGAAGTTATAAGACTTTCTCGTCGGCAAGCCACAATTCAGCCCTCTGGTGCCCTGCCTTGATTTGTCAGCGGTAAGTGGATTGGACTGGCTGTCTGAAGAGGTGAGAAATGACCCCTAGAGTTAGGAGGCCTGTCTGGGAGTAGAGGTTGCTGGGCAAGGAAATGCCAGAGCCAGGGGGAGGGGTAGTAAACAATGCTCTTCAAGAGAAGGAGACAAGCTGGAAAAATCACTTTCATTTACACCTCTCCCACAGCCAGATGGGGGGATTAAGGGGGAATTCCCACATGTAAGGGAAGTGGACCTAGGTAGATGAAGCCATCCTGTAGGCTGGTTTAGTTAGTTCTGCTCCCTCTGCTGGAAAATCAGCCATGATTAATTTTGGAGAAATTCTGCTCTCTTTGGGAAAATAATGGCAAACTTTAGAGGATGTGGTCATACCCTGAAGCATTGCCCTGCACCTCATTGGACGGGAGTGTCCTCCTTTTTGACCCAGAAAACTTGGAATAAGTATCTGAAAGGGACAAAGCCTCTCAGATGATCCTGCTTCATACTTGGGAGAAGAAGTGTCCCTTCTGAGGAGTTTGATTTGAACCAACCAGGCCCTGGACTGAAGATTGTGCCTGTTGCACAATCTGGAATTACAGTCCTAGGAGAAGTGTGGCTCACTGATTAGAGCGGCAGACCCTGAGGCAGAGGTCTGGCCCGGGACCAGGGTTCAATTCCCGAAGCGGCAGGGTCTTGGGCTCAAATGTCCACAGACTCGATAATTCTCGCCTCGGTGCCTACTCTAATCATGGGTCCCACTCTGCAACTCTGGGCAATAGCTTGCTTAATCTCCACAATGGCCCCGAAAGCGCTAGGATGCCTGGCTCCACCTTGGGGGTTCCCAGTAGGGGGCATCTCCCAGGGAAAGCCAGGGAGGGTTCCACAGCGGTATACAGCGCCAGGATGCCTGAAATGTGATAGTGCGCTTTACAAGTATACATACATATATACATACATGCTATGGACTACCTTGCTTCAAAAGGACTAAAGAGTGGACTCCCTGCAAGCTGAAGGTTAACAGAGCACACCAAGAATCCCCAGCCTGGAAAACTACCAGTGAATTTGAAAGGGTTTTGTCCAAGTGGATTGTGGTAACTGAAGTCCATTTCAAGGACCATCTTGGAGATTCCAGACCCTTGGAGTAAGTTATGGACACTTTGAGACCCTTTGGAAAACTTCAGGAAGAGGTTCCAGAGGTTTGGAGAAGTTTGGAGCAACTTTGGTAAAAAGCTCCATAAGTAGACCGACTCACTCTGGTCAGCCAAGTCGACAACCATCAACCATGAGTTGGCCTGCTGTCCAGGTTCCTCCCGCTGAAAAGCTTCAGGAGTCCGACTTCCAGAGTTTGATCGGGCGTAGGCGGAAACCCAAGCTGGCGAACCCTCATCGAATCCGGCCTAGTGAAAAGCATTGAGGGACCCTGCAAGAAAAAGCTCTGCAAAATTTCTAATTCCGAACTTAGAAAAGGTGACCGGGGCCAACCATGAGAGCCAAGCCACCCACCATCAACTGTGTGCCAGCCTGCATCTCTAGCTCATACCGCTGGAAAGCTCCGGAGGTTGGACTTCCATAGGTTTGACCGGGAGTTTGTTGCAAGACAAGCTGGCGAACCCTCACCAAATCAGGGCTGGCAGAGAGCTTCGACGGACCCCGTGAAGAAAAGCTCCAGAAATGTTTCTAAGTCAGAAGGTAAAAACTTTGACCGAGACCTACCGCAAGGAGTAGCCCCGCAGGGCTTCACCGTGGTCGGCCTGAAACTTTGACTTTGAGCAGGTCCAGCGTGACCAGATGTACCAAAAGGGGATATATGTTCTATGTGCTATATCGTGCTACATTTTTAAAAAGTCCTACTCCCAGTTCTCTACATTGGATTTTTTTCATTTTAAAGAGAAAAATATTTTGTATTTTTATAAATTGGTGTTGGATTTATATTGTGTGTTGTGTCTTAATTATTTACTGAATTGGTGTTTTTAAATGCTTTACATACCTGCTCACAGCCAAGCTACCAAGGGTTGAGCATGAGAATAATTTTCGAAGACCGGTACGGAGCTATATAATGAGGTAGTGTCCTTATTGCCGGGGACAGATATACATTTGCCCCTACTATTAACCCACTTTCCAACATCCAGACCAAGCACTCTTAAACAATACTGTCTACAAGTATGGATGACATGTGACTCCTACACCCTGTAGTTTTATTTAATATTTCCTATACACAGATTTACACACCTATGATTGACTGCCTCTGTGTAGTGTGAATGATGTACAGTGCTGACACCCTGCACTCGTATGAGTGGCGCTATATAACTAAATAAATGCATCTGAAAGAGTGGTTATGGAGACTTGAGTAGCACTATTAAAGAATCCGTGGTGGAGCTGGGTTGTTGAATACCAAGGCTGTCTATCTGATTTCATCTCCTGCCTCCTTTATCCACCAACATACTCTCCTTCCACATTATCCCACTCTTCCAGGTTCTTTCTCATCTTTGCTTTCTCCTTTTTCTCCGTTTTCCTTATTTCCCTTCCTCCTTCTGCCAACAACTCTTGATGCCTTTCTATTGTTCAGTTTTACATTCTGATGGTTTAAATAATGTACCGATCTCTAGCAAAGAATACAGTTACGACTCACCTGCAGACACCAACTTAAATTAAGCATCATTAGCTTGCAGCCCACAAAGGAAATGCCAGAGTGGCTATTCTGGCCCTTTCTGCATTGTATATCCTTCCTGAAGAGCAGATACACCTTTTTCTCTCCTTTCTGCAAGAAACAAGGATCCCAGCCATCTCCCTTCCCTATGGAAGGGAGAAGTGAGCGTGGCGATCGGTCTCTCCGACTGCCAGGGAACCGCCCGCCATTTTAATATGGCGGGCAGAAATGCAGTCATCAATGGCGATGGGACTGTCAACGACGCGGTGATGTGGCCATCCCACCACCATTATATTCACCCCCTAAGTTTAATGTGCATGCAAATCCAACATTACCAACCGATGGTAAGTTGCACTGCTAGTGCTGAAAAAGTCCAATGGAGGTACCAATGGACGAGGTGGACTGGCCTCAAGGGTCTTGTTACCTCAGCGACAGAGTCTCTGTCGCTTTAGTGTGTGCTTCTTTGTATGCCTGCTTGTAAGACTGGAGGTGAACTGCATGGAATGTGGTGGACAGGCCTTCAAGGTTAGCTCACTTACCACCGTTAGGGTCCACCTGCTGGTGCTAAGACACCAGGGCTTCTAAGGTGTATCAGGCCTTCTAAGGTCTAGCATCGGAATGAGCTCTGTCAGGAGTGTGGTCTGGTGGACTGGTCATGAAGGCTGAAAATGGTGCTCCAGTTCCAAATTTGGCAGCTCTGGCTAGAGTGCCACATCCTCTCCCCTACTGAACACCATACTGCCCCACTGGGAGAAACTGGCACTGCCTTCAGCTACAACCCAATTGTGCTGAGACTCAATTCAAATTATGCATTGGACAAGAGTAAAATGCTACCTGAAAAAAGTAACAACACCCTGTAAAAAGCAAACACTGAATGCAAGGATGAGCAAAGCACGTGAAATGTAAGCAGGAACAACATGGTTACTTTAACGGTTTTAAACTCATTATTTAGAAATCAGTAAGTGATTTTGCCTGAAAATTTCAGGACATGACTACAGGACCAGGAAGGGACCCGTTTGAATGTCCATTGCTTATATCTTTACAACATGTAAGCAATTTGGTTTAAAGAAGACCAAATCTCTCAACACAGAGCTGCGGTACACATTTTATAGGCTAAAATATTTAAAACAGTTGAAAACGCTCATATTAAACGTTTTCCACTCCACCCCTCAACCAGGTATTGCAGTCCCTTTATGAATGGTGCACTTCACCACCCTGGAAAACAATGTTGTTCAAAGAAAGAAAATAAAAAGAAAGTAGCGCTTCACTGGAAAACTCTGTAAAGCAGCGCTAAGGTGCATGGGTGTAAATAACAATCTGGCCTGCTGACCACTCTGTATTGCTTTATTTGGGTATTTAATTAATTTTCTTATTTTGATACTTTTTTCTCTCCGTCCCGAGGTTGTACTTTGGAATAGAACCCTGTCAGAAAATGAGGATATTTCCAGCCAAAGTGTTCTGCTCGTTTTTGGATCCATTTCACGGGGGAATACATAAAGAAAAGGAGTGGCAAGAGAGAGTATGTAACAGCTGTCTTTTGAAATCAGCACTTAAGGATAAGCGAGACAGACTTAAAGAGATGGAGGAATAAAGAGAGCGAGAGAGAGGGGGAGGAGGGAAGCTATCAGAGCATAGCAGGAGAAGCGGACACTGGCCTTGCCTTCTCTGGGCATGACGGAAAAGAGTTTGTTTTCCTCTGCCCTTCCCAGACTGGCCAAGCCTTACTGCAGAATAACAAAGGGCAGAGGGCGGGTGGCCTCTTTGACTGCAGGCAGGTGAGGTCACAGGTCAAGTACAGGGCCATTAGGTAGCGCTTTCGCGCGCTAATGGCCCTGCGAATAACAGAAGGGAGAGGGGATTTTTTTTTGTCCCCTCGTCCCCCCACCCTTGTCCCCCGTGTCCCCCCACTTCAAAATCTGGGGGGATATGTCTCCCGCGTTCCCCACACTTCCAACGCCCATGTTCAGGGTGAGAGACGTTAAGAGGGGTGGTGGGGTTTATTTGGAGAGTCGGGCAGCAAACCCCACGAGACAAAGCCAGACGCAAAGGTTACCTGTTTTATACCTCCCCCTGGAGTCAACCCCATATAAAGTGGTTCTTGGAAATGTCCCGGTGCTTCCCCCTGGTGGCTTTGAAGTCTTTGGCCAATTAAAGAACAAAGTCCTACACTGGCTAAATTGCAACACAATCCTGGGTCTTAGGATGGAGAGATTTATCAACATGGTACATAGAGTCTCCTGGATTGGAAGTTTGTTAGATCTGGGGGTCTCTAGTTGGCAGAGGTAGGTACCACTGTCCAAATAGGGACCCTTGCTTCTAGTCAGGACAAGGAGATAACTCTCTGAGATAACCCCTGCTCGCCCTCTAGGTAGCTTGGCCTGAGCAGTCTAGGCTAATCAGAGGCAATGCGTAAAGTATTTGTACCAACACTCACAGTAACACAGTGAAAACACCACAAACTGATTCCACAACAGTTTAGAAAAATAAAGGTATTTATTCTAAAACTACACAAGACCAAAACGATAAAAATCCAACATACACAGTTCAAATATGGTTTCAAAAAGAGTTCTTAAGGTTGCGTTAAAATTCTTCAAGTTGCGGTAAAATAAACCACGGTTGCGTGAAAAGTTCACAGTTGCGTCACGTTTACTCACAGTACCTTTAGTTGCAACAAAGTTCCAAAAGCAGAAGCTGGTGCGGTGGAAAACAAGCGATGCGTTGCTCCTGAGACCCTGGGGAGGCGATGCGACAGCCCCGCTGCAGCAGCGGGCGTGTTGCGACGAATCCGGTCTGTATGGGGAGGAAGGCCACTTGTATGGATTCCGGTGCGTAGGTTCCGTAGGAAGTCTGTTCTCGCAAAGGCACGATGCGACGATCTCGTAGGTGCTGCGACGATCTCCGGGGCGACGATGCGCGGTCCAGCGGTGATCCTTTCTCTCGCAGCTCCTCGATGCGATGATTCTGCGACGACACTCGCAGCGACGTGATGCGGTCCGCAAGCAAGCGGTGCGGCGTTCTCACCCAGCGACGACAGGCTCTGCGACGATACTCGCAGCGATGTTCGATTCTCCCGCACCGGTCTGGTGCGTCCCGCAAACGGAGGGTGCGACGTCTCTGGCAGCGGCGTCAGGCGCTGCGACGATCTCGACCTCCGTAGCGGCGGGAAACTTCTCGCACTGTCGGGGATGCGCTCCGCAAGCGAGCGATGCGACACTTTTCAATTTCAAAAGTCTCTCAAGCTTTAGTCTCAAGCTTCCCAGCACAGGTCCAACCTCCAGAGGCCCCACAACTGGATCAAGCACTCTAGGAGGGACAGAACTCACTCAGCAGAGTTCAGGGAAGCTGGGGGTGAAGTCCGTTTGTTCCTGGGACTTCAAAACAGGGAGCCAGCTCTTCTCAGGCCCTTGGAGATTCCTTTCAAGACAGGGGACACAGCTCACAGCAAAGTCCTTCCCCTCTCCTTGGCAGCAAAGCAACAGCAGGTCAGTCCAGCAGAGCAACAGCAAGACAATCTTCCTTCTTCAGAGTCAGCTTTCTCCTTGGCAGAGGTTCCTTCTTGATTTCCAGGATGATCTAATTTTCTGTTGTCAGGGGTCCTGTACTTATACCCCTAAAGTCTTTGTTCTCTTGGTGCATGTGGGCCCTGTGCCCGGTCTGAACCGGTTCTGGGTGGATCCTGAGCACTTTGTTTTGGTGGCTGCATCTTTCCTTTCAGAGTGAGGGGCAGGGTCCTCAGCCGCCCAGCAGGGCGGTGGAGCCAGCATTGTGGAAGGCAGACACAGCCCTATTCAGCCCAGGTGCTAACTCCTCCCACCACTCAAGTCATTCAGCCTAGTGCTGACTCATCCATCCTGCCGGGGAGTTCCCCAGCCCCTGTCACTCACAAACCAGACAGTCAATACACAAACAGGCCCAGGCACACAGAAGGTTCAGACAAGAGAACAGCAACTTTCTAAAAGTGCTGTTCTCAAACACAGGATTTAAAAACAACCTTTCCTAAAAGATGTGTTATTAAATTCTGAGTTCAGGGATACTAGATACTTATGTCCTATCTTGTTCCTATGGGAAGAAATGCTGTTAACCACTGTAGCCAGCATCCCCCATGTTAATCTATGGAGCAAGATAGCCTTACAATAGTGAAAAACGAAAATGGCTGTAATTCACTACCAGAACATGTTACCTGCACCAGTACATGCTCTACCTTTTACATACACTGCACCCTGCCCAGGGGGGTACCTTGGGCCTTCCATAGGGGTGACTGATGTGCACAAAAAGGGAAGGGTTAGGCCTGGTCAGTGGGGACACTGACCAGGAGGACATGGCAGTTCTAAACTGCCCATAGGCACTGCAGTGGCAGGCCTGAGACACCATTTTAGAGCTACTCATGTAGGTGGCACAATCAGTGCTGCAGGCCCACTAGTAGCATTTGTCATCACCAGCCCTGGCACCCCCAGTGCACTTTACTAGGGACTTCATGGTGATACAAATATGCCAAACATGTATATTCAATCAGAATAACAATTTACACAGGGAGCACTTACACTCTGGCACTGGTCAGCAGTGGCAGAGTGTCCAAAGCATCTAAACCAGCAAAAACGAAATCCAGCACAGCATCAAAAATACAGGAGGTAGAGGCAAAAAGATAGGGGAAACCACGCCAAAGATGCCAGGTCTAACACGTGTCCCCTCCAGCTGAAAATGGGGAGAACTACCCACCCTCTTGGGAGTTCTCTTCACTAAGGCGGAAAAACCTGGACAGACCATCAGCGTTGGCGTGTTCCGTACCAGGGCGGTGTTCCACCGTAAAGTCCATTCCCTGTAGGGAGATGGACCACCTCAACAGCTTTGGGTTCTCACCCCTCATATGCATTAACCATCTGAGGGGCCTGTGGTCGGTCTGAACACGGAAGTGAGTCCCAAACAGGTAGGGCCTCAACTTTTTCAGAGCCCAGACCACAGCAAATGCTTCTCTCTCAATCGCACTCCACCTCTGTTCCCTGGGGAGTAGTCTCCTGCTAATGAAGGCTACCGGCTGGTCTCCTCCCTCCTCAGTGATCTGTGAGAGTACTGCTCCCACACCATGCTCTGAAGCGTCTGTCTGAACTATGAACTCACGAGAAAAGTCAGGTGCCTTGAGCACCGGCGCTGTGCACATAGCAGTTTTCAGGGTTTCAAAAGCAGTTTGGCAGGCGTCAGTCCAGTCAACTCTTTTGGGCAACTTCTTGGAAGTGAGTTCTGTCAAAGGGGCGACAATGGTGCCGTAGCCCTTGACAAAACGCCTGTAATACCCGGTGAGTCCTAAAAAGGCTCTCACCTCTGTCTGGGTCTTGGGGGGCTCCCAAGCCAGAATGGTATCAATCTTGGCCTGTAGGGGCGCCACCTGGCCGCTCCCCACCTGGTGTCCCAAATACACCACAGATCCCTGCCCTATCTGGCACTTGCTGGCCTTGATAGTGAGGCCTGCCCTTTGCAGAGCCTTCAACACTTCGCAGAGGTGTTGCAGATGTTCCTCCCACGTGGAGCTGAACACAGCAATGTCATCCAGGTATGCGGCGCTGAATTCCTCCAGCCCGGTCAGTACCTGGTTAACCAGCCTCTGGAATGTGGCAGGGGCATTCTTCAACCCAAAGGGCATGACACGGAACTGGAAGTGCCCCTCTGGCGTTGAAAATGCAGACCTCTCTTTGGCCCCATCAGTTAAGGCAATCTGCCAGTACCCCGAAGTCAAATCAAATGTACTGAGGTAGCGGGCAGCTCCTAACCGATCCACGAGCTCATCAGCTCTGGGGATGGGGTGTGCGTCAGTCTTCGTGACCGCATTGAGCCCACGGTAGTCCACGCAAAACCGGAGTTCTGTGGGGCCACCGGGGGTAGCAGCTTTCTTGGGGACCAAGACCACTGGGCTAGCCCAGGGGCTGCTGGAGGGCTCAATCACCCCTAGCGCCAACATCTTGGAAACCTCTTCCTTGATGCTGGCCCTGACCTTTTCAGCTACCCTGTAAACTTTCTGTTTCACAGGCAGACTATCTCCAGTGTCCACGTCATGGACGCACCAGTTGGTGACTCCTGGGGTCAGGGAGAACAGGGAGGAGAACTGACCCAACACTTGGCGACAGTCACTCTGCTGTTCTGGGGTCAGGGTGGGCGAGAGGACCACACCATCCACTGACCCATCTTGCTCCTTAACTGCCAGGAGGTCAGGGAGAGGATCACTATCCTCTTCCATTCCTGCATCTGTAGCCAGGAGCATGGTTACTTCAGACCTCTTAAAGTGGGGTTTGAGGCGGTTCACGTGCAAGACTCTCAGGGGCTGCCTGGGAGTCTTCATGTCAACCAGGTAGGTTACCTCGCTCTTCCTTTCCACCACCTCATATGGCCCAGTCCACTTGTCTTGGAGCGCACAAGGCTCCACTGGTGCCATCACCCACACTTCCTGCCCAGGTTGAAATTCGACCAGAGTGGTATTCTGGTCATACCATCTCTTCATTTCTTCCTGGCTTGCTTCCAGGTTCGCCTGAGCGAGCTTCCTGAAGCGTTGTGTCTGGTTGCGGATGGCCAGCACATAGCTGAACACATCCTGGGGGGTTTTCCCACGGGACTTTTCCCAACCCTCCTTCACCAGTGAGAGAGGTCCTCTAACAGGGTGGCCATACAGGAGTTCGAAGGGACTGAACCCTAAGGACTTCTGAGGCACCTCCCTGTAGGCAAACAACAGGCATGGTAACAAGACGTCCCACTTACGTCTCATGGGCTCCGCTAGGCCCATAAGCATACCTTTCAGGGTCCGGTTGAACCTTTCAACCAACCCATTTCCTTGCGGGTGGTAAGGAGTGGTGAACTTATAAGTTACCCCACACTCCTCCCACAGAGACTTCATATACCTAGAGATGAAGTTGGTACCCCGGTCGGAGACCACCTCTCTGGGGAACCCCACACGGGAAAAGATCCCCATCAATGCACGGCCCACCACGGGTGCTGTGATTGTCCGGAGAGGGACTGCTTCCGGGTACCGAGTGGCATGGTCCACCAAGACCAGGATGAACCTGTTGCCTAAGGCTGTCTTGGGATCCAGGGGCCCTACGATGTCTATGCCCACCCGCTCGAAAGGGGTGCTCACCACTGGGAAGGGCTGAAGGGGGGCCTTCAGCTTCATTCCAGTCTTGCCACTGGCTTGACAGGTTTGGCAAGATCTGCAAAAGGAACCAACGTGCTTTCTCATCTGGGGCCAGTGAAAGTGGGTGACAAGCCGGTTTAGGGTCTTGTCTTGCCCCAGATGTCCTGCAAGAGGTACGTCATGAGCCAGACCCATTAGGAAGTTTCTGAAGCGCTCGGGTACCACCAGCACACGGGCTGCACCGGGCTCAGCAAACTTAGGCTCACTATACAACAAGTCATCTTCCCAGTAGATAAAGTGATCTCTGGCTGCTCCACCTGCTGCCTGGTCTACAGCCTGTTGCCGCAGACCCTCGAGGGAAGGGCATTCTTTCTGCGCCTGGCAGAATTCCTCCCTGGAGGGACCACCTTCTTGCTGCCAATGGGTCAGCTCAGGCAATTCTCCCAGTTCGGCTACCTGTTCCCCTGTAGGTTCCAGGGCATCCCCCTCAGGTTCTGCTCCTTCCTGGACCGTGGGAACGGCTGGGGCTGGTTTCCCGCGCCCTCGGCCTCTTCCTCTCCTGGCAGGTCTCTGGGCCACTGTTTCAGGCTCCAGTTCTGCTGAATCACCCTTACTGGCTGCCATAGCACGCGTGGTCACACAGATCCACGCAGGCAGACCCAACATCTCCAAGTGAGTTCTGTGTTCTACATCCTTCCATGGAGAACTCTCCAGGTCGTTACCTAACAGACAGTCTACAGGCAAGGCATCACTGACAACTACCTCCAAAAGACCAGAGACTCCTCCCCATGCAAAGGGAACTTTCGCCAGCTTGCAGAGGCGCACTGAACTGTCAGCTGCCACTACAGGGCGGAGTACACCAGGGATGATTTGCTCTTCAGACACCCACTGACACCTCACGGATGTCACGCTGGCTCCTGTGTCTCTCAAAGCCTCAACCTCCCTCCCATTGATGGTCACCTTCTGCCCATATTTCTTAGTGTTAGAGGGCAGTAAGGTTTCCTGGACCATCTCTTGGTCTCCTAGAGAGACAAGGGTCATAACCGCTAACTCCCCCCAATCACTAGAAACCAAATCCCCTTCCAAAGCTACACTAGCTAACGCTGGGGTGGGGGCACCAGTGGGTGCTTGCTTCTTCTTGGGACATTTTGGAGCTATGTGGCCCACCTCATTGCAGTGATAGCAGGTAGGTGGGCCCCTGTTGTCTTTATTGTCCCGCCTGCCCTTAGAGGGCCATGGCTGCTTAGGTTTGGGGGTTTGGGATTCCTTTCCCTGGGAACTATTTTGGGGCCCTTCTGAGAACTCCTTTTGGTTACCCTTGTCCCCCCCACTCTTCTGCTGGGGACCCTGCCCACCTTTGGCTGTGGTACCCACAATTCCTCTGTGGACCCTGGTACTGGTCCAGCGGTCCGCCTCCTTAGCAAGCTCAATGGGGTCTGTCAGCTTGCTGTCTAAAAGATGCTGGCGCAGCTCTGGAACACAAAGACTACTCAAGTGCTCCCAACTGATTAAATGCAACAACCCCTTAAAATCAGTTACTTTACTGCCCTTCATCCAACCTTCCAGTGCACGCGAGTACAAATTCACACACTCCATCCAAGTCTCAGACTCTTTCTTCTTGGAGTTCCTAAACTGCAGTCTGTACTGCTCTGGGGTAAGGCCATACCTGAGACATAAGGCCTCCTTCATATTGGGGTAGGTCATGGCACCTGCTAATTCTAAGGGCTCTAGAGCACTCCTCCCAGATGCCTCAAAATGTTTCCACAGGCCCGCCCCCCAATGCTGATCAGGCACACCATTCATCTTCAATGCAATTTCATACGAAGTGAACCAGGCATAAATATCCTCACCCCTATGGTAATTCTGTACCAGGTCCTTGGGAATATATACTTTACCCCCATACACTGGCTGCGCGCTGCCACCATTAGAACTGGCATCCACCTCCTTGGCTTTAAGATCCAGTTCTCTCATGCTCAACTCATGAGCCAAGAGCAATTTCTTCTCTTCTAAGGCGCGGGCACTTTTGCTCTCCTCCGCCGCCTTTTCTCTCTCTTTATCCATTTCAAATTGCTTCATTTGCATTCTCATTTTCATGACTTCCAATTCATATTCTCTTACTCTCTGATTTTCTTGTAACTCTTCTGGGGTGAGGCCCCTACCGGAGTGGTTGCTGCCAGCTCCTGAGCCTACTCTGCCCACTGGCAGATCTTTGATTTGAAAACCATTTTCTACATCCACATCATCTTCTCCCTCTTGTGCCTCCCAATGGGCCATCAAGATTTTCTGCAGCTCCTCCTTTCTGTAGGCGCTTTTTATGGGGCACTCAAACTCAAGGCAGAATTTCCTAAGTTGCTCAACTTTGTATGAATACAAATCTCCAATGGCAAACTCCATCTCTACTTCTGCCTCTTTACTGGGTGCCTTCCCATGCACAGACATGATGTGTTGAAGAGTTACTCAAAAATAGAAAAATCAAAACCAAAAACCAGTAGTATGCGGTGGCGTAGTGGTCTGCACTCACTAGTGATGTACACCAATTACTGTGGGTCAAGTACAAATACAAGTTCAAATCCCACCGCTTGACCACCAATGTTAGATCTGGGGGTCTCTAGTTGGCAGAGGTAGGTACCACTGTCCAAATAGGGACCCTTGCTTCTAGTCAGGACAAGGAGATAACTCTCTGAGATAACCCCTGCTCGCCCTCTAGGTAGCTTGGCCTGAGCAGTCTAGGCTAATCAGAGGCAATGCGTAAAGTATTTGTACCAACACTCACAGTAACACAGTGAAAACACCACAAACTGATTCCACAACAGTTTAGAAAAATAAAGGTATTTATTCTAAAACTACACAAGACCAAAACGATAAAAATCCAACATACACAGTTCAAATATGGTTTCAAAAAGAGTTCTTAAGGTTGCGTTAAAATTCTTCAAGTTGCGGTAAAATAAACCACGGTTGCGTGAAAAGTTCACAGTTGCGTCACGTTTACTCACAGTACCTTTAGTTGCAACAAAGTTCCAAAAGCAGAAGCTGGTGCGGTGGAAAACAAGCGATGCGTTGCTCCTGAGACCCTGGGGAGGCGATGCGACAGCCCCGCTGCAGCAGCGGGCGTGTTGCGACGAATCCGGTCTGTATGGGGAGGAAGGCCACTTGTATGGATTCCGGTGCGTAGGTTCCGTAGGAAGTCTGTTCTCGCAAAGGCACGATGCGACGATCTCGTAGGTGCTGCGACGATCTCCGGGGCGACGATGCGCGGTCCAGCGGTGATCCTTTCTCTCGCAGCTCCTCGATGCGATGATTCTGCGACGACACTCGCAGCGACGTGATGCGGTCCGCAAGCAAGCGGTGCGGCGTTCTCACCCAGCGACGACAGGCTCTGCGACGATACTCGCAGCGATGTTCGATTCTCCCGCACCGGTCTGGTGCGTCCCGCAAACGGAGGGTGCGACGTCTCTGGCAGCGGCGTCAGGCGCTGCGACGATCTCGACCTCCGTAGCGGCGGGAAACTTCTCGCACTGTCGGGGATGCGCTCCGCAAGCGAGCGATGCGACACTTTTCAATTTCAAAAGTCTCTCAAGCTTTAGTCTCAAGCTTCCCAGCACAGGTCCAACCTCCAGAGGCCCCACAACTGGATCAAGCACTCTAGGAGGGACAGAACTCACTCAGCAGAGTTCAGGGAAGCTGGGGGTGAAGTCCTTTTGTTCCTGGGACTTCAAAACAGGGAGCCAGCTCTTCTCAGGCCCTTGGAGATTCCTTTCAAGACAGGGGACACAGCTCACAGCAAAGTCCTTCCCCTCTCCTTGGCAGCAAAGCAACAGCAGGTCAGTCCAGCAGAGCAACAGCAAGACAATCTTCCTTCTTCAGAGTCAGCTTTCTCCTTGGCAGAGGTTCCTTCTTGATTTCCAGGATGATCTAATTTTCTGTTGTCAGGGGTCCTGTACTTATACCCCTAAAGTCTTTGTTCTCTTGGTGCATGTGGGCCCTGTGCCCGGTCTGAACCGGTTCTGGGTGGATCCTGAGCACTTTGTTTTGGTGGCTGCATCTTTCCTTTCAGAGTGAGGGGCAGGGTCCTCAGCCGCCCAGCAGGGGGGTGGAGCCAGCATTGTGGAAGGCAGGCACAGCCCTATTCAGCCCAGGTGCTAACTCCTCCCACCACTCAAGTCATTCAGCCTAGTGCTGACTCATCCATCCTGCCGGGGAGTTCCCCAGCCCCTGTCACTCACAAACCAGACAGTCAATACACAAACAGGCCCAGGCACACAGAAGGTTCAGACAAGAGAACAGCAACTTTCTAAAAGTGCTGTTCTCAAACACAGGATTTAAAAACAACCTTTCCTAAAAGATGTGTTATTAAATTCTGAGTTCAGGGATACTAGATACTTATGTCCTATCTTGTTCCTATGGGAAGAAATGCTGTTAACCACTGTAGCCAGCATCCCCCATGTTAATCTATGGAGCAAGATAGCCTTACAATAGTGAAAAACGAAAATGGCTGTAATTCACTACCAGAACATGTTACCTGCACCAGTACATGCTCTACCTTTTACATACACTCCACCCTGCCCAGGGGGGTACCTTGGGCCTTCCATAGGGGTGACTGATGTGCACAAAAAGGGAAGGGTTAGGCCTGGTCAGTGGGGACACTGACCAGGAGGACATGGCAGTTCTAAACTGCCCATAGGCACTGCAGTGGCAGGCCTGAGACACCATTTTAGAGCTACTCATGTAGGTGGCACAATCAGTGCTGCAGGCCCACTAGTAGCATTTGTCATCACCAGCCCTGGCACCCCCAGTGCACTTTACTAGGGACTTCATGGTGATACAAATATGCCAAACATGTATATTCAATCAGAATAACAATTTACACAGCGAGCACTTACACTCTGGCACTGGTCAGCAGTGGCAGAGTGTCCAAAGCATCTAAACCAGCAAAAACGAAATCCAGCACAGCATCAAAAATACAGGAGGTAGAGGCAAAAAGATAGGGGAAACCACGCCAAAGATGCCAGGTCTAACAAAGTTCCTCAAAGTAAATGGAAGGAGACTGTGTTGTAATTAACTTCAACAGACGACACCTGGCAGTTAGGGTCCTGCACGCAGTTACTCAGAATAAACCTCGTGACTCTGTTTCATCCACAATTGCCCTCAAACTTGGGCATTTCTACAGTCCTCCGAGCAATGTGGGGTCATCTGAGGAGGTGAATGATTTCATCCTCCGGTGACCGTGCGCTTGATAAATTCATCTTAACATAACATAACATAACATCTTCCCGGTTCATCCAATGCGCCCCCCAGCCACTTATGCAGTTGATAACTCATGACACCCCCCTTTTTAACAGATCTGCTCCCCTGGAAACACTGGACTCTTGTGACTGATTCATTGAGAGGGAACCTGTAGAGCCATCATCCACCCACCAAAAGATGATATGCAAATTTGTGTCGTGGAATATTGCTGAGTTACGAAGCAAGTACACTGACCCTATCTGGGGGCATTCATAAAAAGCTTTGATGTAATATGCCTCCAGGAGACATGGTCCAACACAAACTGCTTCTTTCTTGAGGATTACAATACTTTTTTGTGCCCGCCATTCCATCAAGGGCGGGAATACCCAAGGGCGGACTAATCATTTTTCTCTCCCTATCAGTACGCTGTTGTGTCAAAGTGCTGCTAACCAACAACCCTTGTTTGCAGTCTTTGTTACTTACCCAGGGGTCTGTTAATATGTTGTTATTGAAATTTCATAACACCATTAGCATTGCCGCAGATGTTTGTAAGATTTACAGGCTAGGATCCTTTTTAAGAAGTATGACCCCAAATATCAATCATAACGGATCCTTCATGATTGCAGGAGACTTTAATCTTCACCTATGAGGGGACCCTATTGTGTCAAACTCCCCTGATATTGGATGTCCGCGCTTGATGGGCATGCATGTAGGGCATAACAAGCAGGCAGATATTCTCAACATCTTAGCTGATGAGTTCGATCTGACCATGGCAATGTGCCAATTGGATCAAAGCAGAACTATTGTTCCCACCTTTTCGGTGAGGGGGTGTGCATCCTTTATTGATTTTATATTTCTGTTTTAAATCCTTTTCACCCCTTCTCGATTCATTTTTTAATTGAGGATAGTATCTATAGTGACCACAATTCTCTATGTGCTACTATCAGTTGGCTTCAGTTACGGAAATCTAGGATGAAAGGAGCCAGGGAGGCACTTAATGCAACAGATCAGACTGGAGTCCTTTCATGCATCTCTCATAGCTAGGTGCAAAGGGAACTAGATATCTGCACAAAATGGCAGGCATCTCCTGGGATTATTCTTGATAATTTTTCATTCATTTCATGTTTCATTGCGGATGCTTTACGGGTGCCATCTAGGTATCCGATCAATTGCGCTCCGAGATGGTTCAACCGTAATTGCTCTAGAGCAGCTAGGAAATTGAGGGGAACATTAGGCACTAAACTCAGGGATATTGCCTTAGTGAAAGTCTGTAGAGGTCAATATAAAGTAGAATTAGCTAGGTGCAAGGCTGAGTTGAGGGATGTGGCATGGAGTAGGCTCTCGGACGACAGCACCTTAAAAAATAGTGAAAAGTTCTGGAGCATTGATACACACATCACAGAGGATGAATGGGTTGGTCATATCGAGGAAATGTTTAGCAGTCCAATAGAAGCCAGCTCTGTGGATTGTAGGGGAGAAGGAAAGTCCGCCCTTGTTGTTTATGCCGACGAGGTTAGAAAAGGTATTGAGGCACTGTCTAGAAATGAGGCCCCCGGACCTGACGGTATACCCCCAATCTTTTTATACCCAATCCTCAGCTGTGGGTGCCATTTCTTACTGCAATCATCAATGCAGCCATAAGAGGCGTTCCACCTAGTACCTGGGCCATATTCACCATAGTGTCAATCTTTACAAAAGGCAATTGTGACAGTACAGGCCCATGTCACTGTTGGCTTCAACTGTAAAGGTGGTGGGACGTATTCTTTTGGATAGGCTAACTACATGGGCAGATGACAACAACATTCTAATATAATTTTCTTCTTGGGAAGTCAACAGTGGATCAATGCCTGAATCTGTATTTGATCATAAATAAATACACAGTTGTGCGCCAAAGCACAATTTATCTGGCCTTCTTGGACCTGTTCTCAGCATTTGATTGGGTGAATAGAAGTAAGTTATGGAAGACCCTACTGTGCGTGCGAGTAGACAAAAATATTGTTCTTTTCTTACAAGAGCTCCATAGGGACACGAAACGGTGGTTCGCTACACTAATGCCTGTAAGGTGACCCGCCCATTTCCAATTCAGAGAGGTGTACGACAGGGTTGTATATTGGCCCCATTTGTATTTAATTTATATATTAATATCCTGGCGAAGGAACTGACAGCCACACAGGTGGATTTTCCCCAAGTGGGACGGCGTGGTCCATGGCCCAGACTGCAAGGGGGTTGCACACTTTAATTAACTCCTTCGTGACATTCATGGGAGACCGGGACTTGTTAGTAAATAACTCTGTCATACATGATGCAGATAGGACATAGCTCAAAACAATCCTTTACTTTTAAGGTCAGGTCCACCCCTGTCCCTAAGACCAGTGGATTTTCTTATTTAGGAGTTATGCTGGATGCCAAGTTAAATTGGGGCCCTTTAAAAAAAAGCAAGCAGGGAGTATTCCTATGTGCTAATGCTGCCATTTTTAATTTTGCTTCTTGTTTGGGCAAAAAACAATAGGTGCACTCCTGCAGATATTTAGATCTAAATGCTTATCTCAGGTGGTGTATGGTAGAGGGATCTGAGGTTATATGGGGTTATGCCTCTCATGATGAGCTTCAAATAGCTGAAAATAGATTCTTGAGACGGTTGTTATGTGTACCGCAGGGTACTGCCACTTTCATTGTTTATGAAGAACTGGGTGTGCCCTATTTGTCAGATTTGTTGTATTTTCACCCCTTGTTTTATTTGCTTAAAGCATGGTTAAGTAACAGGACTGCCTTAAATAAAGAGATTCTAATGGATTGCCTTGCCCCAGACTGTGTTCACCATATACCCTGTTTTAATTATATACAGGATGGATTTAGGAAACTAGGAAGACCGGATTTCTTTTGCAACCCGGACACAATTAGAAGGAATGACCTGCTCTGGGCAAAGGAGTCCTTTTTTAGACAGCAGGTGACGTACAGGGAAGAATGTGAGCCAGGGCAGCTCCTCCACTCGGGCGCTGGAGCTTCACCCCACTGCTTTCTCGCAGAGAGAGAAGCAGAAACGTAAAATGGTATAATACCAATTTACATTTCTTCTTCTCGCAATGCGAGAAAGCAGAAGAAGAGTATGCCTGATTGGGGGCGGGCAGGAGCGCGGGTCGTGGAGGATTGGCTAGCCCAACGTTATTGGCGCTGACTGTTTGGTCGGCCCCAGGGCAGACCAAACCAGTCATTGCACTCTGTGTTTTCTCCATGGAGGCTGCTGCACAGCCTGCATGGAGAAAACGGCCTCCACATAGACTCCTGTACGGACAGCGTCCTGGCCAATCACAACACTGCCATTGCAGCGTTGTGATTGGCTTAGGGGAGAAGAAGGAGGCTTCCTGCTTCTGCGAGCAGGGAGAGAGAGCAGGAGATGCAACGCGGGAGTCTGGGACCGGAGGCGAAGGTAAAGATTTTTTTTGTTGCTTTTTTAAATGGAATTAACCCCCCTCTGTACTCATGACCCCCACCTGCGAGTCATAATGCCGTCCGGAACCGGTTCCATCCATTCCCGAGACCTACTAATGTCCTTAGGCGGCCACGGTGTGGCAGGCAGAGAGAGACTACTTCTCATAAGTGCCGTTGCCAAGGACAAGGCCCACATGCAATGCCGGGATGAAGAAGTTATTCATAGAGCCTGAGGGTGCATGTCTGACTGATAACATAATTGACTCAGAAGTGTACTGGCTCAAGTCGGAGGACACTCTATGTTTGGCCTCCATCTTCGGGAAAAGAGGATGAGTAACTAATGACATCAGTACTTTATGCTGACATGACTGAGCCTGATGTGAGACACAACTCCCTTCCCAACAGAGCAGAGGCAGCGGTAGTGCCCTCTCTGCATTAACACTGGCGCGCCAATGGGTTTGGAGTTTGCCCATAATGCTGCAATAGCAGTGAAGATGAATGCGCTTACTTACTTTAGAGAGCTGCGTGGAACTGTTGTGCACAAGTACAGTATTTTTTCGGGGGGGAGGAGATCCGTCATTTATGCTTCTGAACTGATGTCAATTAAATGTGCAACACTGGGATCGTGCACTATTAACATCTGTTATTTACTACGCAATGACCATGAATACATGAAATATGCAGAATTAACAAAATAATTAAATTGTCGTTTCTGCCTTTCCACGCTAGTCAAGGCTGTAATCAGTGTCAGACAATTTGTATGGATCACATTTTGTATTCAATTACTCAAGTTAGCGAAGTGACTGACAAATACAATGTTCTCCAATTCCTTCTTCATTTCACATCTATTGATTATACTTTTGCAGTTGTAAAGAGTAACTTATACGTTTTTGGGGATAATCCCTCTCTTTTTATTTCTCTTTCAAGCTTGCTGACTTTTATAAAAATCTTCAATAGAGGAACAATTCCTCCGTAGCCGGGCATACACAATGCCCGTGCACCATACAGGCTCTGTGCAGGACCTGTAGAGCATCAAGGTCAACCAAGTGAAGGAGTCACTCCCCTGCAACTTCATCACGATTGCAGGTCTGCTGCTTCAGAGCTACTACGGACTCCCGAGACACCAGCAACACAGGAGGTGGGTTCATATGTCCCTCGAGATCCGAACTGCACTCTCACTGAGTTTGAGGTGAGAATCGCTTGTAGGGGCTGCAATACCTGTACCCTTGTACACAGTGTTCATTTGCAGTTGCATATGCTTGTTGGCATTTCCCAAGCAAATGCAAAGAACTCCAGCCTCTTCGCACCGAGTGCTCCGTGGGCTGATTCTTCGTGAAAGGTCTTGAGGTCCTCTTGTGATTCCTGTGCCTCTGGCTTGTGAGTCCATTTGAGGGTCAACTTTATTTTCCTTTGGCTTTCCAGGTTGCTCCCGGCTTGCCCTGGCTCCCATTGCTTTGGTGAGTCTCCTGGACCTTTCTGGTACGAACCATAACCTCTCTTCACCTTCTGCGTGGGTTGCTATTGCCAAGGCTTCTTGGTGCTCCCGCCGGACACCGACTCCTCAGCACTTGACACCCTCCATAGGACATCTTGCATTTGGCTGCTGGTTGTCCTTGACATCACCTGGTCCCCGTGGCTGCAGAATCAAGAACCCCTTCAACGCACCTGAAGCACCCAACATTGGTTGGCACTCGTCGATCGAGCCCCTAGTCACTCCAAGTGACCCAGACTCTGTCCCCTTTGCTTTCAGGTACTCTTCATCCTGAATCCACATTTGAATTCCATCGGACACTTTTCTTGCTTCCAGCAGTGACTTTTCTTTGAAGTCTCCCATTGAGGTCGAAGGCAGTTCCGACCCAACTTAGACCTACGCCCCCGGCTGCCCTGGGATAGGTAACTCTAGTACTACGAAATCCACGGGTGGGGTGGCTCTTCAACCTCCTAACTTCTGCGGGGTTTCTTCAAAGTCCACTGGGAAGGATCTGTAAACTTTAAAACTTCAACCGCGACTTCCCCATCGAATTGTACAGAGCATGCGGTCGTGTTCCCACACTGTACCTGTCCTACATGGGGTCCCTACTTACTCACCTTGGGGGATCCTTGGGGTCCCAGCGAGTCTACGTACTCGAGACCTTGTCTTGACTCGAGTCGTGGTTCTTCTACCACTATCTTAGTATATGGTTTGGTCCCCCTTTGGGCCCACTGTGTATTATTGTTACTTAGTATTGTTTCTGTGCTACAGTATTGTGTGCTTTGTGATTACCTTTGTGTAGAAGATGTTGTGTCGTACTGGAGAGTGTTATATTAATACATACATATTTTATGTAACTACTGTGTAACCAATACAATATAGTTACATTCTGGTAACACACGCTGCTTAACATTCCTTCAAGAGTAAGCCTGAAGGCTGCTCTCCACAGCTTCCACTTGGATATCTTTCTAAGGTTTTCTTTGACCTCTTAAATCCCCATAAGGGTTTTTTGGACTGGTGCAAGGTGCCCACTTTCATTAGTGGACATCATATACCAGGCAAACTTCTCGCATTGGTGTGCAGCGGTTGGGATTCAAGCCTGCATTGTTTTACTAAATAAGTCTTTGCATTGATTAACTGAAAACCACTAATCCATAGGTAAAACTAATACTAGCTTAGAATAAGTAAGTTCTACTGGACTTACGGTTGGGTAAGTCAAGGGTTTAGCACACCATTCTTTCAACATCAGAGAGTTTAGTACCTAGGTTAGGTAGGTGCAAAATCTCACCACACTTAGTATGTCTAGTAAAGAAGATGCCAGTGGCAGTCTGCCTTCTAGATAGAGTGAGCTTTCATTCCAAAAACTGAAAGCCCTGTGTGCCTCTAAAAAGTAGTAGACAGGGAGAAGTGGCAACACTCCACATCTAATAGAGGTGTTACTGTTAGATGACCTAAGGAAGACTCCTGGGTCAGATGAACAGGATAGAGTGGGAGGGACAGGGAATGAGGACAGGTCAGGAGGTGATGCCTTTTATGATCTAGACTCTAACCATGACCAGGGAAATCCTGATGGTTCTCACCTGGATAACTCAGATCTTCAAGAGGGTAATGGAGATGGCCACGAAGGCCCCCTCTTCATTCTTCCTGGAAGAGCGCAGAGTTTACCAAGGAGATCTAGATCTCCCTCTGCTGAAAATAATTACTCAGGACAGTCTGCAGAGACCTCTGTATCTAGCAAGAGGGGCTACTCTGAAGACAGGGAATAACACATTTTTGAACTTGAGAAATATATGCATAAGCTCAGGCAAGAACAAATAGCTCTTGATAAAGAGTCCTTAAAAGTTCAGAGAGGTTGAAAAAAGTTGGGACTAGAGTCCCATGGTGTCAGCAACAATACATTCCTTTGATAATAGGAACCCAAGCAAGATTGTCCCTCCCTACCTTGTTGGCAATGAAATCCATAAATGGATAACTGTTTTAGAGAGGACCTTTAAAGTTCAGAGGGTCCCTCAAGAGCAGTGGGCAGCTATCTTCTGGCTCTCCTTTGATGACAAAGGTAGAGATAAGCTCCTCACTTTTAGAGAAGAGGATGCTGACAACAAATACTCAGTCTTGAAGAGTACTCTCATTGATGGGTTTAACCACTGAACAGTATAGGATTAACTTCAGAGACACCCAGAAGGCACAGGATCAGGATTGGGTAGACTTTGTGGATAGTGCCATTAAAGCTCTGGAAGGCTGGTGCATGATTTCAAGGGATTGTTTATCAGGGAGCTTGTCCTTAATAATTGCCAAAATCAGTTATTGCATAAGTACCTGGTTGACTGTGATCTGACTTCTCCCCAAGAATTGGGAAAGAATTCAGATAAATGGGTCAGAACCAGGGTGAAGCAGAAAACCCAGAACAATGAAGGTGACCAGAAGAAGCAAAATGTTAAAACGTCAGATTAGGGTGGGGACAAGGGTAAAGATCAGAAGTCTTCATCAGGCCTCCAAAACCTGCATCTGGGAGTCACAATCCAAAAAAGGTAAAGGCAAACAATAACCTTGGTGTTATCTCCCTAAACAGAAAACACATTGGAGAAAAGATGCTGATTGTCCAAAAGCAAAGGAAAATCCTACTACCACCACTGCACCTAAGACAACTGCGCCCCTTAGCATAAGTACAAGTGGTGGTATAGGGAACAAGGGATTCGTAGGGTTTACCTTGGGCTCTCAGATTGGTTCTGGCCTAGATAGAACCCCAGCTCAGGCTGAGCTTGTCTGTGATGGTGGCGTTTATCTTGCCACCTTATATGTTAGTCCCAGTAGTCTGGGAAAATACAGGCAAAAGCCTTTAATCAATGGTAAGGAGGCCATGGCATACAGGGACAGAGGTGCAAGTGTCACTATAGTGACAGAGAATCTTGTGGCCCCTGACGAAATCATACTTGGAGAAATGTACCAAGTGACCAATGCTAATAATGTCAGGATCGACCATTCCTTGGCAGTTGTTAATTTCAGCTGGGGAGGGGTAAATGGCCCAAAGAACGTTGTGGTTAGCTCAGACCCACCAGTCAAAGGCGTGTTGGGCAATGATTTGGAAACTTCAGCGAGGGCTGATGTAGAACTTAGGACTCATTCAGCAATACTGGGCATCACTGCAGATGTGTTTGCTGTGACCAGGTCACAGGCCAAACTGACTAACACTGAACGGGCCCTGGAACCTGGAACAATGTGCCAGGTGCCGTCCAAGAGAAGGAGCTGAAGGGGTAAGGCTGTGTCTTCCCCCAGACTTAGAGTGAGGATCAGTCTCAGGAGGGAGATGTTCTTAGTCCCTGTGAAGGAATTGTCCCAGATGAGCTTGGACCTGGTAAGTTTGAGTTCTTGGGGACAGGGGGCCATTTCAGGGCAGACCTGAGTTTGGAGCAGCAGACCTGCCCCTCTCTTGAACTCCTCAGACAGCTAGCTACCCCTGAAGCTGCTGGGAGTATCAGTGGATCCCACGGGATCAATTAGGATCTAATAGGATGAGGGACTCCTGTACCAGAAGGTTGGTCATACTTCTGAAGTTTAGGGGCTTCCTACTCACCTTGGCACATGACATTCCCTTAGCAGGACACCTAGGCCAAAGCAAGAGTTGAGACAGGTTTGTCCCTCACTTTCACTGGCCTCACATGTCAGAGGACACACAGGAGTTTTGTCGCTCCTGTACCACCTGTCAAGCCAGTGGTAAAGACGGAATCTTTGTGTATGTTCTACAAAAAGGGAAATGCTGTATTTTGTAGATATATTTGAAGAATCCCTTAAGATTCCATAGACTTTTCAAATTTTAGCAGGTGGTACCACAAAGGACCCCTTAATCGCACTACCAGTGGTTGGAGTTCCCTTTGAGAGGGTTGAGATTACTATCATTAGTCCCATGAACCCTCCTACAGTATCTGGACAGTTATATTCTAGTGTTGGTGGACCATGCCACCAGGTATCCAGAGGCAATACCCCTTAGAACCACCACAGCACCTGTGGTAGTCATAGCCCTCCTGGGAATCTTTTTCAGAGTGGGCTTCCCTAAGGAGATCCTAACTGACAGAGGTATAAACTTCATGTCAAGGTACATTATTGCAATATGGAAGGAGTGTGGAGTTAACTATACATTCACCACACTCTATCACCCACAATGCAATGGGTTAGTTGAAAGGTTCAACAAAACCCTCAAGGACACGATTATGGGTCTCTCAGAAAGGCTTAGGCAAAAATGGGATGTCCTGTTGCCCTGCCCTCTCTTTGCCTACAAAGAGGTCTCACAGAAAAGGGTTGGCTACAGCCCTTTTTAATTCTGTTTGGGCATCCAGTTAGGGGTCCCCTGTGTCTGGTGAAAGAAGGATGGGAGTTACCTCTCAAACTACTTAAGCAAGACATAATAGACTGTGTACTTGTTCTCCACTCAGGGTGGCTGAGGACATGAAGAAGGCCAGTAAAAACCTTGAGGCCAGACATGAATTGCAAAACGTGTGGCATGACCAATAGGCTGTTCTGACTGTTTACCAGCCAGGACCGGATGTGCGGGTGTTGGAGCCTGTGGCCCCAGCAGCTCTCCATGAAAAGTGAAGTGGACCCCATACTATTTTAGAGCAGAAGGGAGAGGTTACTTACCTGGTGGACCTTGGAACTCCCAGTAGCCCCCACAGGGTGCTCCATGTAAACAGTCTTAAGCCATAAATATACAGGGCTGACTTGGGCCTGCTCACAGCAACTGATGAAGAACAGGAAGAAGAGATTGGCCCTCTCCCTGATCTCCTCTCTCAGAACACTGATGATGGGTCAGTAGATGGTTTAGCTTTAGATTTACAGGCAGCCTGGCCATGTCAGAGATTGCATTAGGAATGAGGTCCTAAAGATGCTGAAGTTGGGAGTGATTGTGTTGTCAGGTAACCCTTGGGCTAGTCCAGTGGTCCAGGTACCTAAACCTCATACCCAGGGTGGTAAAAAAGGGATGAGGTTTTGTGTGGACTACAGGGGGCTCAATGCAGTCACTAGGACAAATGCTCACCCAATTCCTAGGGCAGATGAGCTCATTGACACTTTGGCCTCAGCCACGTTCTTGAGCTCATTTGACCTCAATGCTGTTTATTGGCAAATCAGACTAGCTGAATATGCCAAACCCAAAACAGCATTTTCAAATCCTAGTGGTCACTACCAATTTGTGGTGATGCCCTTTGGTCTGAGAAATACACCTGCCACATTCCAAAGGTTGGTGAATAAAGTCTGTTAGATTTGGGGGTCACTAGTTGGCAGAGGTAGGTACCTTTGACCAAATAGGGACCCTTGCGTCTAGTCATGGTAAGGGGTTACACTCCAAAAATATACCTGCTCACCGTCTTGATAGCTTGGCATGAGCAGGCAGGCTTATCTAAGAGGCAGTGTGTAAAGCATTTGTGAACAAATACAGTAATACAGTGACAACACTATAGATGGACACAACACAGGTGGTATTATAATAATAAGTATTTTTATATAGACTTAACACAAGACCAAACGACAAAATTCCACATAGCTGTACTCAAAAACAGATTTTAAAATGGTAGGAAATAGCTCGTTCTCTTAAGGTTATACATGCAACACTTTACTCTCAAAGTACCTTGAATGCATAGTGCAAAGCAAACAAAAGGGTCGCAGGGAAGGTGATGCGTTGGTTCCTTACACTCAGGGGAGTGGATGCCTCGGTTCCTTACTGCTGCACAGGGGAGTTGATGCTCGCTTCCTTGCTGTGTGGGGAGGTGATGTGTCGGTTTCTTACTGTTCTCTGGTATGCTGCGACAAGATGGCGCCTCGATGCGATACTTCTCTCCGGTGCGATGCAACAAAATGGCGTCTTGGTTACGATGAGACAATGTTGATGCGATGCATGCACGCCAGACGGCAGTGCAGTGACTCAATGGTCATCTGAGCCGCAGCAGGCCCTGCGACATGCTTCTCTAGTGATGCGGCAGCGGCCCGCTTCTGTGGTGATACGACGTTCTTCGGTGATGCGATTGCGGCAGGCTTCGTTGGCGATGCAACGGCAACTGCTGCGGCGGCGACACGCTTCTCGTCATTAAGTCGTGCTTCTAGCTCCCAGTGACACGCAGTCTCTCAGAAGGCCTAGTACAACAGCAGGTACTTCAATTCTCAGCAAGGGAATTCGGGGGGCTGGTTGGTGAAGTCTTGTATCCCTGAGATTTCTGGCAGGAGGCAAGCTCAAAGTTCAAGCCCTTGGGGATTCTTCTTCAAGTTGAAGAAAAGCACACTCAGTCTTCTTCTCCTTTCTTTGGCAATGAATCAACCACTGCAGGCCAACCCCCAAACACACAGCAGAGGGGTAGTCTCCTCCTTCATCTTCCTGGTTCTTCTCCTCAGCAAAGGTTTGTCTTGATTCCCAGAAGTGATCTAAAGTTCTGGGGTCTAGGCCCCGCTCTTTATACTCCAAAATCCTGTGTCTCTGAAGGCAAAGAGTGTCTGTACCTAGTCCAAACCAGTTCTGAGTGCATTCTGCCAGTGCACAAATTCTTCCTTTGTCAGTGTGGGCCAGGGTCATCGGACACACCACCGGGGGTGGAGCCAGCATTGTGGAAGGCAGTCACAGCCCTATTAAGGCCCAGGTGATACTCCTACCACCACTCCTCATGCAGATAGGTCTATTCAGCCTTGTGCTAAATCACCCGGTCTTCTGGAGCCACCGCAGCCACTGTCAATCACGAACCAGACATGGACTACACAACCTAGCAGAGGCAGGCTTGGATGGTTAAGCAAGAAAATACCTACTTTCTAAAAGTGGTATTTTCAAACACAGAATGTTAAAACCAACTTTACTTAAAGGTCTATTTTATCATTCTGAGTTCAGGCATACAATTTTTTTTTCTATCATGTTCCCTGGGTCAGTTATGATTTAAGGGGTTATAATCAAACTGCCCATTCTGGCCTATGGGGAAAAGTAGCCTTGCAATAGTAAAAAACGAAAATGGCTGTAATTCACTATCAGGACATGCCACACACACCAGGGCATGTCCAACCTTTTAAATACAATGCACCCTGCCCTTGGGCCTACCTTAGGGGTGACTAACATGTAGAAAATGGCAGGTTTAGTAACTGGCAAGTGGGTGCACTTACCAAGACAACAGGGAAGCAATAGGCTTCACACAGGCTCTGCAATGGCAGACCTAAGTCACGGGTTACAAGCTGCTCCGGTGGGTGGCATATTCAGTGCTGCAAGACCATCAGCAGCATTTGATTTACAAGCCCTGGGCACACACGGTGCACTGTACTAGGGTCTGACAAGTAAACCAAATAAGCCAATCATGGAGTCACTAATCCATTACATCAATTTAATATAGGGAGCACTTGCACTGTGGCACTGAATAGCAGTGGCGCAGTGCCTAAAGCATCTAAACCAGCAAAACATATAGCAAAAACACAGGAAGCAACAGCAACAAATGGAACGGAGACCCAGGCCAATGGTGCCAGGTCTAACATTTTATCTATAAGTGTTACAAGAAGTAACAAAGCTCTTTTTTAGGAAAACACAGTTCCACATGGTTCATGATTTCAGTTGTCAACATAATGCAAGTGTGGCAAAGTACAACAATTTAGAAGAAGAATGCTGCATATGATTGTAATGTGCAGGAAGAGCAAAGTCTCATCAATACACCTGGATAGATACAGAGTTTGACAACATGGTAGTGAGTTTGGACACACCCATGTACACAAAGTAATGGCATAAATCTTACAGGTGACTTTGTTATGATGGGCAATGTCAAGTCCTGTTGGTACATTCTGTGTGTAAAACATTTGTCTGTGCTTGGTAATCCAAAGCCCCATCTAGCCCACTCATGTGACACAGCTGAGGGTAAACCTATTCGGCATGACAATGCGCAGCAACAATCCCCTTCTTGTCTCAGTTCATGCAAGCAGTCTGAACCTCAGTTGTAGGTACCAGGAGTGGTGTAGAGTGGTTTAGTTCAAGGTGGATGCTTTGTACCAGTCTGGGCTGATGCTGCCCATGGTCAGATGGCCAGTGCTTCACAAATAACAATGACTACAGGGCACAGCAAAAGAGCACTGCCTCAAGTGTGCAGTCACTATGACAAGCTGCAAGTGTACAGACCCCTCCCTTGGCTTTACATCCATATTGCATCAGGGTTGCATCGACACACAAAAACCCTCACCTGTCATACTCAGGAATGTGCTGAGATGTCAATGTGTTTGGCACAAACACACCTTTCGCTCATGGACTGAAATGTCTTATTTGAGATACTGCCTTAGATTTCAAGCCACACTTGACTTGTGGTCATTCCACACACAGCGTACACAATGCATTGTTATCATTACCCCATATGGCCACGTCACTTGTGAGTGCTATGGATGTGACTGCAACCTACTCCTGCCTAGATGGACTTTGGTAAATCCTATGTTACACCCCAACAACTGAAGTCTGACATGCTTGATGGAATCATAGAAATTTGGGCACTGCTCAACAGGGGTGAGTGCCAATTGTGGAGATTTATGAATGCTTTTGGTGAGGTATTTTGCACAATCTACTTAGGAGCAGTATGGACATCTCACTGAATGTGTAAGTGCCTCTGTCTCTGTGTGACTGACTAGGTGAGTGACTCTGCTTTCGTTAGTACATGTGAGTTGCAGTATCGGTGGTAGACTGCATTCTTAACTGGGTGTATAAGTCTGGAAGCTCACATGTGACTCACTAAAACTTCAAAGTACGTGTCTTAACTTCTAAGGACATAGCACTCTACCCTATGGCCTACCTACACCCTACCATATCCAATACAGTAACGTTCAAGGCTTGGTAAGGGGTTATCAATGTTAATTCATGGCAGTAAAACTGCACCCATAGACTCTGCAGTAGCAGGCCCAATGCATGTTCAAAAAGCTGCTTGTCTGGAGAGGTGACTTAGAAAGTCACTACTTGAGTACAAAACTAAATTAGTGCACCAGTACCTCTGTGGTTGTGTTAATGGATGTGTAAGTAACTATGTTGCTGTATGACTAGCCGTCTTAGTATGTCTATGGGCGTCTACATGTGTATCTTGCTGCCTATAAATATTACTTATTGGCTATATTACTGAGAGTTGAGATATATAACTGTATGTGTAAGTGGCTCTATTGCTGCTGGGCACAAGTGTTAAGTTAGCATGTGGCTGAATGTGTAAGTACTTCTGTCTCTGTCTGACTGAGTGGGTGAGTGCCTCAATGCTTATGTTAATAGGTGTGTGAGTATGGATGGTAAGCACTTTAAAATGCCAACTGAACTTGGCAATCAAACTGCATACACAGACTCTGAAGATGCAGGCAGTCCACATATTTAAAGGCCTACTAATCTGAATGAGTGAATAGGAGTATCACTACTTCAGTATGCTTCTAAATATGTGCATCAGTCCCTCTCTGGCTGTGACACAGGATGTATATTACTTACTGCCTCTATTACTGACTTTTGGGTTTTTATAAATGTTCATCCAACTGCCTCTGGTACTGCTGCATACATAAATGCTGTATGGATATGTCACTGAATATTTACATGCATCGGTCTCTCTCTTACAGGCAAGGCGAGTAACTCTGCCTTGTAAATATGTATATAACTTGCAGTATGGGTGAATGACTGCACATTTTACTATGCCTAGGAGTCCCAAAGTACACTTGTAAGCCAATGAGACTTTAAAGGGCAGGTCTCACCCTCTAAGCACATACCACCCTGCCCTATCACTTACTTACACCCTTCCTAAGGGACAAAAAGAGAAGACTATAGGTCAGCAAGACCTTTTTAATGCCAACTCAACCATGCATTAAAACAACACACATTCTACAGTTCCAGTACAACACATGATTAAAGGACTTCTCACAAATCTACTCACATACTCACACACCCACTCAAACACCCACTCACAAATTCTCTGATAAACTCACAAAACATTTATTTATATGATACACAGTTTAATTAACTTCATCTATACACATATCTTTAAAATCATATTGGTTTGAAAATTCCACTGTAATTCACATATCTGCAAATTGAGTTGGTTGATCAGGCCTTTTTGTATGTTCTCAGTTAGACTGTAGGCTCAGTATGAATGTATAAACTAAGCATAAGAATGGCACACCACTCTCATACAAAGCAACCATTAATGGCAAACTTTTCATCTTTGCTCTCCGTGATATTGTTGAAGGTTGCAAATCAAAGCGTCCCTTTCATATTTTACTTTTCTTAGCCAACTTCTAAATGGTCAGTGTTTCTTAACCCTTGCTTGCACTCCTGTAATGGAGCCCATAGTAGTAGAGTTTTTTGCGTATTCATGAATTCTTTGTGACCCTCCGCGAGGCCACCCGTGTAACTTCAAGATGAATTCCTGAATAACTATGGAAGTCAAAAAAACATATTTAGCTTTGTACTTTTCATACTTTTTCAATTGCCTTAATGTTTGTTAATTACATGCCACAAAAAAACAAAAAAACTCCTTAATAAATGAGTGTAAACCACTATAATTTTAACAAACTTTAATGCCCTTTCCCCACATTCATTTAGCACAGTTACCATAGCAACCGTCATTGGAACACCATCATGAACCAATATGTCACAAGTTCACAACACATTCTAGAAGCAGCACAATACTGTCCAACTCAACGATAGGAGGCGTGGTTGACTGCAATTAAAAGCATATCCAATATTGCATTACTTTTTTTTTTCAGATTCGAAAACAGATCAACTAACTTTTTCTGAAAATTCACTACCTAATTTTAGAACATCCAATCAAATATGTCCATTTTTTAAACAGTTCCTGTCCTCCATTTTAACTGCCTTCCTTTTCAAAACTGTCTCATATTTCTCCAGCTTTCTTCTGTTTACTACTTCTCCTTGGCATCAAAATGGTTAGAATGTGGATCATGGGTCACAGCTCTGTGTTTTGGGATTGAGAGTGTGCTAGAAAGAGTGGTTTTGTCAGGGACTTGGATTTAACTAATGTGGGCGTTACTTGGATTGGCCAGAGTGGGCTAAAGTGGCATAATTTGCTGCCTTTGGTATAAAAACATTTCAGATTGCCACCACCTTCACCTAATGATTGTGCACTGTGGTGGCAATGACTTAGGCACACTTACTGGGATAGGAATGGAAATCCTAACCTAATCTACCTTTGCTCTACGAAAGGTACTTTTCCCTCAGACTGCTTGATATTCTTCAACATATGCCAAAGGCAGAAATGGAAGTGGTCAAACATGTTTTGTCCTCGGATAGACAAAGTCGGGACACATATCAATAAAATTGCTTCTGCATTTCTCGGAGAGCATAACATGGGCTCTATCTACAACAACAACTTGTGCTTGAACATTGAGGATATATATAGAGAACTGATGGAGTTTGCTTCACAGAAAAAGACAATAGGGTGTTCCTCAACAACTCAAAACACCGTAGCCTGTTCTATGTGTCGTCATCATCAACACACAATAAACACAAGGCTGTTTTCAGAACCTCCATATTTCTGAAACACTGGCCCATTTTCGATTTAATCTTTGAAAAAATGCATTTATTTTTAAAATATACAAATACATTCTGAATATGCAAAACAAATGCAATCATTCAATAGACACCAGCACATTTGAAATGCACAGATATATAAGTGACTCTGTGCATCAGACTGGGGGAGTCTCTGAGTAGGACTGAGTGGATGTGTGAGTCTCTGAGTGGGTCTGTGAGTGTGTGCATGAGTGTTTGAGAGAGTTTGGCAGTGGGTGCATGAGTCTCTGAGTGGGTCTGTAAGTGGATGTGTGAGTCTCTGAGGGGTTCTTTGAGTAGTTATGTGAGTCTCAGAGTGATTGCATGAGTGTCTGAGTGGATCTGTGAGTGGGTGAATGAGTGTCTGAGTGGATCTGTGAGTGGGTGCATGAGTTTCTAAGTAGGTCTGTGAGTGGGTGCATGAGTCCCAGAGTGGGTATATGAGTGGGTGTGTAAGTATCTGAGTGGGGCTGTGAATGGATGCGTGAATGTCTCAGTTGGTCTGTGAGTGGGTGTGTGATGGTATGAATGGGTCTGTGAATAGATGCGTGAGTGTCAGCGTGGGTGTGTGAGTTGGTCTGTGAGTGTTGGAGTGGGTCTATGAGTGGGTGCATGAGTGTCTGAATCAGTCCATAATTTGGTGTGTGAGTCTCTCATTGGGTTTGTGAATGGGTTTGTTAGTGTCTGAGTGGGTGTGTGAGTGTCTGAGTGGTTCTCTGAGTGGGTTTGTGAGTCTTTGAGTAGATCTGTCAGTGGGAGTTGAATCTCTGAGTGGGTCTGTAAGTTGGTACATGAGTGTGTGGGTGAGTGAGTGGGTATGTCAGTCAGTGCGTGAGTCTCTGAGTGGGTTCATGAGTGGGTGTGTGAGTCTTTGAGTGGGTCTACAAGTGTGTACATGAGTGTCTGAGTGGGTCTGTGAAAGGGTATGAATGTATTTTTCAAAACATTTTGAGACAATATTCTCAAATTTGTTACGCAGAGGCCCGGACTCAGTGTCACAATGACTTCACAAATATTGCACATGGGGGAAATAAATAATTTTTCAACATATTTTACACATATGTGGCCTCTGAGACACCCCTATATTGCAGCCCTAGAGTCAGAGTACCTCTACCCTGACCTCTTATACCAGTTTTCGTCTTTAGTTTCAGCCCTGGGTACCGTGTCCTATTACTTAAAATGGCAGCTGCAACTTTCTACACAGGTTGCGGCCAGACAACTATGACATTCCTAACGGGGTTACCCAATGCACTCATACACAGTGACACATTTGTTAAGTAACAAATAACAATTCTGTACAAAAGACAAAGCAACAGAAGCTTTCTAGGAATCTCCAGAGGGAGAGTTGTCCATTGGAGTCCTTTATTGTGTCAAACAGCTAGCCTGTTATTTCTGCAGTTGGTAGTTTTGACTACTCAA
The DNA here is from genome assembly GCF_964261635.1 of Lissotriton helveticus. Taxonomy (NCBI): domain Eukaryota; kingdom Metazoa; phylum Chordata; class Amphibia; order Caudata; family Salamandridae; genus Lissotriton; species Lissotriton helveticus. The sequence continues at coordinate 54,415,869 of NC_136063.1, forward strand.
TTTTGAGTGGTTCTAAGGGCTCTCCACTCACCCTTTGCACCACCAGATAAAGCCAACCAATATCAAGTGTGTTGATTCTCAGGCTGTGCACCTTCATTTTCTCTGACTACAAGCCCTTTGGTATTTTCACAACTATGACATTCCTATTGGCGCGTGTATTCACTATTTGTCACAAAATAGTCGCAAATACTTCGTGGCAACAAATATCCAAATTAAGATTTTCTTTAATATCTCTAAAACTACTGAACAAATTTACATCAAATAACAAAAAAGTATGCTTTCTGGACCAAAAGATACCTTTCTGCCAATTTTGGTGTCATTTCATCCAACAGTACGGGCTGTAGTTGTGTCTAAAATCTCAACGGGAATTAACATGGGAAAAACATTTTTTGACCCCCACCTTTTTCTTGGCCCCCACTTGACGGATCACAGCGAAACTTCCCATGCATAATAAAATTCATGGCACACTATTTCTAGGAAATTTAGTGAAGATTTGTCAAATTTGAAACTGCGCAAAAGATATAGGCAAGTCAAGAAACGCTTTTCCTATGGAAACTAGGTCTTAATGTTTTTGACTTGCCCATATTTTTGGATTTGTTTGACGAATCTTCACTAAATGTTCCCAAATTAGTGCCCCAGTGATTTTTGGTGCAGATGGAATGTTTCAGGGTTTTCCGTCAAGCAAAGGCGAGAAAAATGGGGGGTGAAAAAACATGAGTTTCCCATGCTAATTCCAATAGGACCTTTAGACACGGCTATGGCTCGAATTACTGAATGGAATTACACCAAATTTGGCAGAAAGGTAGATGTTGGTTCAGGTAAGTGCATTTGGTGATTTGGTGTAAATCGGTTCAGTAGTTGCAGAGTTATTCAAAGAAAATTTCAATTATATATATAAGTATGGGGAGGATCTGCAACGCCTCCCGATCTCGTGCTGAGATCTGATTGGCTGCCAACACTTCAAAACAGGAAATGTTGGCAGCCATCATTGGACTCATCTTGAGCTAAGACCCAGAAACAAGGCTTCTTAAGGGGATCCACCAGGGACCCCCCGGGACCAAAAAAGCATTCTTTGTTTTTAAAATGTTCTGCAGAATCAGCAAATCCCGGTGAAAACAGTTTTGAAAATGAAGCGCGGGCTCCCATGCTTCATTAATTATCTTCCCCTGGGTTGGCTAGATCCCGGGTAATTTTTTTAACAAGGGAGGGGGGCTCACTGGCCCCCCTCCTTGGGCTTAACATTGTCCCGGGGACCACCACCTCCTAGAATTCATTTCCAATTCAATCATAGTTTAAGGTGATTGTGTGTATGAACATAGACATAAGTGTTACTTGATAATTGTTACTCGGATCCATTTTCCTTATACTGCACCACCTCCTAGGGGCTTGTTTTTAATGGAATACTGGGGAGGCCCGTACAGCCTCCACGGCTGCCAGCTGGAATCACCACCTTCAGGGGGCGTATTCTCTTTTAAATGGGGGCCTGTCAGACCCCCTAGCCCAGGGATCGCCACCTCACCATGGATTTAATTTTAATCAATGCAGGGGGGCTACATGGACCCCCTGCAGTCCCAAAGACCTCCACCACCCCTGGACTTTTGTAGAATGGAATTCGGATGGGTCACGCAGACCCCCAGCTGCCCCTTGGACCACTATCTCCACGGGGCAAAATTCAAGAAAGGAGGGGGCCACAATATCCCCCTCCTGGAGCCAGAAATGGCCCTCAGGACCACCATCCCCCAGGTCTGGCTCCTGCTATGTCCCAGGGTGGCCACCCCCGGGACATAGCTTTTTGATATGGCTACAAAACATCCATTTGTGCCAACATTTTCACATGTAACTTCTTCTAAGTATGGCAGATTTTTTTAAAGCAATATACCGTTACGTCCATAGTAGGATTGCTGTGAGGTCTTCAGATTTAACACCTCCTATCTCCACCACTGGATGGGGAATGAATTCCCCTTTATTCCAGAGGGTCCTTGGGGGTCAACTACCCTTCCTGTTTCCTCCAGTAAATCCCACACAGCGTGATTGCTGAGAGATTGTTGGAGACCATGCCCCCTTTCTCCTCCACTCTGCAAATGCACCTTCTGGCACACTACAAGTTGGGTATGAAGTCCCCCTCAGTTCTAGAGGGTCCTTGGGAGCCACCTACCCCTCCTGTTACCTCAAATAAGTCCCTTACAGTGGGATTCCAGAACTGCTCAGAGCAACCACCCCCCTTCCTCCACCACTATGCAAACATGACTAGTAGTTATAAAATCATAGACATTGACTTAAAAAACAAAGGTTACAGGGATGTTATAGTTAGCAAATATAATTTGAAAAACCTTAAAAATTGACTTAAAAAAAAGGTTACAGGGATGTCATAGTTAAGACACAGAATTAAAAAAACCTTAGAAATTCACTGAAAAAATGAAAGATTACAGGGACGTTACAGTTAGGCACAGATTTTACTTGTAAAACACCTGTAACATTCAGCAGTTATTGTTACCTGAGCTAACTATAACTTATACCCCCTAAATGCACTTCTTATGACCTCACATATTACATCACTCTTGACATGGTCAGTGACATCACTGAAGACTTCACTGATGACATCTCAAATTCTGCTCCGCTTTCAACAACCGATAGCATTTTTAATGCTCTTGCTTGTTGAAAGTGGAGCAGAGTTTGCTATGGCTTACTCCCGCCAAGCCATAGCAAACTGCCATATCCCGGGGGTGGGTACCACGGGACATTGCTGGAGCCGGCCCAGGAGGGTTGTAGTGCCCAGGGCCATGTCTGCTTCAGGATTAAAACGCATCACATCTAATCCTGAAGAAGCTAAAGAGACCATTGAGATGTTTGTGAAAAAATGCATTCAAAGAGGTTACCCTAAAAAAGGGGTGGAAGCATCAATTAAATGTGTAAACACCATGAGTAGAGAATCTTTACTTGGTGGATCAGGCATCGAAAAACAGAAATCAACCATTTGTATCTTAACCCTTTCGGTGCTCATGACGGAACGGTTCCGTCATGAGCTACGGTTCAGCTGTGCTCATGACGGAACCGTTCCGTCATGACCACGCCCGTTTTCATTAGGGCTCAGCACCGGGGGGGAAAAGCGGCCGCACGCAAGGGGTTAAAGTATTGAACGCAAGCTAAGAAAATTAGAGACATTGTGACAAAACATTGGAGTCTAATAAGAAATCAATCGGATCTACACAATTTATTTGATGAGAACATTACATTTTCCTTTAAACATGGAAAAAACATTAAAGAGTTGTTGTCAAAAGAAAAAAATCAGGATAAACCACAGAAATTCAAAGACATGCAAAGATGCAACAACTGCACACACTGTAATAACGTTATGGTCGGCAAATAATTTTCGCATCCTACTAAAGGCTCCAAAATTGCATCAAAACACACAAGCACGTGTGACACAAAGAACGTTATTTACGTGATAAAATCCCCGTGTGGCAAGATATATGTCGGTCTCATCAAAAGGAAAGTGAAAATTCGTATTATAGAACATAAAAGTAACATCCGACAGAAAAATTACAAATCTACTGTGGCATTAAACTAGAATGAAGCAAACCATCAAATTTCTCAATTAAGATTCACAATTCCTGAAGTTGTGCAACCACGTCCAGACATGGACCCACAAAAACAATTATTACTAGGTGAATTCTTCTGGATCAGAAAATTACATTCAATGCAACCCACTGGAATGAATGATCGAATCGAACGGACGTATTTTTTTATAAAACACTTATACGCCATGACAACACACAGACTTTAAGTAGATTTTGAAATATTGCATTTTTCTATACAAACTCTTTCGTTATTTTTGATACAATTTGTGAAGGTAACATACAAACAGCGAGTGGCGCACCCAACCTTTATCATTTCGTTGAAGTAGAATGTCATATCTATGGAGTATTGGACAGAATGTTCTTATCTACTGCTCATTGATTCTCTTGTCGTTTGGCACATTTACGATTGTTTATGATTGGTGCTTTTATTTTTCTTACATTATAACTCTGAGAGCACGCACCATCACGAGCATTTGCGTTTCTTACAAACGATTACTTGGTACGAAGTATCAAGAGCTCAATATGGGGTAGTATGGGTAACGTATGGTTTCAGATGCCCACAGTACGTAATTGGACACTGGTAACTTAGAACTGTGGCTCTTTATTATGGTATGCATCACGTCATCGGAAGAAGCTGCGCAACTAACTGCTGGTCGAAAGGCGTTCGCCGCGAATATTTTAACGGTAACGAAGTGAGTGCTCTACATTTGTTATTATCTAACTAACTCTTCAAGTTTGGGGTGATTTTAGTTAAGTTACCGTAATGTGTGCGTAATAAAACCGCTTATGCACCCTCACCGCATAAACGCCTATTAACTCGAAGATACATTGTATCTCCTACAGTGTTTCCTCGACAGAAGCTGCAATTGCATATCTGCGCTCTTCCTATCAATGTTCTTTAAGCAGTTGGGACTATGTATCTTGGATAGTTTTTCAACTAAGCTGTCACGTCTTATTGGCGGCAATCCTCCCCGCGCTAAGAGGATATTATATAAGCACACACGTGTTCATGAGTTAAACGCTATACTTTGTTCTACATTGATTTTTGTTGCAGTCACTAATGCCAGCCAGGTCATTCATGTCAAGAGCCTCTAAGAAATAAGTAAAGGATGATCTTGAGGATGTTTATTTATTTAACTGAATCATGAAATACGGAGATGATATTGAAAATATTCGGTTGTACTCATGAGTGTGTACATGATTATGATTTCCATTTTTGTTGATTTATTGTTGGGCTAAAACAGAATCTGTGCTGTTCATGTATTTGTTTTCAGACCCCTGAAGAAGGGTCCCACACGACCCGAAATGCATCGGGTTATTAAGAGACCGCTTACTGTCAGCATTTAAAAATATACAGGTGCCAGAAAGAGCACCCAACTGCGAACAATCAAATCTTTGTTGAAAAGACCAACGAACATTGAAGAATATTTATTTTAGATATCAAGGAGAGTTGATTTTGGATAATAGGAAGATAAGAAACTTTTTTGTTTCAAGTTAAAGGTGCACACATCTAAGGGGAGGGAGTTCCTGACCCACACAGTAATGCTTCAGGAGGGGGAAACGTGGCCCCCCTCAATTACGGCATAGAGCCATGTGGAGATGGTGGTCCCTGGGGCAATCGGGGGCATATGCCCCCTACATTAATTTCTTATTTAGCTTAGGAGGTGGCAGTACTCGGTGTTAGGGGGGTCTGCGTGCCCCCTGTATTTTCAATAGCAAAGTCCTGGGGAAGTGGTGGTCCACGGAGTTCAGGGGGTATGAGAGACACACTGTTTAATCATTAAAGGAGCCCAGGAGAGGTGATGGTCCCTATTTGCGGGGATGCTGTGCAGGCACCCCTGCATAATTTAATTAAAAACCCCAGGAAGGCTGTGGTCCCTGGGGTTAAATTAACTCTAGGATGGGGGCCCCATGTTATCCCTTCCTTATTTCTAGCATGGCTCCAGTATTTGGAACACCCAGGGGCTTCTTTTAAAAGGTACCACGGATTCAAAGATCCACCGGCGATCACAGAAAAATAAAAATACATGCTTTTAATCCACGGGCGACTCCCCCCACCATATCTGGGGGGTCAGAGTAGTAATACCATGCCCCCTTTTCTTTTTTTAAAACTTTTTTTGTACACCACTCCACACCCATCCAATCTACCCTACAATACTGTACCCTATTCCACTGTACTCTGTGCTGGATTTATTAATAATTTCACACAGGAGACCTTTTTGGAGGGTCCCCTGAAACTTAACCAAACTCTAATGGAGTCTGTGACTGGTGTTCACCAGCCTGACACCACCAGACATGTTTCTAACCATATGGGGTGTGACCCAGGGCTCTCAGAGGACAGAAACAATATCTGAACTGGGCTTGGATGGCTCACACCTCTTCCAGGACAGGGTGGCCTTCCAGGATGGGAAGCTTCAAAGGCAATGTCCAGGGCGCAAAGCTTCAAAGGCAATGTTACCTTGAAATCAAACCCAGGAACCCCCAGATCGTGGGGGAGTTTAAGCCCCCTTTCCTGTTCTACTTTTGGCTAGAAGAAATGTGGGGAAAGTAGTTTGATGAGGAGAACAGTCCCCCTCAGCCTGCATCACCACTCAGATGAACCCCTCTCCTGACATTTCACCATCTTGAGATGGTGAGAAAACATCCAATTAGGGCTAGGGTAGTGCCTTTTCCACAGGAAGTGGCCGCTAAAGGGTGTAGACACCCTAAAGACAGCTAACCCATTGGCTATTACCTTAATCCTCTTGTAACACCCTTAAATTCAATAGTTAGGTGGCTCCCGAGAGCTGAACCTCAGATTCATCGGAACAAAGAAGACCAGGACAAAAGAAGACCTGCTACACAAGAACAAGCTCTGCTTCAGAAATAAAAGGCAGCAAACCCTGCCAGCTGCAAGAAAGACTTGACAATCGCTGCCTGCTGTGTTGTCCTTAACCTACAAGAACTCCAAGAACCCCGGAGCACCTACAGGCTTTGAGAAATCGCTGAGAAATCCCCTTGGAGGTAAGATATATCAGATTCAAGCACCCATCCAGGGACATTGAAACCCCCGAGACCCACTCCTGCAAGTTATCTGCTCCTGAGGGAAACAGGGTTTGCAATACTGTCATTACATCACGCTACTAATACAACGCGGTCATTACAACTGATGCTTTGTTAGTACGCAATGCATTTACATGCAAGTCATTACAACGACTTGCACAGGGGGCGCTGAGGTATTTTAAATGAATTCCAACACCTTCCCTACAGTTGTGCAAACTGGAGTAGGAATAATAATTAATACTATTCCAAAGTCCAGCGCACCCCCTAGTGCAAGTCGTTGTAATGCCTTGCAATGTAAATGCATCACGTTCTAACAATGCAGTCGTTGTAGCGACCGCGTTGTAAAAGCACGCAATATAATACATAGCGATGTAATGAGCTACATTCGCTCCTGACTGTGAGTAACCTGAAGAAGCACGACGCCCTGCTGACCTGTTTGCTCTGCACCCGGACTCACTGGTCATAGCACCCACCAACCAGCTCTGCTCCTGTGGTCCCCAGGCCCTTGTGAGCTCCTCCCTCTAAGGAGACCCACTGGACTTACTTGTAAGTCCACCTGTGCAGTCAATTTTTAAGTGTCCCCCTTCATATTTGCGCACAAGTTACAAGACCCTCAGCACTCTGCTCCCACCCAATCCGGGATGCTCCCAAACTTCTTCTGCTGCAACTTTGGACCTGGTCCCGACATCAACTTAAAACGAGAAGATAACCTTCGTGAAAGTATTGCCTGATTTTATATGCAGTTTGTTCTTTCTCCCCATCGTTTCCTAAGGTGTGTATTTGTGCACATAAGTGTTATATTTTCCGAACTTTGAATAATGGTAACTTCGAAAGTACTTACCTTAGAACTGTGTTCTTGGGCTTACAAAATACATACAAAACTACTTTATTTTTACAAATTGATCTCAGATTTATTCTTGAGTGTGTGTCTCATTTATTGCCTCTATGTGCACAAACAATGCTTAGCACTACCCTCTGATAAGCCACACCACCACAAAATGAGAGTTAGAATTTTTTACATTTACCTCCGTGTACCATTTGGGGATTCTCTGGACTTCTTTTTAGTACACTATAGAGAGGCAGCTTCCTACTGGGAAGGTCTCCTCACTGTGGACAGCTTTATTTCGCTTTCCGCCCACCCACTCACCTGAATACACCATACATCCTGAACCTAGTGGCCCATTCATTGTTTTAGATGTCAGGGCACACTCGGATCTCTTCCACACCCCTTTCACTGGACCCTCAAAGAACTTTCTTTATTACATACCTGCGCTGCCTTGATATTATACCTGTTTATATACATAGATGAAGCTGTCTGCCTATAGTTGGCCCCCCTCCTATTGTCACCTCTCCCTCACAGCAGTCACACACCTTTCCTCATGGCCTTGTAGGCTCTTTTTTGTAGTTCACCTGTTGGGAGTAGTTAGTAATTTAGCTGGATATCCTTTTTGTTACTGGTCATGAGGCTTTTATTCTAGAAAGAGGGCCATACTGGAAATAGCTCACAGCCACGCACATTATGGAGTAACAGTACTTCCAAAGTCTTAAATAACCTTATTTATTCAGCTCTGATTTGTATGGCACAGCAAATCACCCATCAGGGTCTCTAGGTGCTGTTCCTAGGTAAGGGGAGATTAAGTAATTTGCCAAGAATCACAGGATGTTGAGCCAACGCCAGACTCGAACCTGAATCGGCAGGTTTGGCTATTACACCACAACCTGTCCCTTTGTTACATTTATAAAGTAATACATATGTCACCCGTAAGGTCTGCCATAGGTGCCCACATGGTAGGGTGCCATGTTAAAATATGCATTGGCATTATAAAAAATGTGTTATATGCGTTGGTGACAGGAAAACTGACAATTATGTCTTTCCCCATTGTGGTACATTAGCTCCGTAGGCTAACATGGGAAGGCTTTATTTAGCTTTAATAATGTCTATTTTTTGACAGGAGTGAGCTAAAATAATATTTCAAAGTGTCAAATTAGAAGTTGCAATAAATCCAGCAACTTGCCATGGTTGGATTTATTATAACCATTAAAGTAAATAAATGAAAGAGCTACTTTCTAAAAGATACCAATTTCAGCCGTGTAGCAGCCTCTTATGATTAGCCAGTTTTTGACAGGCTGAACCAATCACTCTTGATTAGGTGTGAAGTGGCCTTGGTTGAGACAAAGGAGACATCTGGCGAAAGGCGATGTGTTGCCTGCAGATACCAGAACAGGAAGAGGGCTGGGTAGCTGTTGCAAAGTCATCCTTGTGCCCTGCCCCTCCCCCCCTATTTTTTTGCTGACTGGTACTGGTGAGTACTGACTCAGACTGCCCCTGGTCTATGCCTATCCAAGTTCAAGGACAGTGCTATGCTGAAACACACTTAGAATACAGTAAAATACCTACATACACTAATGTACACTGTGGGTTAGGATACTCCTATGATTGGCATGACCTCCCCTATAAGGCCCTAGTACATAATAGGGCAGGGGGGTTAAAACTACTGTTAAGTCCCTAGTATATATTAGCGCATGGCAATTTAGAGCCAGCAACCCTTTCTGCACTTGCATGTGTGCACTGCTGAGATCCTGAGGTTAGTGTAAAAGCAGCCCTGTGTTGCAGGACTTCTTTTAAATTTTAAATTGTGCCAAAACTCTACTTTGGTGTTAGGAGCACTTAGAAATTGATAAACAAAAATATTTTGGCATGTTAGGTACCCCCAGGGTCTCTCCTAGTTGTCCCAGGGATGGGGCGGTTGGGTTTATATTCCTTGGGGATAGAGATAGCGCACATTTCACTTTCCTCATTGTAGTCGAGTGCTTCCCAAAATCTAGGAGCACTGTGGCATGAGGATCTACACAATTTTCATATATTCAGGACCCCTAAAGTCTCCACTAGGTGTCCCAGGAGTGGGGGGGGTCATGTAAATATAAGCAGGGCCCTTATAAAAGCAGTTTTATAAGCCCTGGTGTGGGAGAAATTGGACATTGTAGATCGAAAGCCAAATAGGTTACCATTGCAATAGTTTATGGATTAATAATTACGACAAGTGACAGCTGAAGAATATCATTCAAGGACTTAGGAGAACGGTGTTGATGAATCCAACAATATGCTGTTGGATGTATCATAAAATATACAGAAAAAACGTTCTAAGACTTTCTTATCTGTATGCCAAAATTCAGCCTTCCAGGCCGCTGCCCTGATTGGTCAGAGTTAAGTGGACTAGCCATACTGCTTTGATGAAGTGATAAGTGACACCTGGGGTGAGGCGGTATCTGGGGGGAGAGGGTTGTGCTGCACAGGAATGCCAGAGCATAGGAGAGGGGTTGTAATCCATGAGCTACAAAGGTAGCAGGGGACAGGTAGAACAAGTCAGCATCCCATCTGAACCCATAAAGATGACAGGCTTAAGGAAGGAATGTGCAGATGCCAGGGGGAGGAAACCTATGGAGATGCATCATCCTAGAAGTTGGTTTAGCTAGTTTTTGTCTCTCTGCTGAGACTTCAGCCCTATTGAATTTTGGAAGAATAGTGCTTTCGAGAGGCCATTGTGCCATATTTTAGAGGAAAAGGTAAGGCTCTGTGGGTCCTGCCCTGCAGCTCATTGGACAGGAGTGCCCTCCTTTGTGACCCCAGAGAACACTGGAACATGATCTTAGAGGGGCAGAGCCTCTCAGATCTGCTGCTTGGAACAAGAAAAAGAAGGGTCCATGCACTTTGACTGACTGTGCTTGCCGCACAATCTGGAACTACAGCCCTGTGCACCTAACTGGATTTAAGAGCACTAAAGAGAGGACTCCCTGCAAGATACACATTAACAGGGCTCAACTGGATAATTAAAACTAAGAATCCCCAGCCTGGAGTGCTACCAGTGGATTTGTAGGGATTTTGTGCAACTGGATTGTGGAAACTGAAGTACAAAGCTTTCAAGGACCATTTTGGAGCTTTCAGACCCTTGGAGTAAGCTGTGGACACGTTGCGACCTCAGAGCAACTTCAGGAAGAAGTTCCACAGGTTTGGAGAAGTTTGGAACAATTTTGGAAAAAATCCCCATAGGTGTACCGACTCGACATGGTCAGCCAAGCCGGCGACCCTCAACAGCGAACCGGCCGGCCCTCCTGGTTTGTCCCGCTGAAAAGCTCCAGAGTTCCGACTTCCAGAGTTTGACCGGGAGCTATCAAAAGCTTAGCTGGTAAACCCTCACCAAACCCGCCCTCGTGAAGACCATTGAGAGGCCTGGCAGAAAAAGCTCCAGAAAGATTTCTAAATCAGAAGGTAAAAACTTTGACCAAAACCTAATACGAGAGGAAGCTACAAAGGGCTCCATCGTGATTGGCCTGAAACTTTGACTTTGTCCTGGTCTAGTGTGATAGGTTTCTATGTGCTATGTAGTGCTAAATCTTTAAAAAATTCATGTCTCCAGTTCCGTACATTGGATTTTTTTCTTTTTGGTGCAATTTTAAAGATAACAAAAATATTTCCTATTTTTATAAATTGGTGCTGGATATTTATTGTGTGCTGTGTCTTAGTTATGTACTGAATTTGTGTTTTTAAATGCTTAACATGCCTGTCTCTGAAGTTAAGCCTGCCTGCTCGCAGCCAAGCTACCTTGGGTTGAGCATGGGAATCATTTTTTGAGACCTATTCTAAACCTAGACTGTGTTAGTGGCCTTATTGCCATGGTAGATATATATTTATCACTACTAATGAGCCACTTTAAAAGGAAGAAATATAGTATAGGCAGGAACCAGACCCACCCTCACTTCCTGCACCCCCACCCAGAGGAAAGCTCCTGCAATTGAATTAGGAGAGGGTCTGGAAGGGGAGTACGGGGAAAAGTTAGCCACACCTCTCGGTTGGGGCAGCGAGGCCTGAAGCTCCAGGAGAGATTTTCTCAAATGTTATGAAACAGTGCTGTGTGGGACACAAATATGTCACACTTTTAAGGAAGTGATCATCACAGAGGGTAGCACTCTGCACCCCATTGGTCAGGGGTACCACCCTTCTTGGCAGGCCAGAAACCTTGATAAAAATAAGAGAGCTTCCCAGCAGCTAAGATCCCTGTCTGGAAACAAGAAGAAGAAGGAGGACTGCTCTCACTCTCTGGGCTTCACGAAAATAGGACTTTGCTCTACTTTAAAGTTTGAGAATGGACTCCCTGAACGCAACTGCTACAGAAGAGATTCAAGAAGTCACGTGCATCAACTCTGCGAAGAAGAGCCCAGCTTACCAGCGTCCAGTGGGCTTGTAATGATTTGACCAGGTGCATTGTGGGATTTGTAGTCTCAACTCTCCAGGAAGAAACTCAAAGCTTCTGGATCCTTTGCTGGTGTTGTGGACACTTCAAGACCCCAGAAGGACCTTCGGAAAGAAGATATAGAAGTTTGGAATATTTTGAAGAATTTTGGTGAAAAAGCTCCATAACCCATCATCGAGAGTCAAGCCAGCAATTTCGATCCACAATCCGGCCTGAAATTGAGGTTCATCCCATTGAAGCTCCAGAGTTCAAAGACCTCCAGGGTTTCACCGTGGCCTTGTACTAAAGCTAGCTGCCGTCATCAAACCACAACCCAGCCTGCCCAGGAGACCCACTTGATGTCTAGAGAAAAAGATCCGAAGAGGTAACTAAGTTTGAAGGTACATTTTTGACCTGGGCTTATTGCTCATTGTAGCCGAACCTCGCTCCATCCTGTTTGGCATTAAAGTTTGACATTGTCCCGATCAGGTGCATCCAGATGTCCCCTGTTTGTTCTTTTTGCCTTTATTCACTAGAACGCACATTTACATTTAATTATTAGAAATTCATATCTCCGGTTTCCTGCATTGGATTTTTGAAATGTTTGTGTCATTTTATTGATAAAATTATTTCCTATTTTTATAAATTGGCTCTGGATTTATATTGTGTGTTGTGTCTTACACATTCACTGTATTGGTGTTTTTAAATGCTTTACACACCTGACTCCTAAGTTAAGCCTGTCTGCTCCCAGCCAAGCTACCAAGGATTAATTCATTATTTATAACTTGACTGGACCTCATTTGTGATTGTGGTGTTATTACTAGTTGTAGGTACATACCTGCACCTACTAATAAGCCACATTTCAACATTTGGTTTGCAGTGGTGAGATCCTGTACTTGTGTATGACCACACCATACAGCATTTTAGGAAAGATCTTTAAAAATCCTTCAAATAGACCTATTGCAAAAAACGTTTTGCTTTTAAAAATTTGCTTTAATTTATAATGAATTTGTTTTGACTTTTGTAAATTGTTCTCATTCAATTTTTGTAAATTTGTTTTGTGTGACCCAAATCTTAGGGACACCAAAGAGCTTGATCTGACAAACCTACCCAAAACCACTGTCATTGAGCTTATGGGCTTGTGTGGAGCTAGGGAATTACCAGCATTCATTATTAGGAAAGAGGTCCCGGTGAAGTCCCTTGTAGACTGGGCAGGGACCTATCTAGCAGAGATCATCTCGGACACAGAGGAGGATCAGGAGATGGTTGGGGAGGGGGAGGATGACCTCTCCAACCTCCAGGAGGAGGATGACCATCTACCCATTTCTTCACTAAACAGAGCCCGGCTGCAGCTAGTAGGAGAGTCGGATCAGTGGGATCCAGCTAAGAAGAAGCAGAACTGTCCCTCAGAGTTACAAAACTTGAGGCCCAGTTAACCTACATAGCTCTGGAGGAGAAGAAGTTGGTCCTGGACAAGAAGGGGTGGGTAAGAGGAAGAGAAAAGAGATGGTGACAGCAAAGAAGAGTTTGTGATGTCAACCGGGGGTGGGTTTGACCCAAGCTGCCCAAACAATCAATCAATCATTTGTAGAGCACACTACACACCCGTGAAGGTCTCAAGGCACTAGGGTGGGCGGGGGTGCTGCTACTGGTCGAACAGCCAGGTCTTAAGGAGTCTCCTGGAGGCAAGTAGATCTTGAGTCTGTTGCAGACAGATGGGGAGGGTGTTCCAGGTTTTCGCTACCTAGCTGCCCTCATCAAACCACAACCAGCCTGCCCAGAAGACCCACTTGATCTCCAGAGAAAAAGATCCGAGGAGGTAACTAAGTTTGAAGGTAACATTCTGACCTGGCTTTATCATAGCCGAACCTCGCTCCATCCCGTTTGGCATTAAACTTTGACTTTGTCCCTGTCAGGTACGTCTAGATGTGCCCGGTTTGTTCTTTTTGCTTTTAGGCACTAGAAAGCATGTTTACATCCAATCATTAGAAATTCATATCTCGGGTTCTCTGCATTGGAAATTTGACATTTTTGTATCATTTTATTGATAAAAATATTTCGTATTTTTATAAATTGCCTCTGGATTTATATTGTGTGTTGTGTTTTACCCATTCACTGTATTGGTGTTTTTAAATGCTTTACACACCTGACTCCTAAGTTGGGCCTGTCTGCTCGCAGCCAAGCTACCAAGGATTATTTATCCCAAGGGGTTGCCCCTATGTACTGGGAGAGTGATAACATTGATAAGTGACTGACAGCATTTGGGAGAGCCCTTGGATGAGGACGGTTTGCTCTCAATACTGGGGCCCACTCCTGTGGGTCATGATTCAAGTAGCTGGGAGGGAGATGTTCCTGATCTAAGTGGGGGAGGGAGCATGAAATAGTGTCTGATCAAAATGTATGGTCTCACCTCAAAGCAGTAGAGGACACCCAGAAAGTCAACACCCAATCTTGGGTGCACTTTATTTACATCTCAGTAACGGCACTAGAGGGCTGGATACAGGGTAACCAGGTAAGTAGCTATGAGAGGCTTTACAATTTGTTCATGAAGTAGCACATATTGACTAGTCATCACTCAGTCAAGGTCCACCAGCATATTTGGAGTATCTGGTGAGAGTTCTCCTCTACCTCATACCCCATATAGATCACCCGCTTACAGCGGGAGAAGCAGCAATATCTTTTATCCTCACTGCTCCTCTGCCGATCACATAAGTGAATATGGGGGTTGGCACATGCTTCACACATATTCAAAATCAAAGAACACTGTGTCATCCTAACACCAGCTGCAGCCCTGGTGCAGCTGTACAGTACTGTGCAGAATCATACTGAGGTGGTACTGGTAATGGTCTCTGTTGATTTACATCACACATTTCATTTACCTGGCCAGCTGCTTGATCACTGTACCCTCTTAGTGTGGTTCAGAAGCAAAGGTGGGGAACTTGTAGCATCCAGTGGACATCAAAGATCCTGCAGGTCCTCTGAAGGGACGGTAGCCTTTGTCTTCACCTCTACTAAATCATGATGCTTTTCTTAAGGATCTCGGTCTCTTGGGATGGTGCACTTAGGTCATAGGACTTGTAATGTCAGCAATATATACAGATGCAATGGGATAGATCTGCATCCAATTTTCCAGTCATAGTCTAGTTTTAAATTATCTAATGTCAAAGAGAGGTGAAATGTGTGATCATTAAGTGACTGTTTTTGAGTAGCAAGAGCCTACCTCAAGCCCTACAACTTACATCAAAAATGGGCAAAAAGGTCAATCTTGTATTAATAGTAAAATATTCTCAAAATCATGTGGGAATAAATGCTTTATCACACTACCAAGTACACATTTCTAAACAATTTGATCAAGTAGAAATGACTGATTGTGTTTGCATTTTATTGTAGACATGGAAAACTGTAAGCAGTGCCCTGAGGACCAGTGGCCGAATGTCGAGAAGAATGGATGCCTTCCAAAAGTCATTGTTTTCCTCTCATACAGTGATACACTTGGTGTGATTTTGTCCACTGTGGCCATGATCTTCTCTGCTGTCACTGTTGCAGTGCTTGGAATCTTTCTCAAACACCGAGACACGCCAATTGTGAAGGCCAATAACCGTGATCTCAGCTACGCACTCCTCTCCACACTAATGTTGGCCTTTCTCTGCTCCCTCTTATTTATTGGGCGCCCTGCGGCATGGAGTTGTCTGATCCAACAAGCTGCATTTGGGATTATTTTTACTGTTGCTGTGTCTTGTGTCTTAGCAAAAACCATCACTGTTGTCATTGCCTTTAATGCCACCAGGCCTGGGAGCAGATTTAGTAGATGGATGGGGCCCAGAATGTCCGGCTCTACTGTCCTCTTGTGCACACTGGGAGAACTGACAATCTGTCTCACTTGGTTACTCACCTCACCGCCTCACCCTGGCACTGACACACAGTCTGAGACTGGGAAGATAATCCTGCAGTGTGACCAGGGCTCTGTCACTGCTTTCTACTGTGTGATTGGTTACATGGGCCTGTTGGCCATTGTCAGCTTCATGGTGGCTTTCTTGGCCAGGAATCTCCCGGATAGATTCAACGAAGCCAAGCACATCACATTCAGCATGCTGGTGTTCTGCAGCGTCTGGGTCTCTTTCTTCCCAGTCTATATCAGCACTAAAGGCCGGTACATGGTGGCCGTGGAGATCTTTGCCATCTTAGCTTCCAGCGCTGGAATGTTGGGCTGTTTGTTCATTCCCAAATATTACATCATTCTGTTCAGGCCAGATATCAACACCAGAGAACATTTAGCTGTACGTAGCCATTCATAGTTTCATATTGGATTTCAAAATTGAACCAATTTAACATTAAAATGTTGTGTTTCTAGAGGTTTGAAAGACATTCATCATCTTTTGTACAACCATTTGACTGCCTGCAGTAAAGCATTAATATCTCCAGTAATAAAATATAGTTTCTAGTCATTTTGACATTTCTAGGCAGTATCATTTTGAGGGAACAATTTGTCTAAACATATTATGTTTGGTTTGGTTCAAGTTTTTTTGCTTTTGGGTCTTTGCAATAGCGGGGCAATGTACTTTGGGATTTGTAGTAGTAATGGATCTTTGCGAGCAGCACGTTTTTATTGGAATGGGGTAGTCATGTGACTTTGAAAACACCTGTGTGAGCGGTTAAAAGAGCAACTCGGGAGAGAGTGAGTAATGTTACTGACCTTTTGAGAACGAAGGGAGGCATGAAGAGATCATAATGCCATAACTGTCTTTTCACAAGGTAAACTGGGAGAATTAGATTTGCCTAATGGGAGAGATTGCATTTTTCATGTGTGTACACAGTACGTGTATTTTTGAGGGAAAATTTGATTTTCAAATTACATATTAGCTTCATTTCTGAGAGGTAACTTTTCGAGTTTAATTGTTGTTTTCACATCGTTTGGGACAATTTTTGTATTTTTTAAAGGGATTTTTGCACTTTATGTTTCTCGAATCACTGAGTCTGTTACAATCTGGAGTGGATAGCTAAGTGTATGCTTTTAATCTTTTACAGCAACCCCTGATGAAGAACCTAATTGGTTCAAAATGCTTTGGGTATATGGAAAGTTATGAAATGCACATGTTTATGTTAAAGCTTCGATGAGCTGCAGAAAACGTTTGAAAATGCATAAATAAAGTATCCAGTGAACTTTAGCTGTCTCCGGATTGATTCTACATATTCATTAAGGTGAAGAGGAGTACAATAGGTTAAATTTGATTGGTTTACCATGAATTACTTGGTATAAAATGAAAAATTGGATTACATCGAAGACTTCGCAGCAGTGCAACAGCTAGGGTCGCAATCAGCGTCCCTTTTTCCAGTGTCTTTTGACACGCTGTGTGGGGACGTTTCACAGTGCTGTTTGCACGCATTCATTCAGCATTCATAGCTATAAAATTAAGATATCGACGGGAAGGAGTGCATTCACCATTCTTGTATCTTACATTTAGAAAGTTGGCATTTTCCTGTCCTTAGTCCCTTGTGCCTGCGGCCTGTTTTGAGTCACATGACTGGGTGTAGCTGACAGCAGGACTTTGGGAATTCCTCCCAGACAGTCACAAAACAGAGGGATTAATGGAGGGATTAGCTGTGCCTCAATGGGCAATCTGCTGACAGGATGGGGGCAGAGCTAAGCACAGCCCCACTGACACCCGAAAAGCCTGTGCTCTGCCTTCACACACAGAGCCTAATGACTCTGTATTGTCACTGCAACCAGCTTTCTATCCAGGGCAAGGGAGTCAGGAAATTCCATGCACTTCAAAGACCCTTTTCTAAAGCTTCTACCACCTTCTAGAAGAAGGGCACCAGTGTATAAAAATAGGACCTTCAGACCCACTCTTCAGTTCAACACTGGACCTTTGTAAGGACTATCAGCAGACTGCTAACTGCTGTGACCAGCTGTGCAATCTGCCAGACTACTTCTGTACCTGGAAGGACTGCTTTCTGCTCAGGGCCTGATTTGATCCCGCAGAAGCCAGCCCTGCTATCGAGCCCTACATCTTCACCTGCACCCAAGACTTCCAGAAGTGAATCCAAGGGCTAGTTTGTTGGCATAATGTTCAGATCTACAGGGACATAATAGGCTCCCACCATCTTAAATCCACGCTTGGCTCCAACTTGAGTAAGTCCTGAACCCCCAAGAGGTCTCCACCCATTCGTGGACCATTGGTTGTGGTGCTAAAGGGGCCCAGATGGCCATTTCCAAAACTGAGGACTTAGACAAAATTTGGCCAAAAAGTGCAAATCAGGTTCAAATTTGTGGCCTTGAGTAGTTAAAAATACTGAAATTGACCCTGAATGCTTATTATAAAGCAAACTCTATGTCCATATCCTGTTTACATTGTTGTTACTTCTCTCATGAGCACAGCTGTGCACCTGCTCTGCTCTTTGAGTGAATCTAGTTAAGTGATCAGTATTAGAAACTACTTGTGTAGTTATGTTTAATTTTGTGGAATTTTCCAAAAATTGTGCAGAAGTGCACAAATGCAGTTGAAGCAAAGTTTACATACCCCTACCATGCCTTTCATTTTGAGGCACATTACGAAGTGGTGTTAGCCTTTTCGAGGAGCTGGTACTTAATGCGATGTAGATGGGGTAGATAATTATCCAGAAACAACATTTTGTGAAATATCACTTGTATTTTGATGCTGTGGTGGCAAAACCACAATCTCACAATCATAAAACAGAAATCGAGAAATTTTATCATTAAATATGTTACACTTGATGTCATTTTTCACATTCACTCAACATTTTCAAAGTGTCTTTAATAGCTAAATTACAACCATGCTCTGCAGTCTCCCTGTAGAAGCAACTGGAGAAGGTGAGTGTTAGTCTATTATTATTTTTTTTTCACATAAAGTGCAATAAAAACATTTTTTGAAGCATCCATCAGAAGGCAACCAAAATTAGAACAATGATAGGATTCCTAAGTTTTCATTCTGGATCATTTACAATGAAGCATGGTGTTGGAAATGTTCCCTTTCTGTAGGGTCACTGCCGATATTCTTTTGCTTGTGATTAACCCATTTTATTTAGTCTATAGAACTGTGCACTTTACCTCCTCTAACTAACATTTTTTATACAAATTCGACATGTCAAAAAACCCTTCGGAAAGGACTAAACCATTACTTTTAAATATTTATAAGTCACCCTTAAGAAGCAATTAAAAGTAGGACATATAAAGTGTTGTGTAGTTCCTAAGAATACCTAGGATCAGCGCGTTTGTGGATGACCTAAACTGAGGGATTGGTGTCAAGACTGATTCCGGAGACCCCCAAGGATACATCGGTCTATAAACCAGCTAGCTTTACAGTGCCACTAAAATCCCCCTTAACTCTACCAAGGAGTGAATAGTTTCTGGTAACCACTGAAGGTGACAACCCAATAAGACATGCACGGCAGACGCTAAGCAGAATCCTTCGTGGATACGCTGTTTTTCCACTTTCAGGGTATCATGTCCCTGTTGTCCCTGTTACAATAGCAGACTGTCTGGACTTACACCATCCAGGCCAGCATATTCCATTTCAAGAGGATCATTAAGACATTACCTGCCTGATATTTTTAATTACTCAATTGCTATTGGGAGACTTCAAACTATCTATGATGGGATCACCTCGCATTTAGTGGACTATCCATTCCTCCTGGTGGCCCGCATCCTTTAGTTTGCCGACAATTGTTGCCATATTAGGACATCCCCCTTGGACTAGCTGTATTCCCTAACAGCTTTGTTTTAATAGTCCATCTATCAATGGTGGTTATTGGCTTCGCTTGATATGAATCCATACTTTGGATCCATATCTTAGAGTCCACTCTACATGTATATCATTTCAGTGCAATAGACGGTTTCCTGATGAAGGCTACAGTGCCGAAACGCACGTAAATTACATCTAACCCATTGCCCCCATCAATTCTTGTCTATGGCTTCTTTGTTGTTGAAATTTTTAATGTATATATGAATGCACAAATGATACTATTTTTGATATCAAAAACGATTTGAAATGTAATCTGTCTGGGTGTAATATAAATACATGAAATACACAGATAAAAGAAAATGTTGATCATTTTGTACAGGAATACAACATACAGATATAGTAGACTAGTAGAGTAACCTGGCAGACGCAGTCTGAAAGTATATAGAAAGGTGTAACCCCGATGTCAAACGCTAGACTATTCTTTACGAATCCATTGTATATATGCTAGGATATGTTCCTTATAGACTTATACCTAACCTACCTCTTATCAGCGGAAAATGTTTACTATATAGCTCTATACTTTAGACTTATACCTAACCTACCTCTTATCAAGAGGAAATTTATACTATATAGCTCTATACTTACTTACCTACCTCACTCACTATATGATAATGTTATGCGAATTATATCTCTACATCATGTATTTGTATCTGTGAAGCGCTCTGATACCCAAGGGTCACGTTCACGCTATATAAAACTCTCTAAATAAATAAATAAATAACTAAAATAAACAAGAAACAAAAAACTACAATTTAAAATATCATTGAATAATAAAATGAAAATAATTTCTTATATTCATGTGTGACAATTCTGGTCTATTTGTGACGTTTTCAGTAAACCTGGTGTGTGGGTACATGCTGTAATTAGATCTAGACCTGCTTATGTCAATTGTTTCACTGACCTGGCTATAGATCTTTACTTAAAGTGTTTCTTTCCAAATGTATAGCTAGTTCACCAGACACATAGGGGTCCCCTTTTTTTAAAAGAAGACAACCCTGACCCTCAAGGATAGTGGAAACAGTACAGTACAGTACTTTTTCACCTAGTCACTCATGCTCACTTAGTCTTAGATAAATACACAGTGTAGCCAATGAGTATCTATTGAACTAGCGGTGCTCTCATGTAATCTTGGTGAGCTGTAATAATCGATAGACAGAGACCAATGTAGAATATGGCAAGCACCAACAAAGAAAACAGTAAATATGTTTCTATCATGGTGCTAAAAGATGAATATATGCAGGCATATATATAAAACTATATAATCAGCGTACTCCTACTATGTGAACCCTATCTAAAAATGTACCTAGATGTACCTAGCATGTATTTGGGTGTTAAGCATATAGGTGTATGTGGAAGCCAAGAATCCCAAAAGGGAAGAGCCAACCCCAGTATCTGGTAAGAGAGAATGAAGGACCCCATCTCTGCCTCGAGATGGACACCCTGGGAGGGATAAAAGACTGTTGCATGTTGAGAATTGAGCATGCAGGACCTTGTGTCAGCGTGGAAGAGTTCTCCTCTCTCTAATCTAAGGGAACCATGGGTGTTTTATACTAAGAGTGGTCACTCCACGGGTTCCCTTATAAGGGATACGCTTATAAAGCAAATGTTTGTGTATGTAAAACAAATACGATTATGCCCAGAGTTCCTATTGTCCGATGATGATAAGTGATGATCCTTGTACAGAATAATTATACAGTGTGAGGAACCTGTTATTTTTATCATGTGTGGAGGATTAAGATATGATATTAGGAATCCTCATGCATATTAGATTAGCCTGGCCTCGGAGCGACCGAGCAACGTTGAAGTGGCACACGACTAGGTAACAGGTCAGCACTAAGAACTGTTATGTTTGTGAAAGGTAGGACATATGTAGGTAAAAGGTGATCCTATATATCTGGCCTAGCTTATGAAACATAACGAAAGGTTTACAGTTATGCATGTTCTTGCAGTGAAAAGGTCCTAAAAGCCATTTTCACTCTAATGAGATTGACTGTTCCATAGCAAAACGCTGGGATACAATATTACATTTAATAAATGTTATCTCCGCCAAGGAAACTACTACAAATTTACTTATTCGAAATTTTAAAATCTCACCACAAGAGCATTTCAGTAGTGAAATCAGATTTATACGGAAGGTATAGGAAAATGAACTTTGAAAAATTACAGTGACCTGACCCTAGAAGCTGAGGGCCTGATTGCGAGTCTGGCGGGCCAGTGACCGCCAGACTCGCACAGGCAGTCCACCGTCCACCGTATTATGACTGTCAAAGTTGTAGGGGCAGCTGACCGCCGGCTGCGCAGGGAACAGTTGTTCCATAGCGCTGGTGCAGGAGCGCCACAGTGCAATATGCTGAGCGGAGACTGGCGTAGTCCTGTTCAGCATATTATGAATTCCTGGACCACCAGCCTTTTCATTTCTACTGAACATTTTTAGAGATCTTATCTTTGGTTTGCCTTATTAGATTTTTGTCATGTTTGTGTCATTTGGGTATTCATTTTTGCTCTTTTGTTCCAATTTATTCTGGGATTTTTATTGGTTGGCATTACAACTTTATTACTTTTTTAGTACTGCTTAAATACTTTCAACATTGCCTCTAAGTTAAGCCTGCCTGCTCTGTGTCATAGTTAAGATGGGGTTGAGGTCAGGTTTATTTAGTGACTCGCCTCCCTCAGCAAATAATCCAATTTCTCACACAGAGTATATGTGGGTCATGAATCCTCTTATGTGGAGATGTGATAATCTCAGGCGAGGTGGGAATTCACCTCCTTACTGAATTGTGAGAAACTATCCACCTGAGGTAGCTAGTTGTTAACAGGTAGAGAGGTTGCTGGTTCTGTTAGTCTTATATATGATGCAGCTTAATTTGATGGTGATGTAGGCTTGGAGCAGAAACCAGGGTAGTTCAATGAGGGTTGCATAGTTACGGCCAACCTTCTTCAGGTCTTTGATGAGATGTGATGCAAAGTATAAGATTCCTTTGAGGGCAGACAATGTGATGTCAGGGACACCTTCTAGCTTGTTGTTGTCTCCATCTAGGTGCAAGGCAAATCAGAGCTTGTACTGTTCTTTTAAATGTACTTTCTGCCATTGGAAAATAAAACAATTATATTCCACCAAAACACAAATTGTGACAATAACACTACAAGGCAATCATTAGGCATTATATTTATGGAAATTTGAGACCGTGCAGATTGTCTCAGCAACAATGTGGCCCTGAAACTCCATTGGGCCTTAAGTTTGTGCTGACTAACTTTGCCACCTACAGGAGGATTTAGGACTTTTAGTTAATCAAAGTAAAACATTCATAATGGAATGTGGAAGAAGGACAGCAAAGTGCCGTGACATAAAAATATATAATGTAAAACGTCTGTACTACAGTGACTTTTTCCTATTTGGGTATACTTTCTGACAAGGAGGGCACATGGACACAATCCGGAATCTCCACTTTAGGAAATCAGTCATGGTCTTGTCAAACTTTGCAAGGAATTTAGGGACGAACCTGCCTAATAAAATGCTTAAGATTTACAAAGCTAAATGTCTGTCTATAGCCACTTATGGGGTGGGTATGTGGGGCACACCAATTGCAAGGTGCTGCAAACAGTGGAAAATGAGTTTTTTGGAGGCACCTTCTTCCCATACCTAAAAGCTCTTCGTCATTTCTATGTCACGTAGAATTATGATTAAAACATTTCTGGCATAATCAAGGTGCAGCCTATTTCTATTATGGCATAAAGTCTGGACATCAGAATTTACTGGTTTTAGCAATTATTAGGGACTGGCTTATTCTGAGTATTCTGTTGCATATTCCATGATCGTCCCATATTAAACACATTTTCTGTGATTTGGGACAACCACACAATTTTTCGAGCAGCCTGAATCCATGGAAAGTATAAGTAGGAAAGACCAGAAAACCGATGCCTATGGTATTTTGAATAACTTAGGATGTCTATAGAATTTTGGAAGCTGTGTACTTAATAATCAATCTATGCTGACCACATATGGTATGCAACCCTACCTTAATTTCACACTTAATCCTAGGCATTGGTTTGTTCTAATCCATTTTAGAATGGACATTTTTCATAATTTAACCAGTTTTCCCTTCATGGACGATTGGTCTAAAACATTAGTGAACTGCCCTTGTGATCAAGTGTCAAATCAGAGCAGTATGCCTTTTGGTGCTCTTTTGGAAAAAGTATACCGAACAGAGGAAAAGGTGTATTATTGCAATGTTCAGGTCTTTTAATTTTACACAATTTCGCCCCGCATAGCTTGTTTTACAAACCTTAACCCCATTGGACACATGTCGCTGTATGTCAAGTTTTAAACATGTCCAATATTGTTTTTATGGCTGCGCTTTTTCGCTGCATTGTTTTAATAATTTTTTGCAGGTGAGTAGTGATTTTATTACTGTTTAATGAATCTAATAAATTGTTATGTTGCACTACAATTTTTAATGTTTACATATTTGCACTATGATGTTAACACATCAATGTTGTATTGTATATTGCTTTAATGATTTTAAATGAAATCGAATAAAGCATATTTGACATGACTTTTCAGCTCAGGCTGTACTGTTGTTACAAAGGTACTTTCTGTCTTTGGGAGATAAAGCATTTAAATGCCACCAAAACACAAACTGTGGCAATACCACCACAAGGCAACCTTTGGGCATTAAAACTATGGAATTTTGAGCCTTTGCGATCTATTGCACAGTGCTGATTGTCTCAGTACATATGCAGCCTTGAACTTGTATGGTGTCTCAGAAGGGGCACACCAGTGGCATGGACTGTGTACAAAATGAACTTAGGATGCAGAAGAAGTTACGTGGAACGCTAGAAGATGTAGAGATCAAATGAAGGAAGAACTATAATGTTGGCTGAAGGATATACATTTTTGTGCTTTCACTTATTTATTTATTTAATTGTATTATTATTCACAGTTTTATGGTCTCTGCATACTCATGGGTGGACTCTTGTAGCTGTACTAGCAGGTAGCCTTTCAGTTGTTTGAGCAATTTCTTGTGATCGTACTTTTTTCGCAAATCAAGTGGAATTGTTTTTAATAAAAATGAGTTTCCTTATTTTTTACAGCTCTACTACAGTTTAATTTGAACTTAGGCATTACTGAAGGCCTTCTTGAGACTGTTCTAAAAGATTTCATCAACCTATAATCTTTTCCTGAGAAACCAAGGTTGTATGTGGTAAAATAATAAACAAGATTTGGAATGATCTGGAAGACATTCTTTTATCCATTGGCAACCAGGTGAAATGGCACAATACATCAGACAAAGCAGCTCTGTGTTTGGAAGTAAAACAACATCGCTATGTTGTATACAGGAGCAACATTTAGAATCTTTGTCTGCCAATGTCTAATTCAAAATGTTCATGGGTCATACTTGGCTCCTGGATTGTTATGGCTGGATGGTATCTGCAAGTTTCCTGGGGAACATTCCGTAAAAAAACCTCTGTTCAACTACATATTATTGTCCCCTAAATCACTGATTATCAACAAAAAATGAGTATTGCTCTCAACAAGAGAGGTTCGAACACATGGACTTCCAAAGATGAGCAACACTTGCAAAGTGACATTCATTACCATGACACAAATGAAAAAAAAGAATCATCTTTTCTATACTCAGCAAGTTTTAAAAACAGTTTTTAATAGAAGGTGCAACATGCTATAATTGGAGGGTTGGTAAATTGTCTGGAGGTTTAGATGTCACTGGGAACAACGATCATTGTCTATGTTTACTCAATGGTCACTGCAAAATTAGATTACATAAAGCCACATGTGTTCCATCAACTCCAGCTGTCTCCAACCTTTTCTATGCTGAGTTCCACTTCTGCTCAAGGAATGCATGCAGAGCTACTAAAACTAACTTCAAACCACCTCATGCAGGATAATCAGTAACAAACTCAATTTCCAATAGAGAAATTGGCTCTGAAAGAAACATAATTTGTGCTTTCAAAATACCAACTCTAATATTTAGTAAATACACCGGCCCCAAATATCAATATTTTATTTGCATCAACTGCACAGATGTCTCACATGGAGCAGGGCCCTTTAAGTAACACACACTGCCGTTCTGTGACGGCTATTGGGTCAAGCCGGCTCTGTAGCGGTGATCACATGACCTAATGCTGAAATGAATGAAATGAAATTAAATTAAATGAAATGTCAATTTATAAAGCGCGATTGTTGCCCTGGGGCGTCCAAGCGCTAGCGGACAGTTTTGAAGTTGCTTAAAAGAAAAGGAAAAGTTAAAATGGAGCATTAAACAAAAAAGTCTTCAACTGTTTCCGAAAGGTGGAAAGGTTTGAATTAGACTTGAGTTGAAACGGAAGTGAATTCCACAGATTGGCGGCGTTGAAAGTGAACATCCTGCCGCCAGCTCTTGCCTTATTTATTCTGGGAACTAAAGCCATGCATGCCTGGCTAGAGCGAAGGTTTCGGCTTGGTTGATACTGTGTTACTAGGTCCCGGACAATGGCCGGTCCCGTGTCCCAGAAGGCTTGGTGGGATATACACATCGCCTTAAAGGCGATTCTTTGTCGTACTGGAAGCCAGTGCAGACTGCGCAGTCCAGGTTTGGCTGACAGTCTGCGCGGCAACTGAGGCATATTTACTTCTGAGTTCGAGCCATATCACCATCGTTCGGGCCGCGGAAGTGCTACAATTAGGTTGCCTGTGGGGAGCCGTCGAGGAACAAGTATGCTTCTGTTTAATCCTTAGCATCATTTTGTAATTACGCCAATGGCTTTGATGCCTTTAACATTCACAGCGATTGCAGGGATTTTTACTTTAACATTCAAAGCGATTGCAGGGATTCTCATTCAGTGTTCTCTTCGCTTGACAGATTACCCTTGACGTGAAGAGATCCCCTGCCGCTGTGCCCATGTAGCACCGTAATTCAATGTTTAAAGTAAGTGTAGCACCTCAGTGCCATGCTCTTCCATTTTTGCTATGACGGGGGTTTCTCCTTTCCTAGTAGTGGAAAGATGGAGCATTAAGTTTAGGGTAAAATGTTTCCCAAAATCTTTTTGGTGTCCTCTCAGATGGGGTGGGCCAAATTGCTCTGGTATAATGTTTGATGACTAGTGATAACAATTGCATACCGGGGATACAAATGCAGTGGGTAAATGCTAATTCCACTACACTAATAACAGATGTTTAAAGACGGGTCCATTCATGGCTGTTAGTGGTTTTTTTAAAAATAATTTTAAAAAATCCAGCCTTATACCCCAGAAAAAATAAGGAAGTACAAAAGGGTGTTTGGATACTCGGATGTTGTACACTTGGCGAATTGCATGTGCTCACAATAATATAAAGAAATGTTGTTCTTTGTTGTCTGTTTGAATATAAGTTTTTTCTTTCAGAGCTGTAGGCCCAGAAATTCTGAGAGTACGTACACCGGGTAGAACCGTGAGTTTACCTCGACATGCACAAACATCCCCAAGGTTAAGGTACGCCTTGGGGTGCCTATACCGCCTGGGGAGTTTTTATTTTCATTTCTTTTCTGGTCCTGATGAAAGCTTTGCTGAGCTAGCGTTTACAAGCAGAAACATGTCGACATATTCACTCCATACCTCGAATTTATACCCATCAGTTGCCGAATCACTTGATTTTAATGATCGTGGTCTGACCCTTCATTAAAGTTTGTTTGGAGTTCAGTCCGCTATCTTTTAATTCACTTATCCTTTTGAGCACCATTTCACGCGTCCTCTAAATACCAGCTCCGCTGTAATCCAGGCGTGGCAGCACACCAGGGAGACATTCGGTCTCCTTGGTGGAACCCTATGATGAAGCATGTCATCAACTATGTTGGTGAGTGAGGGTTCTACTTTTTAACAAAGTTTACTTTCCACTCCTTCACACACCCTTGTATTGTGTACCTCCCTTCTTTTCATTTGGAAGCTGTAAATCCTAGCAACACCATTTTGGGTTGTCATTTTTGCACTTTTTCGTCACTCCTATGTTGTTCTAGAGCACAGATTTATGAAGACAAAATGAAAAGTAGGGTACAAAAAGCAATTCACATATAATCAGAAAGTGACCGAGATTTAACAATTTGCTTCAACATTTTTCATCCCAGTGACACTTTCGTAATCAACCATTTCATATGTTATAAGGATAAGAAATTGTCGGCAATTTTGTAAAAAAACATTTCTGCAATAAAAAAAATTCACAAAGAAAAAATGGGTGCAGTTGTCGACGTTTTGGTCTTTGGTTTTAAGGTCTCTGTAAGACCATCTTTGGGACGATGTTTTCATATGTGGAATGACCCTGGGAGAACTCAATAGGTGATTATATGTATAAAAGCAAGGGACTATGTGACGCGATAGGATACATTTGATGGATTTCACAAAATCTACAAAGGTTGCAAGAGTTGTGGCAAACAATCCTCCAAACACCCTCTTTTTTCTAAGTAACCTTTATAATTCTATACGGGTTACAAAGCGACCAGTCACTTCTATATGCAAAATCTATGAAGGTTGCAATGGTTGTGGCAAACATTCGTCTAAAAACTCTCTTTATTCTAAGTAACTGTTATAGTTCTATGCGGGTTCCAATATGACCAGCCAGTTCAAAATTTATTTCAGGATGGGTCTTGGTCAAGTCGCGGCACGCTGACTGCAGGAGTAGCGGGGCCTATCGTGCCACACAGTCCCTTGGCGACCTACATATAATATGAGAACAAATCCCTTGTAGGCATCTTTCCCTGTGAGTAAAATTTTAGAAAGTTGGCATGTTCTGCCTACACCATTTTTTGGCCTCTGCCAATATTCTTGGCCACATTACTCTCAATGGCCCTGCTTTTGGTGTTAAAGATTGCAGGGATTTGTTAGCATGAGCTGAAAGCCATTTTGTATTTTGGCAGCCATTACTATAGTTAGCCATGTGCTCGCCATGTGCTGTTTCCCTCTTCAGAGCTTTGCACATGCTCAGAAGGGCCTAGCTAGTAGAATGCACCTGCTCCCTTAAAGAACTGTCAGGCTATTCTTGATGCTGTAAGGAGAAGTGACTCTCCTCCCACTTTGTTGAGCAAGCAGATCTTGCATGCCCATATTATGCATTTTGCATGCTTACATGAGCCATGAGCCAGGACTGCCCCTTGGTCTTATGCTGACTATGTAATCCTAAGCATACATACGACCCCAGTTTTCTGTACTCCTTAGACTGCCTCATACAGTTTCTGAGGGTACTGTGTGATGTGGTCTCCCTCATCTGAGGTGAATAAATGCATTCTTTTTATATTTCAGCTCTGTACCAATTTCATCTTTGTTGGTTTAAAAGAACCAGGTATCAGTGAGACCCCTGAGAAGGTTTCTATGTTCTTCATTGGGGTTTGTGTATTACTATCTGACTGTGAGACAAAGGGGACTGGGTGTAGGTAGGATGGGCCATGGGGAAGACCTATTCCCTGTCCTACTAACATTACAAAGGACTGACTCCAGCACACACACACACAAAGGAACCTGACTCTACAATTTTGTTACCCTCAGACATCTTGGAACCTTGACAGGGGAAGGGGAGAACTTTCCAGAAGCAAATGTGAGGGTAGCCTAGAAGATTCCCCCACTTCAAAGGCTGGAATCAGGTATACATATTGGACCCGCAGGACACTTCTTCAACTGCGCCGATACCGTTCCCAAGACCAGCTGTGAAAGTAGGAGGGTTATGCATGGAGCCAGCTATCCCACCATGTAAAAATGCCCTCCCTACAGAAACGTCAACCAATACATCTAAAGACATCCCGGGTTTGGTGAAAGAGAAATCTCATTAACGGGGAGCTATGATGCCTTGTGGCAAAAGCCAGAGATCCCTGGAATCTACAAAGTTAATCCACCTACTTTCGACCAAGACCCTCACCATTGGGACATGGAACGTCAGGACCATGTACCAGACAGGCAAGACTGACCAAGTGCCAGCAGAGATGAACAAAATACAGCCTTGCAATTGCTTGGCATCAGTGAGAACAGATGGACATAGCCTGGACAGATAAGACTGGCTCCAGGAGGAAGGCTGCTGTATTCTGCTACTGTATTACTGTATTACTGCGGACTCCAGTGGGGTAATAGTGGC
Source organism: Lissotriton helveticus (assembly GCF_964261635.1). Lineage (NCBI taxonomy): Eukaryota > Metazoa > Chordata > Amphibia > Caudata > Salamandridae > Lissotriton > Lissotriton helveticus. The sequence goes on from NC_136063.1 coordinate 54,445,564, forward strand.
TGTGATACACTATGTTTTAATATCCTGCTGCTACTTCGTTTTAATTGTTTGAAATTTGCTGCTATCTGTATTTGTTTTAGCCTATTACTGTCTGAAAGCTTTTGCCTCCTGCTCAGCGTTTTTCCTCTTCCATTACAGCCATTTTTTCTGGCTTCCCACTTGGGACACTTTCAGGTGCCATCTTGGGTTGGCGGTCTAGTTGTTGACCGTCCGGACTCGAAATTCTCCCACTTAATGGGAATCACGACGTAGATGCGCAGCGGACTCCAGTGGGGTAATAGTAGGCTGTGATACTCCATGTTTTAATATCCTGCTGCTACTTCGCTTTTAATTGTTTGAAATGTGCTGCTATCTGTATTTGTTTTAGCTTATTACTGTCTGTAAGCTTTTAGTGTTAACTGTGTTGCAGTTGGGCTCTCTTCCTGATCTCTTTTCCCCATCCCCTCTTACCTAGAGAACACGGTGGAGGTGGCTGTAGCTTTTGCTACTTTTCACTAGGAAGGAGGGATGAGAGGACAAACAATGCCAATACTGATGTAAAGTCACCTACAACCCACCTTAGGGCTACATGCCCCAACATAAAGGTCTGTTTAATAAATTGCAGATCGCTCCCCAAACACTGCAACAATATCTTGCTCTCTCTAGAGTGATACTCCTGGGACCGTATATGTTCTTAACCGAAACCTGGTTGAAAGAAAGTTCCAACCCTGACATACTGTTGGCTATAGATTGGGGGTGGGCTAGCAATCATCATGAGGGATGGCTGGGAGATTTTGTGCAGGAGAATTGAGCGTATAGGGATGATTGAGGCACTGTTATATTGTATTAAAACCTCCCCTGCATCATCAGTTGCTGGAATCCTGGTTTACAGACCGCTGGACACTCCATCTTGCCATTTAGTTGAGTTATGCGACATCATCGCAGATCTTTCATTGAGGCTTGTCATTTTCACCGTACTTGGTGATTTTAATGTCCATATGGACAATGCCTACTGCTCCATTGCTTCTCAGCTGGCAGAAACACTGAAGGGTCTAAATCTGATACAAAAGGTGTGTGCCCCATCCCATGTAGCAGGCCATATGCTGGATCTTATCATTACCAATGATTCCAACTTCAGAGTAGAGGCTCAGTTTCTTCTAACCTGATATGACTACCTGTAAGTTCCTTAGAGTTTGACTGGCAAATCCCTGGACATTGGCACCAGCTCCACATATGAGGAAAGGAGAAACTGGAGGAAGGTCTCCCCTAACACTGTGGGACCCAAGTTACAAAATGCTCTCCCTCAGTTGACAGGAGACACTAGCAGTAATGTATCTACTTGTAACTGCTGGGTCACCTGCGCCCTAGACAGAGCAGCCCCACTTAGAACATGTAAATCAGCCAGGAAAATCCCCCTGCCCCGGGTTTACTATGGAACTACAAATGCTTATGCAAGAAGCTGGAAGGTGCTTGGCACAAATCTTACATTCCTGCGGCCAAGTGCGCCTTCAGAGCGGCATTAAAACAATTCCGTCAGCTGAAATATAACACCATTAGGGACTACTTTGCTGATAAGCTCAATTTATCTGATAACTCAGCTGAAGAAGTCTTTAAGATTGTTCAAGGTTTTATCAGACCTCAGGTGCTGGATAGCACCATAGCCACATACTCTGTGAGCATCTATTAGTCTTCTCCTAGGAGAAAATACAACGTATCTTTTCCTCCTTCCCATCGGCTGAGTCTTCAGCTATGCTAATTTCCACACAGGATCCTCCTGGCATCTTTCGTCCGTTTTGCTCGGAGGCTTCTCTGATAGAACTATATACCTGTAAATCAGGAACTCCTGGTGACCCCTGCCTGGCTAAGTTCTTTAAAATGCTTGCCCCTTGGCTTAATTTGCAGCTGAAACCAATCTAGAAATCCTCTATGACAACGGGCTTCTTCCCCGCTGCCTAGAAACTGGCCCATGTACTGTCTATTCTTAAGTAACCTGACGCGGATCAAGCAGAGCTCAAGAATTTTAGGCCTATTTCCCTTTTGCCAGCACCTGCCAAAATACTTGAGAAAGAAGTCCACAGCAACTATCCAATTTCTTAGAATCTAACAACTGCCTCCATGACTCCTAATCTGGTTTTAGTCAGATCGGGCAATAGCACGGAGACAGCTCGGTTGACAGTTACAGAAACTGTATATGAAGCATTAGACCAGGGCAGCTCCACAATGCTTGTACTGTTGGATTTATCCACAGCTTTTGAAACGGTGTCTCATCAGATTCTGTTGGAGAGACTTAAGCACTTGGGAGTGAGGGGAACTACAAGGGCCTGGTTCCACTCGTTTTTGGAGGACCGGTCCCAGCAGGTTTTTCTCCGTCCCCACTTATACTCACAGAAACACCTTTTGTGCGGAGTCCCCCAGGGCTCGGCTGTGAGCCCTACATTATTTAATGTCTATCTAGCCCCCCATGCGACTTTAGTTGAGTAATGAGGAGTGAAAGTTGTATCCTACGCTGATGATACTCAGCTGGTGTTCTCTTTTAGAGAACACTCCGAGGCTTCTTTACCCAAATGTAAGCATTGCCTGATTTACATCTCGGGTTGGATGACAGATAGCTGTTTGAAGTTAAATACTGATAAAATGGAGGTATTGTTTTTTAATCAATCATCTTGTGAAAATGAGGCTTTTTAGGGGCTCACCAGTGCAGGGGTCACCCTTATCTCGTCCACGGTCCTTTGACCAACAAAATAGAGATTGGCACTGAAGCTCGAATATCAAATAACAAGTTTAATAATCACTCATGAGTGGGACTACATCAATACAACTCCCTCAGGCGCTGTGGAAGGCAGTACATGGAATGAAGAAACCATGGGTCTTTAATACCCAGTTTGTTGCACAGTAAGCATGGAGACTCAAATAGAAGGTACAAGCATACACAACAAATAGCTATTGACTAACATGGACAGATAAATATCCCTTAGTCAGCAGAGTGGGAGGAGAAACAGAACTGCTTACATCAGTTGAAATAGCCTGACAGTTACATTCTTAAACAGGTGCGTTCTAGCAGCTACAGGCCTTTTCTGAGCATACACATTGCTCTGGCTCAGTACTGAAGGAGTTAACTACAGTTGATGACTCATGCAGAATAGAAAAGCAAACAACAGTGAAGGCGGAAGAATCACATGGCTAACAAAATGGATGCCACAATCAAGATGGCCATTTGGTTAGGGCAGCCCTACCCAACACAAAAAAGGACCCCTCAGTCAGGTCACTTCAGGTGCAGCGGCTGCAGCGTATGCCATTTGACCTCAAATACCAAGAAATGTGTGCATGCTAACATTATTATGACTCTCACCAATTTTTCCAATTGTAACACCACTAATGTTACATATGCTATCACTTTCCCATGTAATTTGATCTATGTGGGAGAAGGAACTCAAAAGATCAGAATTCGCATCTATCAACACAGGAGTCGCGTGCGCTGCAGAACACCAAATGCGCCACTTGTCGAACATTTCACTCACCTGAACCACACTGAGGAGGACATAAGATGCAAGTGATCAACGCGATCCAGCAGCCTCAAAGAAATGCGAACATTGTAGGAATCCTGAATAAGGAAGAACTAAAATGGATAATTCCTACTGATAGCCTCCACACTGGTCTGAATTGCCTGGAGGACTGGACCAACTTACTGTAACCCTTGATGACCTACTATTGTTCTCCATTGCTCTGGACATGTTTGTAATTTATGCAATTCGCCTTCACGTTGTATTCACTCACATTTGGGTTCCCTCTCTCCCCTGTTCTCCTTTCCTATTATTCCTTCCATAACTCCATTGTTTGCTCCTTTCTTCCTCCCCTTGGTTGATACTTCCATCTCCCTCCCCCATCCCTTCCAGTTGTTGTTCGCTTCACCTTGTGGGCCTCCATTGGCCTCACCACATTTACTCTCAATTCATACATTCCAGCTCTCCTTCCCGTGCCAGAGGGAGGTTTTTACTTGAATTCGGCCTTTCCTTCACGACCGTGCATCCCGCAACTCCACTTCTCCTACTTTAATTACGTGACCCTCATTGCACCTATCCTCATTAAATGTGTCCACTCCAAATTGGGTCTTCTCCCTTCAATTTATGAGCACCCTCACTCCCCCCTAACTCCTCCTTGGTCCTATCGACCACCCTCTCCCGCCTTCCATTCCCTTAATTCTGTCATTCTGTTTTTTTTATTGATGTACTTCGTTACTTTTAGCCTCTTCCAAGATGGCCACTCTTTTTGCTGTCATTCTGGGGCCATAATTTGTCATACTGACCTACTTCTCCCCCTCCCAAGATGACCGTGCAATCTGCCATTATTCGCCGTGCATTGTTCATGCTAAGTTCATCCTTAGCCCTCCTTCCCGCGCTGGAGGAAGGTATTTCGCCTTGCCTTGCCTTACCAGCCTCATCGTATGTCCAGATCGCGATTCCCGGCTTGTCCGCCGTAGCCTCGGCATCCTGATTTCCGGTTTCTTACCAGCACTTATCCAGGTAAGCTCGCTCCTTGGCGCAACCCGCATTCTTGGCGCATCCATACCTCCTGCCTTGGTTTTAATACACCCCTCCTTCCTTCTCCCAGGCGCCGGTGTCCTGCCATCGTGGAGACTGTTCCGCCCGATCCTAGCTAGGTATTGACCAGCCCCCTCTGCTTCTGGCCTCCTATGCAAGTAATACCCTCTGTCTTGTGTACCTTCACCCCCACGCCCACCAGCTACCTCCAGGCCTTCACCAATTATGCTCTCAATTCCAAATATCTTGCTGCTTGTGGCCCTGGTTTGCTCCTTATCACGGACATGATTACCGGCTCTACCTATCTGGACAACATCATCTGCCCCTTCACTAGCGGCTCAAATTCACTGCCCCCTAGTGCCGCCTTGCAGACCTGCCAGCAGGTACATCCCCCTGCATGCTTCACTCGCCCTCTCCTACCTCCTCCCCCTGCTTTTTCATCTTTCTGTCCCCTTTTCAGACCTTCACCTGCCCAGGTGTAGGCTCGGGCCGAATATCCCGGCCGTGGTTTCAGCTGCAGGATCATTGCGGACGTGCTTCTGCTGCAGCTCTCCACTTCATGATTTAGCTGACTGACAGCTCATGGTTGACCTCATTTCCGTCTTTCATTTTTCTTGTAGGTGCAGCGCGCTTTATCATGCATGTTTAGTGCCACTTTCAGGGAGGTCTGATTCCCTCCCTCTCTCACTCACCACTCTATACACCTCTTTTTCCCCCCGGGACCTAATTTCCCCCTGTGACTTAATTATCCTATCCCTCTGCCCAAACCTGGTTGATACACTCCCATTCAGATAGGACTTAACCCAGACCTTCTGCCCACTCTCTAGCCCGACCCCGTACCCTAAACACACCCTCATACCACCCACACATCCCAATCAGTACCTCCACGGGTTTTGTCACTTCTTACGCCAACCCTTCACAGCACACTCACCACTGTTGCAGATTTAAATTAATTTACCGTTTGTCTTACCTACTTCATATTGTTCTCATGTATATTCTGTTGTTGTGACCAAATGTATATGATTGCCCTTGCTTTTTATGAATCCCTACTCCCTTTTCCCTTACTCTCATCCCTTCCCTATCCCCTCTTTCACTCATACCTGGCCAGGCAAACTTTCCAGGCACTCGTTCCATCGAGTAGTCCTGATGAGATCCCACTATCTCTCAGGGAAACGTCGTCGACACACATTTCTAACTCTATACTTCAATTTGTGTTATATTACTGAGTATGAGATGCTAACTGATAGTGACTTTTTTCTTTTATATTTCCACATATATAAAAGTAACCCTTTTAAGTCACTTGCCTAGGGTCAGGAAATCGGCTGTTTCCTTGTACCTCGTTGCGGTTTGCTCACTCACCTTTGCATTAATTGTGCGGTATATTATTGCTTTAATACAATTTTTTCTATTCTGTCTATATTGTGAAAATTGTGTTATTTTTCCTTATCCTACTTGTATGGGACCCTTGTTTTTCCCAATCAGCTTATGCTAACAGAAATTTCTGCCGATTCCCACAGAGGACCCTTTTAGCATTAGCTGAAGACATCTCTATGATTTAGAAGGATCATGGAAGATATCTTGCACATCTATTCTCATTAATTCATTAATCTCCTGGTCTATTACTAGTCGGGCATTTACATTTTGTCATTTATAGTTGGTATACATGAGACACACAGGTAGTAGCACAAAGGGAACAGAGTATCGGGCCACATTGTATACATAATCAGCAGGTAAAAAGAATCACTACAAATATACATGGGGCTGACAATAGTTTCCAGCCCCAGCCAGTGAACAAAGTCCCAAGCCATCCAGTCAAAGTCCATGTTCCTGAATTTGGATGAATTTCAGCGGCTATGTTATGCAGCTTAGAAATTGCCTCAAAAACTTAAGGGGTGTGCTCAGGGATATACACGCAGCAACTGCTCCCGAGGATGCAGCATGCTCCACCATGGTCTGCCAGAATGACATTGAGAACCATCCTGTTTTGGAGCGCTACAATTCTCGCAATTTGCAGTTCTTCTGTGATATTTCCAAGTGCCACAGCTGTCTGATTGGTTACAGCCTCTACAACACCTTTCAAGATTCTGATCTTTCTGCTGTTCAAGGCGGCACCAACAAAGAAGAACAGTCCCAAATTAAAGTCAACATACTGCTGCAATGCAGTATCAGTTTGATCCACCTCATCGTAATGTATTGTCCTCTTAAATCGTTTTTTAGAAATGTCATTAAACAGGTTATAGTCTTTATGATAGGATGCTGGTGCCAAAACACAGGTGGTAGCAAAAAGGACACAAAGCAGGTTCCCGACCAACCAATGGGTAAATTATAGAAACCTTTATTCCCGCGAATAAAATTGGTGTTGTGTGATGACATGAAACTGCTATTGTTCACTCTAGTAATATTTAACACCAGAGTACAGTCACTTTTCCCCACAAGAATACTGCCAATACTGTTCACTCACGGGTCTGCTCGAGCTCTAGTAACAGCTATAACAGGAGGTCCCTTACCCTTGGCAGTTCGAGTGACAGGGAAAACACAGCATGTAGAGGAATTTCCTTGGCGATACTCCTCCATTTCCCATATAGTTCATTTAGCTTGTGGATTTCCATCTTCATCAAAGTAACTCACCTTGTTTAATCGGGCATTCAGTCTACCTACATCAACATTAGTAATGATAGCAATTTCAGAAGACCACAACAATGCAAACCAGGCTTGGCAAGAACATTGTGCAAAAACGGCAGAGGAACAAAAAGTGTTCCTCCCTTTTTCTGATGAGCTGGCATCATTCCACAAACCCAACAGTTGGTAATGTTAGTAGCATTATGGGTGTAATGGAACATTTGAATTAACATATTGTTGAGACAAGACACTGTGTTTCTTCTCATGATAAGGGAGGGAAAAATAGTGGTGCTCAATGGGGACAGGAGTAGTTACAGTCAGTAGATTTCGAGCAGGAGCTACTCCCTCTACAACCCATGTTATCTTAGTAATGATGATAACAATGGAAGTAAGTCCAATAATGAACATAGTCTTTCGATCACAGACTCTCGTAGCAGTGGATTTCTTCTCCATAGGCATGTTCATCTTGACGTTGAAAAACAAAACAGATGGTGCACTAAGGTCCTGGACAGACGTTGGTTTCTTCACTGAGGTTGAGACGAGTAATCACTACTAGAAGACCCCCCTTTGCTACGGAGGCTTTTACTACCCAGGACACTGACTCAACCAGTCTTTTTCAGCAACAAAGTATCTCTCTTCCGGGGTCGCAACTAAGCATGGGCGGATTTTGCGAATTGGCAATCCGCGAACTTGCGTATTTACGGATTCACAATCCGCAAAATCCGCGAACTCTCGCAAATTTGCGGATTTTTGTGTTTTTTGTGTTCGCAAGGGTTCGCGAGGATTTGTGTACCAGTTCGCAATTGCGAACTTACTTGTCGGCTCGCAACGGCCGCGACTATGTTGTTTCTACGTCTGGTTCATCATCACAGGTTCACAGCACCCTCTGTTTCACCACTGCCACGCTCTGGTACACCCATGCCACCCTCTGGTACATCCTCACTGCCACCCTCTGGTTGGTTTATCACTGTAAATTATGGGGGTGAAAAAAAGCAAGCACACCTGCCCTGCTTCAACTGCCATGAATTAATTTGGGGTTGATTAATGTGTCAGTGATTTTGAAACTTCCAGTCTGGCTGGCACCTGCTTCCTTCCTTATCTGTAATTTGCTTTCTGTTGCAGTGCAATTTTTTTTTCACAGGACCTTTATGGCCTACTTGTAGCTATTCTATGAGCCTGCTGTTTGGGTCAGAGCAGGGTCATAGAATAGTTGCAAATAGGCAACTGAACTCTGGAGGGGCCCCTCAGGAAGCACTAGAGTGAATGGTTACTAATGTTAAGATTGAACTTTTGCACCTACTGATTGCTTTCAGTTCTGCAAAAATTGTTTTTCTGCAACTTCACGTGATTTGCGGGGCGCGAATCCGTGCGAGATCGATTTCGGAAGCCGCGAATTCGAGCGAATACACTATTTGTTTTTTTTGCGGCGTGTATGTTCGCGTGATTTTGTGCGTGTTCGCAAGGCGCTTGTAGCGCTACGTTTGCGAAGTTACCCTAGCGGTCGTACATGGGCGCGGCCATCTTGTTTGCGTGACGTAATTCCGTTTCCGGCCGCTATGTATAATCCCGCAAAGTATGCGGCTCGCTAGTACAATTTCGCGCGTGATCGCGAGGAAAATCTCGCGCGAACTTACCCACGCGGTCGTGAACGGGCGCGGCCATCTTGTTTCTCATTCATTGCTATGGCTCTGGGCATGCTCTCTGTATCCTTTCTTAATCTCTGCCATCCTTTGCTTTTTTGAAGTTTTTTTGATCTATTTTACTTATTATCTATCCCTCTATTTTTCTAGCTCTATATTTTTGTGTTTTCTGCTACTTTTTGTTAATTTTGAACTACTTTTTTAAACGCTTTTCTTTTCTTCTTCCCTGTTCTATTTCTTCTTTCTTATTTTGCTTCCTTTCCGCCCAGACCATGGCAAAGGGAGCCGGGAAGAAGCCCGCAAAGGGGAAGGGTCCCGCACCCCGTGCCCGGCTCCCGTGCGGGCGTTTGAGGGGGGAGACAGTGATAGCTCGGGAGATTTTTAATGCGGAGGAGGTGGCCGCACTAATATTTCACGTCCAGCGCCGCCTCCCCAAGACCATCATGGGAAGCGGCAAGATCGCAACCGGCTACGGCATCCGGGAGCGCCGGAAGCGGTGGGAGAAGGTGTGCCGGGCCATGTTTAAACTCTCTGGGGTCCGGCGCACTTATAACCAGGCCACCCACCGCTGGACGGATGTCATGGACCGGGAACGCGACTTGCTGGACGTGCTTGGCGTAGAGATCCCCGGGCTTGGTGAGTAGTAGTAGCTATTTCTAGCTATTTCATCACTACTCTGTTTTATCCGGCTCTGTTATTTGCAAATGTTTGTTTTTTACCAAGAGCAATAATGCTGCCGATTACATTGTAGGTAAATTATATTTCAAAATCTTCTATGCATTTCAGGTGCACTGCTCTCCTTCTCAGTAGCCTTGCTACTATGCTTATTTGTTTTGTATTTTGTGTTCATTTCATTGGCCTGAGAAATTATGTATGAGTGTAGTGTAAAGAACTGTGTAATGCTAGACACTAAGGGTCATATTTTCAATTACCGGCACATCCCTGCAAAGTAGCAGGGATGCGCCAGTAATTGTGCGCCATGCCACCACCACCCATGGGCCCAAAACGTCACAGAAGCCTTACGCATCTGTGCCGTAAAGGCGGCGCATTGCTGGAGTTGCGTGCCAACGATGGCGCAGCTCCAGCAATGCTCTGGGGTGCCCGATCTCCCCAATGCTGCATCAAGCCGTACGTCGGCTTCAAGCAGGCGCAGGGTTTGAGTCACGCATCATTGTCATAAAAGTGACTGATTGACATCTTGTAGATTTCCCTCAGCCACTTTTAGGATTCGTTCCTGTGCAGGAACGCCCTCCCTTGCGCCGGAACGCCCCCTGATGGCGCAGGGCTTTACAACGTGATGCATCTCCCATATGCGTCACTTTGTTAATATACGCCGCACCATGGCGCCTCTTTTGTTCTGCCGCTGCGTCACAAAAGTCACGCAACAATGGACAAAATCAGCCCCTACAGACTCAAGTCCAGTCCTTCCTTTAGACACATGGCTATAAGAAGAAATAGTGGTGGTGGTCGGTGGATTTATAGTTTGAGTATTCACTCATCTGCAAGCACAATGGACTTTGTCTGTCACTTCGCGTGCTGCGGACTGCTGCCTGCCAGGCCAAGGTAAACCTTTTTAGTAGTCTGTTTAGTGAGTTACATAGGAACTTTCAAAGTCAACGGTCCGCAAATCAAGCAATACTAATAACGTAGTATACCACATGAGATCGGTCAATATATCCCGTGGAATAGTTGTCTATCTATTTGCTATTTCGCCAAAATATTTTGTATTGTTATTTTGAAATGTTTGATTTGGTTGACAAATATCATCCATGTTTTCTGGTCTTTCTTTCTTTCATGTTGTACATCAGCTCCCCCCAGGGGCAAGAGGACACAGGAGGAGGAGGAGGGTGCTGTTCAGGATGCAGGCCAGGATCGGGCAGGCGAGGGCTCCTTTGCTGGCCCCAGTAAGTTTTAATTTTAATATAGAGTACCAATTTTTTCCTAGCGTTTCTCATTCAATTTTTTCTAAATCGTCTTTGATCTTCTTGTAGACTGGATCTAAATTCTTATCCTGCCTCGACTATGACTCCCTGTGGTATTACTAGATTATTCTTATTAGTCTGTCTGTGTAGCTAACTAAGATTGCACATTTGGCAATTCCATTGGACTCCCATTCTAGTCAGCAATAGCTCTATGCACTGAGTGCAGTCCTCTGGGATTGTCCATAATGTCTTTTCAAGTCTTCGAAATGTTTATGCTTTGACAATTGCCAACAATAAAAAGGTGAATGACCACCAAGAAAGAATAAGATACTACTTTACTTTTGGTTTGGATACTAGGACAATCCATTCTACTACTGTTGCAGGGACAAATCTGCACAAACAGAACTATGGACACGAAATAATGCAATAAATTATTACATTGTATTTAGTTTTTTTCACATTTCTTTATTCCTCCTAGACCAAATATTATATAGTAGTGAGTGGTGTATTCTAACATTCTTAAATGTACTTTGTAGGTGGAACATCTGGTGGCGGGGCCAGCGCGGAGGTGGTGGTGTTGGACGAGGACTCTGGGGAGGAGGCGGTGCAAGTGCCGGACGTTCCTGTGAGGGTTCACACGGTGGTGGCGGGAAGAGGTAAGCTATATATTCCTTACTTATTAAGATTGAAGACTGCATAGTGTGCTTTCTGCACGGGTGTATTATAAATCAACCAGGTAGTAGCTTCCTCTAAATGTACTTCGACTTAGCTGTGAAGTTTTTGGCGAGAAGAATCCCAATAAGATCTGAGATGAACTTGATGGATGGGATGAACGAAAAGCAAAAGAAGGGTGTAAGTAAGTGTGGAAGGACGAGAAATGTAATGATGGCTGGCAAAGAAGAATAATATGTGTTTGCTTGGTCCCCGAGGTGGCTGGGAAGGAAAGAAAATGGTATGGTGCATGGCTGGGTGAATGATGAAGCAAGGGTGGTTGGAAGGAGAACAGCCTGGGTGGGTGAAACAGAAACTGTATGTGTGCGCATATACTTTGAATGGATGGATGCCTGGATCATGGTATTATCTGACTCTTAGATAGCATATGTGTATCTAGAGAGAGTAGACGGTCACTGGATGAACTAAGTGTTACCTTGAAGAGCATGTAACACCGCACCCGCACGTCCGTTCCAGTGTAGGAAAGGCAAGGAAAAGAAGTTGTAATTTTGTCCAAATACTACCATGAATAGTGGCAGTAGTTTGTATTGCAACTGCAAGCACAGCATATATCCGGTTCTTACAGTGGACACTCCCAACCTCTCTTAATAACTTTAGTTTAGTAGTAGTACGTCATTCATGTGTGGGTGTATCACTGTTCACTCAATAATAAGCAAAGCACCTAAACTCATTCCATATGTCATCAAATACATCCCATGTGAAGTGATAGATAATCAAATTATTTAACTTCTTCATTTTCCTTTCTAGTATTCATTTGCACTGTAGGGTGAAAGCTAAATTAATTAAGCAGTAGCCCTTGTAACAGAGTATTCTCAGTGCCACCCGTAATAGAAAAGGAAGAGCTTCACCACCTGCATGTACTGGACCGGTACAGTAGCGCAAGTCTGTCTCACTCATCATGGTGTGCGTCTGTTTTTCTCAGTTGCAAGTTCACTGCGCTGGCATTATGCCAACTTGCATAAGATAACGTACCAATTTTCCTAAACAAGAGAGAAGAAGAAGAATAAGACTGGTGGACTGTCATAGTCAACTGTAATGGAAGTCCATAGTGCTCGTAGAATTAGTTCCTTAAACTCCCACTAATGTTAGAGCAAGGATGAAGAAGTGGGAGGTTAGATAGATACTGTCCTCAATAGTTATGTACTGTGCTTTCAATTTGCTACTTGTGCTGTGACACAACTTTGTGCACAATCACTTTGTGTTATTAATCTTAAGGAGCATTGGTTACAGACTATGTCTTTCTTTCTTCATATAGTTGCTCCTTCCAAATCAAGGCTCGAGTGGCCCGGCAACGGAGGCTGGATGCCACTGTCACCGAATATCGGCGGCTGGTGGCCCTGGAGGAGGAGGACACGCAGTCAACCGGTACGACAACAACAACATCTACTGGGACAGCTGCATCCTCCTCCGTGCCCCCACGGGCTGCCAGCCAGCGCAGTGCTCCAGCGGTACGGAGCCGGGCTACCAAAGCCAACCGCCACCGCCGAGCAGCAAAGACACCAGCTGCCCCCCACAGGAGTTGCAAGGCACGCCAGCGCCGCTTATCCCTAAGAGTGTCCTACCTGGAGCAGGAGGTCCATACCTACAAGAACTTGGTGGAGGGCCTCCGCTTCGACCATGCCACCCTCCACAAGGAGTATGATGCCCTGGCCGCTAAAGTCAACAGCACCCTCCCGTAGTGTAGTGTCCCTTGCCCCTTTTTTAGAGACTTTTGGGGGGTGGGAATTGGGAGTTGGGTTGTGGGACTTTTGAAGGACAATCGTTGGGGTTAGGGAGGGTCTTGCGGGAGATTACTTTGTTAGGGCTACTAAAATATACTTTTTGAAACTTTATCTGACCATACCTGTTTTTTACTGCTTTTGAGTCTGGTGGGTGGGGGTTTAACAGTAAGTTTGTTTTCCTGAGGAGTCCTAGGACTTTAGTAGTACTACCGTCAATCTCTCGTCTATTGCTAATACTCCATTATACTACCTCCCACCAAACGCTTATCTTACCTGTAATTTGTGTTTGAAAGTAGGGCTAGTCCCAGGGCTGGCTCCACAGGAAATGGCGATTAAGGTTGGCAATCCTGGGCAGATTAAATGTCCTCATTGCGGTGGTACTAGTGGTGTGACACAGTGGCAGTTGCATGCATATGGAAAAAAAGAAAATGAAACCTGGTTTGTCCTTACTATAGCATTACAACGGTACGATAGAGAATATAGGAGGTGACAGTTCACTAGAACAGTGCCACACAGAGCCTAACAAATGGTAAAGTAGAAAGTATAACTAGTACTTGTGTTGAATTTCTTTGACATTGGCTACTACTACAAGAAATAGTACTGAAGCTAGCTGAGTAAGTCTAGAATATATCCTCGGATTCCTTCACCAGCCTGTTGCTATGGCCTTATCCCCCCAGCAAGTGTGTGGAATTATTGATGTCATTTAGTCACACATCAAGCAAAACCCCACAGCCCGGGGAGAGACGGTTAGGGTTTTGAAAATGGATGGGAATGGGGGTTTCTTTTTGGGTAGGTTTTGTTGAGAGAAAAAAAAAAGCACAGCATTGACAAACAAGAATTGAAGATAAAGAAATCTTTGGGTACATGGCTAAATCTTTTGAACACTAAGTGCCTCTCACAGAGTAAGTGATCCCCCCTTTCCCACCATGGATTTTCTTCAAGTCGCTTGCAACAAAAATTACACATTCCCACGAGTGCTCTAAAACCCCAGAACTCAGTTGCAAAAGCCAAGAACACCCCGAAACACATGCAATCCTGTTGCTAGGGCTAACCCTAACGAACCCTAAGTTACAAAAAGTACCAAAACCTTTTTCTCATGGATGTTGTTTAAACCAGTTTTATCCGGTATTAGACCTTCCCAGCAATGGCCCCAGAGCCGTCAACCCAGGCGAAAACAAGTAGAAGCCCCCAAACTGCCAGAAAGCAAAAGTACAAAAATGTGGACTTTGTCACTTTTGTGAAAATTTGCCAAATCACTCCGTGCGCGCTCTGCAGCTAGGCCCTAACTCCCCTCTGCCTCCATGGATTTCCTTCAAACCTCTTGCTATTTAAACTATCCATACCCAGTAGTGCTCCCAGGCCCCGAAACCCACCCACAAACACCAGGAAGCCCCCAAACAGACCCCTGAAAACGCTACATTGAGCAAAAAGTCAGAAAAGGGAAAACCTTTTTTCCTCATGAATGTTGTTTAAACCAGTTTTATCCGGTATTAGACCTTCCCAGCAATGGCCCCAGAGCCGTCAACCCAGGCGAAAACAAGTAGAAGACCCCCCAAACAGCCAAAAAGCAAAAGTACAGGTGATTAAAGTTTTAATTATATTAACTTGTGCAAAACAAAGAAAGACTGAAACACAGGAATAAAAGTCAATAAGTACGAAAAAGAAAATGTCTGAATTCATTGGCTCATTTTCAGGCCTCGGTGTCAGGGAAGAAGAGTTCATCCTCATACTCTGCGAAATCATCAGGCAGGAGTAGGTCAGTGTCACCTAACACAGAAGAAATTCCCTCATCTAAGTTGCTGTCCTCCTCGTCTTCTTCCACGTGCGATCTGGTACTTTGAAATCTGGTGGTATGAGGTGCTCATTCATCTTGATCATTGTCAATATCTCCACATTTTTGGGCGAGAGGCGGGTCCGTTTGCAATTTACAATGCCACCAGCAGCACTGAAAACACGTTCAGAAGACACGCTTGCGAGTGGGCAAGACAAGTAATGTATAGCCAGGCGGGAGGTCTCTGGCCACAATTCTTTTTTCCCATGCCAATACGCCAATGGGTCAGCATTAACATAGACCTCTGTTGAGTCATTCAGATAGTCCTGCACCATCGACTCAAAGTTCTCCACGTTTCCTCCACTTTGCTGAATTTTCGCTCAGGCCTTTTCAGAACCATAACCAATCTCAGCTAGCCAATCCTCTTCATCACCCGATATTTCTGTTGTGTCTGGTGCAGATGATGCGGTTGCCGGTGTCTTTAACGGCTGAGAGGTCACTTCTGCCACAGGTGCAGAAGTGGAGTCTTCTGACTGGGGATGGCCTGCTGATGCTGATGTATGGCCTTTTCCTTCAATTTGCTTCCGTTCTCTTTCAAACCTGATGGCTGACCAGGCTACCCAACGTTTGTACTTTGTAGCATCTTCATCACTAAAAGGAAATAATGCAGAGCCTGCCATCGCCTTTTTGTAGCGTGGATGCAGAATAGTAGCACAAATGTAATCCTGTTCTGAGTGGATCTTTTGAAGACGTTCATCGCCACGTAGACGCTCTAATAATTTCTCCGCCAAAAGAAAAGCTTGTTGCTTTTCTTCATCGTTTTGAAACTTTGAAGACACAGCCTTCAGTTTGTGCTCCAGCATGCGCAACAATGGGATAGTTTTTCCCAAATTACAGTCCTCCCTGCTGACTGCACGCGTGAAGAACTCAAAAGGACGAAGCATGTCTGTCAGGCTTTTAACTAGCTCCCATTGTGCCGCATTTAACCTCAGGTCCTCCTTCACAGCTGTACCCATTGTTAAGAAATACTGATCGAGTACCGTAAACTGCTCATACAGACGCTCAAGCATGTAGAACGTTGAGTTCCAACGTGTTGGCACCTCCTGGATGAGTGCTTTCACTGGCATTCGACGTTCATGGAGCAGGCTCCTCAGATGCTTCCGGGCCTTAAAAGAATGGCTGAAATGGTTGCACATTTTTCGGCAGGTGACCACTAACTGGCATGCTGGACTTTCTTTCTCCAAGAATTTTTTAACAACCAGGTTTATACAGTGCGCCAAACACGGCACTCTGAAATAGTCACCCAGTTCCATGGCCTTAACTACATTGGCGCCATTATCCGTGGAAACATAACCAATGCCGCGTTTTTTTGGAGACAGCCAGTGAAAGACCTTTGTGTTGAACTCATTTAAAATGTTTTCTGCTGTATGACATTTCTCCAAGCCAAACATGGCTAGTGTTGCATGTTTCCGAGCAGCTTTAAAAACTTGGTCCAGGTCAGCACCTGCGTTTAGCTATGCTTTAACCCCCGAAAAAGAGACCCAGTGTGCAGTGATGCACATGTAATCAGTGCCTGCGCCACTGGTCCACATGTCTGTTGTGAGATGTATAGTGTGAACAGCACTCTTCTGCAAAGCTGCCCCAATCACCTCCAGCACATCTTCATGTAGTGCTGGAACCGCAACTCGGGCAAAATAGTACAGGCTAGGAACCTTCCATTTAGGGCAGAGCGCTGCCACTAATTCGAGAAAACCAACCCCTTCGACAAAAGAAAAAGGGAGAAGATCCAGCACTAGCATGTTAGCCAGCTTAGTGTTATACAGACGCACCATTGGGTGGTTGCGGTCATATGGCGCGTCTGAAAACAACATTGTTTTAACGTTGCTCTGGACCATTTTACGGGACGATGATAACTTCTTCGACCCAGTTACGCTCGCTGATGAACTTTTTCGCATTGGTGTCTCACTCTGTCCCACGCTCTTAGTGTGGCTCCCAGGGGTACTGGGTGTAAGTGAAGTGTGTGACACTTCTTCCTCCTCGTCATCATCAGATGGAACATCAACGTTTTCTCGACTTGCAATTCGGGCTTCCTTGATCTCCTTTAGGTGCGCAAACCATTGGACAGCGTGCTGTCTCTCAAGATGACCTCTCTGGCCTCCAGTCCCATAGTTGGTACCAAGCTTACCACGACTAACTGCAAGCTTACAAATGCTACAAATGGCTATGTTTTCCCTTTTTGTGGAAACACTAAAGAAGTCCCAAACTGCGGACTTGAAATGTCTGTGGGGGCCGGAGGAGGCGATACTGGTGGTGGCCGTGCTGCTAATGCCAGATGAAGTGGAGGATGTGTATTGCTGAACTTTACTATGTTGTGCACTTTCACCACCACTAATTGAGGTCGAGGTGGATGGAGGTCCCTTCTGGCGAGTAAGACATATGGAAGCGGTACGTTGTGGTGTACTAGTTAACATCAATAATTCTGGTGTTCCCATTGCCTCCTCGTCGACTTCATCATCACGCTCAGCAGCCTGTCGGGCTAGGGTCAAAATGTCTGTTTGCTGCATGCCCGCTGGGGCTTCAGTGACGTTAGTGATGATGACTGCGTCGTCATCGTGAGAGTCTTCAGCAGCAGGAGTATAGGCCACTTCTTGTTGAGCGTCATCACACTCCATAACTTTGAGAGTTTCGACGACCTTCCTTTTACGCTTAGCTACCTTTGGCAGATCATGGTGTGCCTCCTCAACCTCACTCTCCGACGGCAGTGGTGCTGGTTCCCAAGTAAGTTCCAGATCATCAGAAGGAGGTGGGCTTGAAGAAGACACCAACACCCTTGATCTTTTCCTTGCTCGGGATGTGGATGACAATGAATGATCACCAGGAGGAGTGGCTTCCTCGAATGATACCTCGGCTTGATTGTCGATTTCCAGATGTGCCCCTACTTCTGGAGGAACAACTATTGTGGCCACTTGTTGTGCCCCTCCATGCACCTCTGCTTGCTCCTCTCCTTGCGCCGCCTCTCCTTCCACATGTACTTGGGCTTGTACTTGCACATGTGATTGTTGTTGCGGATGTGGTTGTTCAACACTCGTCAGATGAGCTACAACAACCTGTGTTGATTGAGGGACATTGCTGCTGCTTTCTTGTAATGCGCCAACATCACTGGTCGATGGTGATTGATGAACTATACTGGCTGTCTCTGAAGCACTCAAGGGCTTGGACCTAAGTTGGCGTGGTGGTGGTGGCACTGAGCCCAATGGAGCGGAGGTGCTGCTCCCAGCTTGGTCCCCAGCAGACCCCGCTGCTGCAGCAGGCGTACTTTTTTTTCTCCCAAAAAATGTGGCGGTCGTCATCACACCAGTCTCCTTGGCAAGTGGCGCCACTTGCTTCTTCTGCTCCTTACTGGCAACTTTCTTGCTAGAGGAGCTACGGGCAACTTTTTTTGTGGCCATCTTCTTCAGATGTCACTCTGAACAGCAGGCCGCAGTTGCACAAGTTGCAGAGTTGTCTGTGGCCACACGTGACGTTGTGCTGCACACACCGCAGCAGGACTTCTTCCTGGCACTGGTGGTTCTCTTGTGCACCTACAAGCAATGGAAGACAGAGGAACATCAGTTATACACCCCAAAAAGTCGAAAAAACACACAAAAATCAGCACAATTCCAGCCCATCCATGGCCTGAATGGTGTTTAAATTCAAGAAGACAACCCACAGAAAGACTAGGCCCATGCACCACTCACTACCCCTGGCCAAAAGGCCCCACCAGCAGCCCCAAAAAAACGACAAAAAACACAACATTCAGCACAATCCCAGCCCATCCATGGCCTCAATGGCGTTTAAATCCAAGAAGACACCCCACAGAAAGACTAGGCCCATGCACCACTCACTACCCCTGGGCATAATGGATGAAAGCTAGGCAAAATAAGTGCAGGCCTCAGACACTGCCTCTCTTCAAAATGGCCCCTTGCACCCCAAGCACATGTTGCCTGTACCAGCACTCAAGATGGCCACCACCACCACCCACATGGCCAGTCCAAATCAACAGTAGCACCCCCAAAAAAAGGAAAAACACACAAAAATCACCAAAATCCAATGCCATCCAGGATGTTTACATTAAAGAGAGTGAGACCCCACAGGCAGACTCAGTCCATGCACCACTCACTACCCCTGGGCAAAAGGCCCCAACAGCAGCCCCAAACAAACGACAAAAAACACAAAATTCAGCACAATCCCAGCCCATCCATGGCCTCAATGGCGTTTAAATCCAAGAAGACACCCCACAGAAAGACTAGGCCCATGCACCACTCACTACCCCTGGGCATAATGGATGAAAGCTAGGCAAAATAAGTGCAGGCCTCAGACACTGCCTCTCTTCAAAATGGCCCCTTGCACCCCAAGCACATGTTGCCTGTACCAGCACTCAAGATGGCCACCACCACCACCCACATGGCCAGTCCAAATCAACAGTAGCACCCCCAAAAAAAGGAAAAACACACAAAAATCACCACAATCCAATGCCATCCAGGATGTTTACATTAAAGAGAGCGAGACCCCACAATCAGACTGAGTCCATGCACCACTCACTACCCCTGGGCAAAAGGCCCCAACAGCAGCCCCAAAAAATCAGCAAAAAACACAAAATTAAGCACAATCCCAGCCCATCCATGGCCTCAATGATGTTTAAATTCAACAAAACAGTTGTATAATGCATGCACCCATAACCAACCCTGGTCCTACTGGATACTGTGGCTACCCACAATATATTTTATTTAATGTTCTGAAAAAGTTCCAAAATTGTAGTTGCAGCAACTGTAATGCCCCAACAAACTTACTTGTGAAAGTTGATTTCTAATCCAAAAGTGATCCAAAGAAAGTCAAAAAGGCCTCAAATCCAAATATCCAGCAGCACCCACAAAAAGTAATACTTCCAGGTCAAGGTCCAAATGAAAGTGACCAGCACATGAAGAAAGCACTGGGAGGAGCCTGCTGGACAGGAACAGGAAGTTGGAGACTGTGGGGCACTTCCTTCCTCTCCCCCCCCCCAAAAAAATGGACTCCTTGCAACAAAAAAGTGCAGGCAAATGTCAACCTGAGGAGTGATTCTGATCAAAATCATCATTTTCTGAAGGTTTATGCTGTTTGCTGGTGGATTTCTTGTGCAGAATTGCAAAATCTCTATTTCGCGAGTGCGAGATTGTTCCTGCCCGCCGCACCTACGTGTTCGCAATTGCGAACTCTCGCGATGCGTGCTGTGCAAGGTAAGGTGGCAAGCCGCGATTACGTATTCGCGGGCGCCAACTCCCGCGGGATCCCGCAGCAAGATCCAAAATGGCGCAGCACTCGCAAAATATCGAGAAAAACAACTCGGCAAAGTTGACGGAAAGTGAACGCCGTGCGCCATGCCGCGTGCCGCAATATTGTATCACCAAGCAAAAAAATCCGCCGCGTGCGAATTGACGGATTTTCGGCAAATTCGCTAGAGTTCGCGGATTGCGAATTTACCGAAAATCCGCAAATTCCGCAAGCGGAATGGATTTTACGCCCATGCTTAGTCGCAACTGATATCGAGATGTACCAGGGATCATGTGGTCCGGGAAGACTTCCTCAGGTCCTTCAGGTGACGCAGCCCGGTTTTTCTCAGTGTTCAATCAATCAATCAATCATAGAATTTGTAGAGCGCACTACTTACCCGTGAGGGTCTCAATGTGCTGGGGGAAAAAGGGGCGGGGTGCCGCTACTGGTCGAACAGCCAGGTCTTGAGTAGCCTCCAGAAGGTCAGCAGGTCTTGGGTCTGTCGTAGGCTGAGTGGGAGGATGTTCTAGGTGTGGCGAGGTGGGCAGTTCTGGTCGCCAGAAGAGCTGGCTCGGGTCCCTGCCACAGAGGTTACAGGCTGCTCAACCTCTAGAACACCTTCACCATCACCTGGTCACCGGGCCGCAGATAAAGACCATCACCTTGCGACCTGTCAGGAAGAGCTTCTCGAACCTGTTGATGAATAGAAGACAAGCTGTCAGTCAACTGAGACAAATAGTCGTTCATCAATACATAGGGTACATCATGTATAGGGCGTGGCTTAGGAATTCCCCAAATATTCATTGGCCATCCAAAAACCACCTCTCACAGATCGTGTAGGTGGTATCGATCTAATAGAGAGCAAGGCTATGGGCAGTGCATCAGGCCATTTCAAAGATGTGGAAGCTTGAATTTTGTCCAACTTGAGTTTGAAGGTAGAGTTGTAGCGTTCTACTAGCCTTGCTGATTGTGGTTGAAAAGCAGAATGGAACTTCTACTTGATTCCCAATCCTTTCATGAGGTACTCAACAACTTGCCCAATGAAATGGGGTCCTTTGTCACTCCACAAAATGCGACAAATGCCGACTCTGGGGGAAAACTCCTTTAGGAGCACCTTTGCTGTAGTGAGAGCCGTATTATCTTTCGTAGCATCTGCCTCTATCCATTTACTAAAGGTACAGACCACTACTAGGACATACTTCAGATTATTACAGCATTCAAACTGGATATAATCCATTTGCAGAACTTCAAAGGTGTAGTTGGTATTGCAAACCCTCCTGTTGGAGTTTGCGTTCCCTTTCCAAGATTATATTGGAGACAGATCAGACAAAACTGGACTATCTTTTTAGCTGCAATATCTGGATGATCCCAAACTTGCATAAGTAACTTTGCTATTGAGGATGCCCCAACGTGTGCCGACTCATGTGCCATGTGAATCATGGGATGTAAGTAGGCTGTGGGTAACTTCCATTTTGTCATTTCTTTGTTCCTTCAACAGCCCTCATCATCCAATGTTCCCCCCTTGGACAAATGGTCTCGTTCATCAGCAGTGGCAGATCGCTGTATGTCCAGCACCTCTTGCCTGGCATCATGCCAACATTCAACCTGTGACTTAACCACATACATGGGTGTAGTACTTTGCTGCATTGCAGTTTTATGAGCTGTGTAATCCGCAAAGGCATTTCCTGCTCCTATTTCGTCAGTCACTTTCCTGTGGGCACTACACTTAACAATTGCCACTTTCTAAGGATATGTCAAGGCAGTAAGGAGATTATGTACTAATTCCCCATGCACTATTTGTGTCCCGTGTGATGTAAGGAAGCTTCTTTCCTTACAGAGTTGCCCAAAATCATGAGCCACTTCAAAAGCATATCAGCTATCCTGTAGATGTTAACAAACAGATCTGTACTAAGCTCACATGCACTTGTTAATGATATCAACTCAGCTGCCTTCTGTGGGATGCAAGCTGTCTCAACTACTGTCTGAAGTGTTGTAATTGCATAAGCAGCTGATGTCATACCATCAGGCAACTTCAAGCAGGGCCTGACAACCCACAGTTCACCTTCAACACTAGAAAGGGGTGTATCTTATAGGTCAACACAACCCTTTGTTTGTTCTTCAGCAAGGGATATACAGTCATGTAACTCTTGTTATTGAGACTGAGTAGCTGGAAATGGCAATAGTGTGGCAGGATTCAGAGTCGAACATTTCTTCAGTGTGATATGAGGGGCTAAGAGTGTGCATTCATATCCTGTCAAGCGGGCACTAGTCAGATGCTGTGTTTTTGTTTGATTCAAAAGGGCATCAACTGAATGGGGTGCTAACACAAGCAATCTGTGTGACAAGACTATTCACTAAATTTGACGTATAGACACAGCCGTCGTCGCTACCGCTCATAAACACCCAGGCAATGCGGAAGCGACTGGATCAAGGACAGCTGAGAAATATGCACAAGGACGTTGCTTATCACTGTGTGTCTGTGTTAAAACTGAGAGAGCTCAACCGTCCCTCTCGTGAATATAGAGTCCTTAGTGTAGGCTGGAGTTCCTAACACTGGTGCAGAGCAAAGAGCTTAACGTAACTGTTGGAAAGCATTCTGACATTCAGTAGTCCATGGGAGGGCATCGGAAAGTCTTTAGTCAAAAGGGCCAACAAGAGTTAAAAATGTGAGAAAAGCTAGTGATCCACTGCCTAGAGAAAGAAGTAAGGCCAATCAGTGCATGAACATCCTTCTGAGTACAGGACACAGGCGTGTCTAAAATAGCTTGATTGCGGTCTGGTGTGAGTGCACGTCCCTCCTTAGACCGGAGGTGACCTAAGTAGGTAACTTGCTGTCTACAATATTGCAATTTCTTCTGAGAGACTTTGTGGTGATGAGATGCAAGAAATGATAGCAATAACAGTGTTCCTTCTTCACACTGTTCAGGGGTATCAGCAGCCAACAAGATGTCATCAACATATTGAATAAGAGCCACCCCTTGCAGTACAGGAAAGGAATCAAGCTGCCTTTTCAATGCCTGGCTATAAATGCTAGGACTCTCTGTATACCTCTGTGGAGCTCTACAAAATTTGAAGAATCGTTTATTCGAAGTGAAGCTGAACAAATAACGGCTGTCAGAGTGCATAGGTATCGAGAAAAATGCGTTCTTTAAATCAATTACACTGAATGTAGTTGCAGTTGGAGGAATCATAGTGAGAAGTGTTGTGATGTCAGAGACTACCGGGTATTGGGGCACTACTATTTTATTGACCTCTCGTAAATCAAAGACAAATCTATAAAGCATAGTATCAGTGTCTTTTTTCAAAATAGGAAGAATAGGACTATTACAGGTATTGTAGTGGACTTCTTTCACAACCCCAACTCTGATCAAATCATGAACAATGTGTATTAATGCTTCTTCGCCTTCCCGTGATCTTTTATAGTGGGACAGTCGAGGCAACGAAGCACCTTCCTTCACTTGAATATATACTGGTGGGATAACAATGTGTTCCACATCGGTATATGATGTAGCCCACAAGGTACTAGGTAACGATGCCAAAGCGACATCTTCTTAATGAGACAAGACCTCTCAACCATTGAATAGTTATCATTTAATATAACACACACATTTTTTGGGGAACAACATATTGTAGCACGCAAATGTTTAAGCATATCGATACCCACAATGTTATCTAGCATGTTAGGGGAAAGCAGAAATGGACATGCTGCAGTGAATCTATCAAGCCTAATGCAAGTGGCTGTGAGGCTGGGCTATGTGAAGGTGTCCCATCGAATCCTATCGATGTTATCATTGTGCCAGACAGGGGAGCCCTAGGAAACAATCTTTTTAGAGGAGCAGATGCTGTCTGTCGGCTTCTGCCTCTAAATATTGCGTTTTTGCACACATTTTAAAATATCCTCTTTTTAGCACTAATCTGATTGTTTTTTATTCTGTTGTGTGGGGAATATTTTACTATTTGGGAAATGACATTGTGGGGGGAACTTGGGGAAAACTGTGTTCAATTGGGCTGATGGGGCAGACGGGACATGAACCGGTGTGTGCTTGGTAGAAGACACTCCCGAGCCGTCATTTTTCCTCCACGTGAGCGGTCTAGTTGCTCACTGGAGGCATTAAAAAGGGACTCTACGCACGGGACTCTTGAGAGGAGCAGATGCTGTCTGTCGGTTCCTGCCTCTAAATATTGCGTTTTTGCACACATTTTAAAATATCCTGTTTTTAGCACTCATCTTATCATTTTTTATTCTGTTGTGTGGGGAATATTTTACTATTTGGGAATTGACATTGTGAGGGGAACTTGGTGAAAACTGTGTTCAATTAAAATTTGGGCTGACGGGGCAGACGGGACATGAACCGGGGTGTGCTTGGTAGAAGACACTTGCTCAGTGGAGGCTTTAAAAAGGGACGCGGTGCTAGCGTGCAGCGGGCGCGCCGCTGGCGGGCCAAAGGCAAGCATGTCTGCGCCCGTCAGCATCTCGGAGGCGATCGGAGTTGGAAATACTGCCCGCATTTTAAGAGGAAAAGGAGGTAGGAGCGCATGCAGGATTACCTATAGCCGTGATACCCTCCTTCTAATGGGCAATCAGCATAGGTGCTATATTTTAAAAAAAATTGCGATCGACTCTGTACCTCTGAATTGTAGTGTTTGTAAATGGAAGGCAGTCCCTAAAATAAATTCGGATTGTGCTTATGTGAAAAACGATCTCATGCTTCATTTACAGGCTAAGCAAACTAACAAGAGAGGGGAATACCTCACAGCGGCCCTGATAAATGCAAAATCCATAAGGAAACACAAACTGCAACTATATGATTTACATTCTGAAGCGAAGTTGGATATTCTGTTTATTACAGAAACCTGGCTGCATGAGGGATATAATCCCACTCTGGCCAGCGCTATCCCTCCTCACTATAGAATAGTCAGGAAAGATAGACAGGGGCTGAGGGGGGGGGGTAACTGTTGTTCATAAAAAGTGCCTCCCCTGTTCGTCTATTTCCATTATAGGCATGGAAGACGCCGAATCTCCGCAAACAAGTCTGTAGCAGGGGTGATTATTTCTTCATTGCTAAGAGGTTTCAGAGGTCCCTGCAGGTCTTGATAGGGATGAGAGGAGCCTGTGTGGTGTCAGACAATCACCTTGTCATGGCCAGGCTAAAGCTAAAACTAAAGAAAGCATGGATGGAACGGAAAAACCAACGCCAGCGGTTTAACACCCCCCAGTAGGTACTAGGTCCCAAGAAACAACAGCAGAGATAATGGATCTCCACTGAGACTCTCTGTAAAAACCAGGAGAGAAAGCAGAAGAAAGCTACAGTCAACATCAGCTGAACAAGAGCAGAAAAAGTAAAGGCTCAAAGGGAATACACCAAAACGAAAAAGGAAGCATAAAGAAGCTTAAGAGGGGACAACAGAAGATTCATCAATGGACTTGCCACAGAAGCTCAGGAAGCAGCAAGCCATGGAAACATGAAAGAACTCGCCGACATAACAAGAAAATTCTCTGGCAGACACAGCAAGCTAAAAAGACCTGTTAAAGCTGGGGAAACAATCATGAGTAATGAAGGCCAACAACGAAGATGGGTGGAACACTTTGAAGAACGGCTGAACCAGCCTGTGACACAGTCTTAATCCGACATACAACCAGCTGACAAGGACTTGCTAATCAACTTCAGCAGACTAACCAAGGAAGAAATGCCACAAGCCACCAAACATCTGAGAAATTGGAAGGCAGCAGGACCTGACAACATTTCTGCGAAGGCACAGGAGGCAGACTTTGAAATATATGTAGACATGCTCTACCCCATATTTGAAAGGAACTGGGAAGAGGAAAAGGTGCCATCAAACTGGAACTGGAATATCTTTTGAAGATCCCTTAGAAAGGTGACCCGAGTAGCTGCTCAAATTACAGAGGGTTAACTCTATCATCCACCTAAGGTAAAGTATTCAACAGAATCATCCTGAACAGAATTGAGGAACAAGTCAATTTTCATTTGTGATACAAGCAAGCTGGCTTCCGTAAAGTTAGATCCTCCACTGACCAGATTGCAACACTGCGCATCATCACTGAACAGTCGATCTAATGGAATTCTTTGATCTATGTCAACTTCATCAACTATAAGAAGACATTCAAAAGCATTGACATGCAGACCCTTTGGAAACTCCTTTGCTACTATTGTGTGCCAGATGAACTCATAAGAATCATCAGGAACTTTTACAAGGGAATGGCCAGCAAGATAGTCCAAGAAGGACAACTCATGGAAGCCTTCCAAGTGAGCACTGCTGCCCACCTGGGTTGTTAGCTTTCAACTTTTCTCTTTCTTCTGGCCATGGACTGGATCATGAAGGCTTCCAAAGCAAGGAAAAGAAATGGAAACCAGTGGACACCTTGGTTGCAGCTCAAAGACTTGGACTTCGCAGATGACCTGGCCCTACTATACTATACCAATATGCATATGCAAGAGCCACATCAGCGCAACTTGGCCTCACCATCCACAGGGGAACATCCAAGATCCTGAAGGCTAACATGGGCAGCACAACTGCAGTTACTTATGCAGGCGATGCACTAGAAGAGGCTGAGGCCTTCACCTGCCTGGGCAGTGTCATATACAAGCAGGGGGGCACAGATGCCAACGGCAGGGCAAGAAATCGGCAAAGCAAGACCTGCCACCATTTAGATAAAGGAGATCTGGAGCTTCAAAGACCGAACAATGCAAACCAAGATCAAGCTTTTTAACACTAAAGTACAATTGGTCCTTCTGCATGGAGCAGAATCTTGAAGGACAACAATGACCATGACCAAAAAGTTCAAACCTTCACAGGCCTGCCAAGTATCACGCATCAGTGTAACTTTAACGCATTTCAGTGTGGTGTTCTGCATCGCTGCACTGAAATGCATTGTCACGCATTTTAATGCTGTCTAACTCTGCTGTACTAGCCAGCTAGCGCACGCGGCGGCGCCTGTGAAACCTGTGCGCCGGCTCTGCAGCTCCCCGCAGACTTGCCAGCATGAGCAGGATAAGTTAACAGTTAATGATCTTGTCTGCTGGCTGAGACAAGTGCTACAATGTTACAATCTATCTTAGCCCTGCTCTGCCTGGCTGCAATGAAATTTCTGCCCGGGCTGTAAAGTGAAAGTGAGTCACTCTGACTCATCAGCGTGTGCCCAATACCAAGACCCAGGGTGGGGCTTGCCCTTAGTGGTTGCGTACTACTGACTGTTCACGTTCATGAACATGAAGGAAGTGAGGTTGGTCAGGATTAAGCGGCGCGGGATTCAATTGTGCACTGCTGTGTCTGTGTGTGTCCGTGAATATTATAACCCGGTGTTGGACCAGACAGCAGCACCGACACTGACTTCTCTGAGCAATCATGGCCGTGCTGCATAAGAGACTCCTGGGTCGCTGTGGGGAGAGCTGCAGTGCTATTCTGTGTGGCCACTGCGACCGGGTGCGGCCGGCTCACCGAGGCTGCCAGGACCGAACTCGCCTTCGCACTCAGAGTCTAGTACCTGCCAGGACTGACATGAGACAGTTGAAAAAGTAAGTAAGTACTAGGCCAGGCAGCCTGCCTGCCACTGACTTTAGTAGTAGTAGTGTTGTTGTTGTTGTCACACAGAGACTGAGTCTCGCACAGTGTGCAGATCCGTGAATAACCGCGGCGTAGATGGTTGATGCAGCAGACCCAGAGTGCGTCGTTCTTTTAGCCCCTAGATGTGGGGCACGCACCAATACTAGTTAATCCTAATGTTTGCCAGCTCAGGCATTGATGGGCATCCGCATCAAACAGCGGAGCCTGTGTGTTCTGCTGCACAGCAAGTACTGCAAGATCTGATCCTTTCATTTATTTCAGACAGTGCAGACAGGGCTGCTCTGTCTCGTCACCTTTCTGAGGTTTATGTTGGACACCGTCGTCATTGAAAGCACTAGCCGTGACACACTCTGTTTTTAATGAACTTACTTCAGCTTATGGACAATTCTAATTCAATGAGTCTGTAGCTAAATCTGTCTGATAATAATCTTATCTAACTAATTAAAGGTTTAAGTAGAGAGTGATGTCACATTACATATGATTTACACACTGTGTTTAATTTATAAAATTATGGTGCAAGTAATCATGTACATACTGAGAGGGTTTATCTTCAGTGATATGGGTGGTGCATTTTGCCAGGGCTCTCTGCTCTCTCATCCTGTACCCCTCAAGGGGGGTGAAGGGGGTCCTCACGACTCGTGTCAGATCCCTCAGTCCTCTTCTAATGTTCTCTCTCCAGATTTTTCAAGCAGAAGCTGGCCGGGGGGTGGGCCCGGCTACTGGCTGGCAATATGTTCTGTACTAGTCAGTGTTGTTTTTCTGCCGGCCCACCCAGCGACACACTGACTGGCACCTGTGTTGACTTGAGGCTCCTCTGTTCGCACATTCTAGTTGCTGGATTCCTGTGAGCGAGGGCTGACCTTACCTGTAAGTCCTGTTGGAAAGTGTCCTGACAGGCTGACTTCCGGTGGCGCCAGAGAGCAAGCAGAACAAGCAGAGTGAACGCAGTGGCAGCAGTGAGCGCAGCGGTGGCGACAAGCAAACAAAGCCGCGAGCTGAAAAAATAAAAAAAATAAAAAAGGCCCGCGAAAAGTGGAGAGTCGCGGGAGAGCCGCGGATTCCAGGCAAAATCAGGAGCATTCGGGAGATGCCGGCGCTTTATACCCACGCCGAGCCCGAGCCCGAACACCGCAGTGACCCGCCTGAGCTGAACTAGGGAACCAGGGCTCAACACCAACACAAACACCCTAGAGCCCCCACCGCCCTCCTAGGCTGGGGGAGGAAGAGTGGCAGTAGCAGCGGCGGTGACGGACCTCTTGGCCCCTCAGGCACCCAGTTGAACTAGGCAACCAGACATCCAGACATCCAGCCAATTGGCTCTCAGCAGGCTACAGTGCGGAGGGAGGAGAGAGGAGAGCCGTGGCAAGCAGCGAAGCAGCGAAGCAGCGAAGCAGCGGTCAGGAAGTGTCAAAAGGAGCAAGGTGAGAGCGCAGCCCAGCGCAGCAATAGTCCGGCCTCACCTGTACTCACAAGTGCCCACCTGAATTCGCCCCGGACTGCTAGCATCACAAACACTGCCGACTGGCTACAGTTGCCCCCTCTAGTACTACCCAGGCAATAGTAGCCATTCTTGGGATGCCCCAGGACTAAGTGGGGCTTAGAGGGGGGAGCAATGTGTCTGTCAAGTCAGCAGGTGCCCGCCACCCTTGTGCTGCTCTTGTGTCGCGAGGAGGACAGGGGTGAAGAGGGGCGACGATCAGCAGGAGGTAGCCCACAGCTTAGCGGACTAGCAAAGGCAGGCAGATAGTCTGCAAAGAAATTAAATTGAAGAACCAGGCATAAGGACAAAGACCATCTGCGGGAGGAAGAGGAAGAGGGAGCCAAACTCCTCTATTAGCTGGCTCATAAACTTATAACCCCGCCGCATCCTTCATACACTACCGTGTTGGTCCACACTGGACCACGCCAAGACGCCAAGACCCCAGTAACCCTTCATCAAGGTTTAGGGGGGTAAGGAGGGGAAAGATGCGGGCTCCTAGTCCCAGCCTGTGAAATGAGATCAGGGAAAATGCGACATCCGGTGGAAAGTAAAAAGCCCCCAAAAAAAACGAAGAAGCCAAACGTAGAAGACAAACCCACAGGGGCTCGATCGGGGTCCAAGGGAGAGGCTGGTCTCAGCACCAACCCCCAAAATTACATCAAATCCCACAAGAAAAACGGGGCTTCTAAAATTCTTTTATCTAAAGGACCCTATTGCGGCAATTTATGCACCAACAGCAGAGGCCAGCAATCTGCCAAACCCTATTTCCCCAATTAACGCACCCTCCCCACCTAAAAGCCCGCCGAACAGGACCCACGATCAACAAGGGCCAAATCCTCCACCGCAACCCAAGGGCCCTCTATCCAATGGTAACTCAGCGTTTGTTATCGCACAAGTGCATTACCCAAACCCCATTCTGGGGAAAAAGATCACGCTGTAATCTCAAAGGACACCGCGGTTGATCCCATCGCAAAGGATAACAGTCGGAATATAAACAACAGCACAACATTCACCGAACTGGCTGAAGTAATGGAGCTTAAAGGTCCAACAATTCTCAACGAGTTTCCGGCAAGTCACAGCAATTCACTCTCAGTATCCCCTTGTGACGGAGATCCATGGCTAAAACCGCTGTTTTTATCAAATGACTCCGAATTGGAGGAACTCACGGAGAGAATATCAATGTACTTAGATACTCAAGGTAGAGCACTACGAACCGATCCGAGTCCCAAAAATCATTACTCGAGTCTAGGTTTGGCAAAGTCTACCCCACGCTGCCCAGCGGAAAAAGACATCATCATAACCTCACAATAAATGACAGTAACACCACGTCAATAAATGACCGTCACTCAAACCAAACCGCACCAATAACTATTTCATCAGGTAGCACGATGGACCCAGATCCCACAAGGAGACCAGCCATCAACATGGATCAGGACTTTATTAAGCTCCTTAGATCAAGCCATAAAAGTCCTGAACTACCAATCGAATAAAATGGAGGTGCAGATTGACCTCATCACCTTAGTGGCGGGTCACATTGCGGGTATAAACACAAAATTGGACGCAATTTCGTCACTAGTAACAAACCAGGGGAAACTAGATGCCTACACCGGCTCCCACAAACAACAGTGTAACTGCGGATGTGGACTTATAATTGAAAAACTAGCAAGCTTTCCGGCAATCCTGACGGACATCCTAAGGGAGGTAAAACATTCCCGCAACCCGGTTGAAAAAGCAACCGATCTTATTTTGGAAAAATCGCATTCAGTCAATATGTCGAGCAGGAAGGAGCGCTCAAGTAGCAATGTGCAAAAGGATTCAGAACACAACCCAAGGGAAGTGGGGCCAGAAAGGTCAGCACTTGACCTGTAAACAACACAGCCCACTCAAAAATCCATTAAGAAGGAAATAATATCAACCAAGAGACAAAAGAAAAAGGCCAGGAAAGCCAGACTAAAGTATAAACAGCAACAAAACACAGATTTAGGCAACTTGTTCCCGATTTTTAAAGCAAATACCTCCCAGGAATTTAATGCCTCTTTGCGGACCATGCCGCAAGGCGGCAATGAGGGACCAATTCATCTGCCAGATAAATCGGACACCCAAATCCTCTTGAGGGACGGAGAACCAAGTCAGGGAGTCACAACAATACCCTCCAACCAACCCTGTATTACAAATTCCTCACCTTCTACAGTCCAAAGCGACCAAAGGGAAATAAATGTAGTTTTAATAAAAGACCACAACCCAGGGCAAGGAATCACCGTCCCTACTTATATTACTGATAACGGAGGCCCTGAGCAAATAAAGACCAGACGAGCTATGGGAGAAAACTTTGGTACACAAAGTCCGTCCAAATCGGTCAGCAATTACGGTCCGATTCCCACCAGAATGCAGAACACCCCTGTGAAATTTGGAATATCCTTAAACGAAAACCGGAAGGAACACTAGGACCAAAATCGAACAAAGTACCTTCTCGCATGTGCGTCACAGTTTCGGAAAATGAGCGCAGCTGTGCGCTATTCCAAATGGGGCCCATTTCATTGCCAAATGAGCAACACAATTCTGGACAAAATCAAATTACAATAAACTCAATGAAGTCTGTGAAAATGGATCAGGAACGAGAAGCCACCCCCAAAAGAAGCAAGTTTAATGAATCCATGAAGCCCCTATCGATCAAAACAGGCTTTTCACAGTTGTCTAAAGAACCCCCTCATCACCCTGAATCTCCATACCACAAGCTAACTTTATTCCAGAATATCCAACAAAGGGGCCACAGGATACCCTCAATCGAGGCAACCTGTTAAAACTGTTTCACGAAACACCAGCACTAAGCGAGATAACCACACAGGACCTTCTGGCTGTTGAATTAAAAAAGAAACGTTATAATACAGACTGCCAAGACACCGTCACAACTTGGGCCTCAAAGGCCATTGCAGACAAGATATTTTCCACAAAAGACCATTTTGAAATATGGGGTATATCAATCGTACGACACACACGTCCAAGATATCCCTACCCGTTACAAAACAGCTCTCGCAACGAAACAAAGGGGAATGGAAAAAAAGGTTCTCCCTTCTCCTGTCTACTAGGTGCACGTGCCACCTCACCTGTTGCACCAAGTACTATGGTTGGGGTAACCCTGAAAGAAAACAAGCAATCAACCAGTCAGCATGCCCGGGAAAGAACGGGTTGGTCCTGGGTTCCGACGGTCTTGAGCAATAAGGGTCCCTAATACGGAGAAAACATTTTTTAAGACACCTTGTAGCAAGGAGGAAATGCAGAGCCTTAAAAAACCAACAAATCTCGCAGTTTGCTCATGGAACGTACATGACTTCTAAGAAATGGAGCTGGACAATGACACACAAGCCTTCTTTCACCAACAAGATGTAATCCTGATTCAGTAGTCATGGAAACTATCACCTACAGTGATACCAGGATTCAAGGATCACCACATCTTGGCAGAAAGACTCTCCAACTTTGGGCACCCCCGGGGAGGCCTATCAACCTACATAGCCCAAAAATACAAATGGGTATCGGAAGTACTGGACGTAGGACTTAATTGGGTGCAAGTGACTAGAATCACAGAAACTCTGGCTGCTGGGCCCGAACAGTGGCAAATTATAATTTTCAACGTCTATATCCACCCGGAACGGAAGTCGCATCAAGAAAAACATACAAGCCTAATGTCACTGATAAAACTGATGCAAAAAACGTATTCAGGATGTTCATTATTCACCTCTGGGGATTTCAACTGCGATCTAATTGGCAAAAAGAGGGCAAAAGGAAACATGCCATCGCCCAGTGGTGGTCCGAGGCTAGCTTCCGATCTAAGAGAACTAGGTCTGACGATTCTGAACGGCAACACAAGGGGGGACAGGCCAGCAGGGAATACATATCTGTGTGGAAGAGCCCACTCTACAATAGATTACACAATAGTAAGCGATGAGTTAGTTCCAGGCATCGAGACATTCCAAATTGCTCAACGGCCAGAAAGCGATCATTTTCCCCAAATAACAAGTCTAAACACCGCGCCCACTCTGGCACCGAAAATGTCATGTCTACTACATCATGCATCCAAATTCAATCTAAAGAAACTAAAATGGCGAGGAGAAGGGTTGGAAAAAATTCAGTCCACCGTCATAGCTCGAAAACTCGAGTTAGGGTCGCAAAAAAAGGAAGACCTTGTAAAAAATTGGGAGCAACTGATTTTGGACCTGCTGCATAAGTTTCCAGCAACATCAGGGAAACACAGTAAGTTAACCTTCAAAAAGGAGCCCTGGTTTAACATGGAATTAAGAACAAAAAAAAGGAGGGTAGCAAAAG
Source organism: Lissotriton helveticus (assembly GCF_964261635.1). NCBI lineage: Eukaryota > Metazoa > Chordata > Amphibia > Caudata > Salamandridae > Lissotriton > Lissotriton helveticus. The sequence continues at coordinate 54,479,159 of NC_136063.1, forward strand.
AGGTCCGAGACTTAGCACGCCAAAAAAGACTGGGGTTACAGTTAAACAAGGGAGCCCTGATTGAAGCTAGAAGCGCTTACAGAAAGTCACTAAGCATCGTAAAGTCTTCCTATAAGGAAAAGCTATGGAATAAACTCCTAAGTGCAGGAAATCAGCCTAACAGTCGAGACTTTTGGGGCATTATTAATGATCTAAACAAAGGATCAAAACTTCATCAGGAAGCAGGTGTGGGAGCTGACTCTTGGACCCTACACATACAAACCCTATATTGTACAACAACAGCAGGTCTCCCGAATGGTTTACGGGCAACAAATATAAGTGAGGAGGAACTGACTGGAATTAACAACATAGGCACCGAAGGTTTAGGGACGAAGGGGGTCCTAAAACAGGAGACAGTATTCCCGGATTTAATCACCAGAGGGGAACTGTGTAAAATCATAACAAGACTCAAGGCATAAGGCGCAGCAGGCTCGAACGGGCTGCCCAAAGCCATCTTTAAACATGATCCGGTGTTTTGGGCAGAAACTCTAACGCCACTTTTCAATCAAATTTATAAAGAAGACCAGGTCCCCGCATCCTGGAAGGGTAGTGTCATTCACCCAATATTTAAACACGGTGACCATCGCAATCCAACAAACTACAGGCTTATATCCTTGATAGATGTGGAGGCAAAGCTCTACGCCTCCTGCATTCTTTTAAAGCTGCAAGACTGGATTGAAGAATCAAAGAGAATCACCTGGTTCCAGACAGGCTTCAGGCAGAAAATGGGAACAACCACCAACTTGACTTGCCTGTCACTATTAATGTATAGAATGGTATCAAAGGGAGCTCGGTTGTACGCCTGTTTTGTCGACATTAATTCTGCACTCGACCGAGTTAACAGAGATCGCTTATGGGGGAAACTACAGACCTGGGGTGTGCCGACCAAACTGTTAAAGGCAATAAAAGCTCTACATCAAAACACCTGGGCAAAAGTGAAATTGGGAAACGGAGCCTATACAACGAGGAGCATACCAACGTACCAAGGCCTGAAACAAGGTTGTGTTTTAGCACCCACTCTTTTTAATCTTTTCCTTTCCGATCTTGCAACTGTGCTGGAAACGGACGAAGTTCACCCACCATCATTGTCTAATCATCGAATTCCTTGCTTGCAATACGCAGACGACATAGTATTGCTGAGCAAAACGCCAATTGGTCTACAAAGAGCACTAAACATACTAGTAGCATACTTAAAACAGGAAGGTCTGGATCTGAATAAAGAAAAAACAAAAGTGGTCCGCCTAGTAGATCCAAAAAAACTAAGGTATACATGGATGGTGAACGGGACAAAGGTGGGAGAGCAAGGATCTTATAAGTACCTTGGAATCACAATATCTCAGGGCGCAAAACAAACGGAGCAAAAAAATGCAATACGCGCAAAAGCCCAAACCTACCGTCTACTAAAAACAAAAATGGACTGTCCAAATGACAAGCACCTGTTGAAAGTCATGTCGGCCCAAATTTTACCTTCTTTGTCCTAAGGGCTGGTCACCTGGTGTGGCAAGGAAGCGGATTTACTAAAGGATCTCCAAATCAAAATCTATAAAGCTGTCTTTAATCTTCCAAGATGTGCCTCAGCCTCGCAAGTCAGGCTTGAATTTGGTCTGCAAAACCAGAAATACAGGAGCATGAACGGCTTCGTAAAACTGTGTTACAAACTTAGACATGCAGATCCGGAATCCATGGACTGGCTAAGCTGGGAAGTAATAAAAAATCAAGGGGAGACTGGAACCCCGTGCTCCTGGGGAAAGTACCTGAAAATCTGTGTGAAAGAGCTGGAGTTGGAAGCAGCATGGGAATCCGCGACGGATAAAGCAAGTATAAGTAGATTGGCCAACATGGCAGCAAGGAAGAAATCTTTTCAAGAAGAGAAAGGGACATTAATAAAACGGCGACATGGCTGGACCATTATCATCTCCTTTAAAGCAGGATTACCACATGTTTACTTAACCTCCCACTTCAACGAGTACTTAAAAAGAGCTTTTACAGACTACAGGATGGGTATGCACATCTCGAAGGATCTATTACCATCCTGGAAAGGTAACCATCAGACTGAGCAATGCAGACTATGCGGTTATAAAACAGAATCTTTAGCACATTTTTTGTGTGTCTGCCCGGCACTTACGGTACAGCGGCAACGACTATTAAAACGCACTTTCAACGAGCTAAATATCCGCTCCTCCAGACAAGCTGTAATAGGCTGGTTGGGGGGGAGTTCTATAATCATGGCGTTCCGGGGAACAAAATTCTTGGCAGAAGTGAAAAACGTTTGAGTCAAGTAGAACAGGGGGAAGGTCAAGAAGCGAGATATCTTGGCCGCCTTGAAACTAAAGACTGAAAACGTTCGTACGAACACGCAAAAACATTCTGATAATCCAAGAAAGGGGGAGTACCTCTGGAAGAAACTTTTAAACATCGATCTACACTAATCTTTTAACAAAGGAGGAGATATAATTTTAGTAAAATTTATAACATTTTGTATTCTTATTTATCATGTGAAAATTGTAATAATTTTAATTAATTATGCAATAAACCTTTTTGACGTTGACTTTGACATCCTGTTGGGGCTGGGACGGTCTGAGAAACCACATGAGAGAGGCCCTGGGATCCAGCTGCTAATCAATAGCTGCATCATTATTTACAAGGAAGCCCTGAAGTGATGATGCATGCTCCAACTGCAGCATCATTAGGAAGGAGTAGCCAGAGGCCGGGGATTCATTGCAGCCCCCAGCAACAGATATGCAGCCTGCCAGGTACAATGTTTTCCTGCCTTATGTACCCCAGCCTGGGCCCGGCCCCCTCCCCAGAATTGTTGCTGTAGCCAGGGCAACAGAACTTCCTCAGTAACTAGTTGGGCAGGTGTTGTGCTGGGTCTAGATATTATGTACATATGGACTTTAAAAGTATATTCTTAGGCACATGACAATCTGTTGCATTGGGCAAGTATTTTCGTATTTAACTGTGCATATGTACACAGAACTTTAATAAATTACTGCTACTGAAAGACTTGTTTAATATCATAGTTAAGCATTTGTTTACAGTACAATCTGGTTACAGGAGGGAGCACTAGGGTTAGCGCCCTTCAATTTCTGGTGCTTTGCAGCAATTTCAAGAACTTCTTGGAGTTTCTTGGTGCTCAAATGACTGTCATTTCTGATATTTAGAAGTTTGCGTTGTCTTCATTGCATGATTTTTGCTCGCGAGAAAGTGTCACTCATAGTCATTGAAATGTCACTCATAATTTCACTGAAATTCTGAAAATGTCACACATGTGGCAATCTGAAACCTTGGCAGCTATGCCTTCATCAACACCTGTCTGAGGAAAATCATCATCAAAATCCCCAGGCCAAATACCGTAAGCGACCTGTGGAAGCAGAGTTTCCAACTCCCTACTCATGAAGAAATCATGAAAGGACCATGGCGCGGGATAGTTTGCACAGTCTGCTAGCCTGCATCAAACACCACCAGGCAAGCCCTGACCTGGAACCCTCAAGGAAAAAGGAAAAGAAGAAGTGCAAGAAACACCTTGTGCTGAAGCCTGGGGGCTGACTGCAAGGAGATGGGTTACACCTGGAGTCAGATTGAAAGAAAAGCCCAGGACAGATATCACTGGAGAGTCCTGGTTGATGGCCTATACTCCAGGAGGGGAAGTAGGCATAGGCAAGAAAGAACACTTTTTCAGTACATCCCTGGACCAAGTCTTCAGGACTGCCTGTACCCCCAGAGATCTGCCCGCCTGCTTGAGGCAAGCCTTATTCTCCAGACAACTGCCCTGATGCTTCCAGAGGGCTGCCCTGGTGCTTGAGGCCTGCCTTGCTCCCCCAAAAGACTGCCATGAGGCTAGAGCCCTGCCTTGCTGCTTTAACCCAGGACTACCAGAGGGAATCCAAGGGCCTGTTGGCTGGCCACCTGAATGAACTACAGGTACATAACAAGCTCCAGATCTTGAACACTGTAGCTGACCTCTACTGGAGTGAGTCCTAACTTCCTAAGTGGTGTCCCCAAGTCCTGGACCCTTGGTTGTGGGGTTACAAATACTGCTCCTGTGTAACCCTTAAAGTTGGGACTTTTTTCACAAAAAATAAATGGCCTGAGAACCAACAGAAGACCAGCACCTACAGGATAGCTGATCCCTCCCAAGGTGCATCGCCAGTTAGCCTGACTTTGTGGGAGCTCCCGCTACATTCTTCTCCACAGCAGAAAATTCTGTTCAGCTTGAACTCTTGGCATAGGTACCTGGGCCTCGGGGAGCCCTCGTGGGGAATAGCCTACAGCTTCGTCCCACTGGAGAATTTTTACTTTAAAAAAAAGACAACGTCCTAAAGTGCAAATCTTTCCCTGCGTCCAATGGATCTCCAGCGACGACGCCTCCTCCTTGGACACTGCAGGCTGCCTTGCCCTGCTGAACTTTACCTTCTCAGAAACATTTTCAAAGCCTGAAGATAAGCCGAGATCAGTTCCTATTCACCTTTTGCATCCAACCCCGATCATTTGCGTTCGGCCTTAACTTTTGACTTTACACTGGTCTTGCGTAACCAGATACTGGCAATGGTGCTTCTATTTTTTTATTTAATTTGGTGTCATTGCATTCTTTAGAATGTTCTCTATTTTTCTAAATTGGTTTTCGATTTTTTTGCTTTGTGGTTTTACTTAATAGCTGTTTGTGTGTTGCATACATACCTTTCATAGTATTTCAAAGTTAAGCTTGATTGCTTTTGTGCCAAGCAACCATAGCGTTAAACACAGGTACATTTAGTGATTTTTGTGGTTCAGCCTGACAAGGATTGTGGTTGTGGCTTGAGTAGCGGTATCCTCACCCTCAATTAATAACTGAATTTTAAACAAAGAGTATGTAGATACTGATATAAAGCATCCCTTGGCATTGGGTCTAGTATTCATGTTGATCTGTTCAAATGTTTGTTATGTTATGTTATTTAAGCTTGTAAAGCACCTGGTTACACTGTACTAGTGTGTCCCCGCGCTATGGACTGCCACGTTAAGCCACTCAGCTGCTAATTCTGCTCACTCGAACACCGGCCCTAGTCTTTAGGAAACAGGAATGTTTTCAGCTCTTTGCAGAACTTAAGCTCTGACTTCTCCAGCCGGAGCTCCAGAAGGAGTCTGTTCCATTTTTGAGCAGCCAAAACACGAAAGGAATGTCCTCCCATTCTTACTCTGCTGAATTTAGGAGCCTGCACCATCCCTGTCCCGCTAGATCTCAGTTGACGGGTCGGGTGGTACGGCGTGAGCAGGTTGTGAAGGTAAGAGGGTCCTTTCCCTTGTAGGATATGGTGTCCAACACAGAGTGCTTTAAATGCCACACGTTCCCTAATTGGGAGCCAGTGCAATGTTCTCAGTGTTCTCTTGGAAGCGGCTCTTTTGGGCAGCATCAGGACCAGACGGGCCGCTGCATTTTGTACGCGCTGCATCCTCTGAATGCATTTTGCACTGGCTCCCAAATATAGGATGTTTCCATAGTTCAGCCTCGATGTTATTAGTGCATGGACCATGGTCTTTCTGGCTGTCAGAGGCAGATAGTCCAATGTCTTCCTGAGGACCCTCAGCGTGCCAAAGCATGTACCTGTCGCTCGTTTGGTGTGGTACTTGAATGAGATCTTGTCATCGATCCACACCCCTAGGTTCCTCATTTGATTGCTGGGAATAGGTAGAGGACCCAGCACTGGAGGCCACCATGCTGAGGTCCACACTGAAGGAGCCTTCCCCACAATCAAGACCTTTGTCTTGTTTCCATTCAACTTGAGGCAGTTATTGGCCATCCATGCCGCCAATTCCTGCAGACATGACCTAAAATTAGCGGCTATCTGCTCCTTCGGCTGGGTCAAGGCCACCACCAGTTGCGTGTCGTCTGCATATGACACGACTTCCAGCCCAAATTTTTCTATGATCTCAGCCACTGGTGTCACATATAGATTAAAAAGGGTTGGGCTTAGACTGGACCCCTGAGGCACCCCCTGTTTAAGACTGATGGCTTTGGACCGGAATGTTCCCTGTGCCACTTGGAAACTGTGGTCAAACAAAAAGGACTCCAGCCATTCCCATGCCTTGTCCACCACTCCTCCCCTCTTTAAGCAATGTAGCAGCGTGTGATGGGCCACAGTGTCGAATGCGGCCCTGAGATTCAGCAGGATCAGTGCAGCCGTATGGCCTTCATCAGCATGTTTCCGTAAGGTTTCTGTGGCTAACAGCAATGCTGACTCGGTCGAGTGGAATGCAGGGAAACCCGATTGAGTGGGATGGAGCAGTCTATTGGCCTCAATATGGGCTGTCAGCTGATTATTGATGGCCTTCTCAGCGATCTTGGCGAAGTATGGCAGGAGTGAAATGGGATGCAAGTTCTCCAGTTGCTCCATACTAATATTAGTTTTTTTTTCAGGGGGAGCACCACAGCCTCCTTCCAAGTTTTAGGTACCTTGCCTTCTTCAAAGGAGAGCTCGAGTAGGTGTCTAATATAAGGCTGTAGAGTCTCCACACTCCCTCTCAGTGTTTTAGGTGATGCAGGATCTTTAGGGGAGCCTGAGTTAATACTGCCCGCAATAGTGCAAAGAATCTCCCGGGATGGAACACTGAAGGTTTTGAGGCAGTCCGTGCTTTTAACATTGGTGGAGGTGTCTCCTCCCGAGTGGCCTTCTCTGGCCGCTACCGGGAATGGGGAGTAGATCTTCTCTACCTTGTGTGAAAAGAACTCTGCCATCCGATTGCAGGATTCCTCTGACCCTGTCATAGGAAACGTAGTGCTGGAGAGGTTGGAGATCTCTTTGTAAATGGAGAACAGCTCCTTCACTGAGTTGTCTGCTCCCTCTATCCTATTGCTGTAGTAGGATTTTTGTGTTTTCCTAATTAAGGCGTGGTATTCTTTCAACATGATTTTATAGGCAGCCCTTAATTTCTCAAAGAACCCTCTCCTCCATTGTCTCTCCAGGCGTTTACATTCCGCTTTCTTGCCCGGAGTTCAATCCCAAACCATGGGGCAGACTTAGTCTGTCTCCTAGGTGCATTATTCGACCAAGGCGCCGTGCTGTCCAGTGCCTCCGTAATGCGCTTGTCCAGCGCCTCACAGGCTGCCTGTTGGACTTGGCCCTTTTCACAGACATTTTTTGTTTTTTGCTTTCCTGAATTCTGGAAGTCCCCCTTTATAATGTAATTGTATAGGCCCTATGAGGTTAAAATGCCCTGTGTATTATTAAAATCAATGCTAGGTGCAGGTGCCCTCTACCTTCAACATGGCTGCCATAGGCCCCTGTTACTGCAGTGTGGTCTTCTTAAGGCACGTTCTAGTTGCCAGGAGCTGGCAGGGACTCCAAACAATGTTGCCATCCAGCCTGCCTTGCCTGCCCACAGTTAGAGTAGGGAAGCTCCTGGCACCTTCTAGAATAAGGGCGGAGCTTAGTTTTGCCGCCTTAGAGGGTGGTCACCTGACCTGGGCCTATATGAGCAAGGGAGGGAAAACTTTCCAGTCAGTTGGGGCATCACTGACCTGGGGAACCCACGCAGGAGTTTTAGGCGGGAGGGCCTAGTTAGGAACTTATGCTACTGAGAGTGACCGGATTTAGGTGCTGCCTCTTAAGCTGGGTGAGGTGTCCTAGACTAGCCCCCTGATCTGGCCTGGCGGTAGGGAACCCCAGGGACCATCTACAGTGACCTGCAGAGGAATCCTGCCTGCAGCCCCCAACTCAACCCCCTTCAAATAACAAGAAACTGATATTTACAAGGGCGCAAGAACCATCAAGCGCCAAGAAGACCTTCTAATGACCACAGGACTGCTGGGGAGACAACCAGGTACTGGGCTGTGCTACACCTGCGCCCCCTCCCTGCCTTCACCTGGGTCTCTGCGCTGTTCTGCCACTGTTGTGTGGCCTGACCTGAGGAAAGTGCCCCCACTGAGGTGATTGCGCAGCACTAGCCTCCAGAACTGCCTAAATTACCCCCACTGTTGGGGCTGCCTCAGGTGACTAAACTTCCTTCCTAGCGCTCTACTCTTGCGGCCCCTGAGGAGCGCTACATCCCTCAGATGCCAAGAACTGCTTTGGTGCCTTCAGCGCCGTGCCCCGCGACCCCTGTGCTTGGAGGGCCGGTAATTCTTCAGCGCCCTCCCTAACTGCTGACGTGCGGTGTGAGGGCCCTGAAGCGCTTATTCACGAGGCGCTACCTTAGTCCCCACTCACCGCCGTTGTGGAGAGCTGTAATACGCCCCCGGCGGCCCTCGGTGCCTGGAGAGGGCCGCCGCTGCCTGGCTGAGGTTCGTAATCGCCGCCGCTGCCTGGCTGAGGGCCGCGCTAGGCCCGAAGACTGCCCCATCACCGCCATAGCCGGCCCAGTGTGAGGAGTTCCCGCGGCGGCCCCGGAGGTTGGGAGAAGCCGCCGCGCGGTTGAAACAGGCAGCGCTAGGCCCCGAAGCCTCAGACCAGCGTCACGTGACGGGGGCGTCAACGGAGACTCATTGGTCCTCGGTTGTCGCGCCCCCGCAGGCCGCACTGCCATTGGGGGCTGCGGGCGCGCCCTCCCGGTGGCCGTTCTTGATTGGCTCCCGGGCCCCGGAGACAGCGCGAGGCCCGGGAACGACACTTCCATCTCGGGGAGGGCTCCGAGGGAGTCCGAGGCCCCCCATCTGCCCGTGCAAGCCCCGGACGAGCCAGAATCGGCCCAAGTGTCCAGACGGAGGGGGCCTGGAGGAGTGTGAGCCCCCTCCCTCCGGCAACAATAGCGGTGTGGGGCCCCGTGTAGCCCTGCTGTACCCGCGGCGCGCCCCCACAAAGAAGCAGCTGATTGGTCCCCGGCCCCAGGAGCCTTCAGGAGGCCCGGGGACCGTTCCTTGCCAGAGCGGCGCCCCCCCTGCTTCACCGGAGGCCCCGTGTAGCCCTGCCAAGACCGGCCCTACCCAGGGGGAGCCGCCTCATCACGCGGAATGGGCTCAGAGGATTCCCGAGCCCCTCCCCGCCTACATTACCCACGCAAGGGCTTCTGTGTGAGCCGAAGAGAGAAGGTAATCCCCGGGGAGGTGGGCGGAAGGGCAGAGTAGGCCCGAGTTCGCCCCTCCCCAGGGGAAAGTTGAAATTGGGCCCTGTTGGCCCTCACAAGGCTCCCTGAACTAGGGAATAGCCCCATTGAAGACTGGTGACTGGGCCTGTTGGCCCCTATCTCCCCCAGGAGTGGGTTGTTCCTATGTAATTAAATGTTTTTTCGATGTAATGAAAGGTTGATGACTGCGCAATGCAGCATTTGATTCCCTTGAATGCAATGGTTGCTTACAGGAGGAAATGTTTGCTCTTCAATAGGGAGGTAGGCTGTGTTGAGTAGGGAATCAAATCCTTTACTCCTGAATAAGGAAATGTTTGTACCTGCCTTATGAGAAGGTTCACGCGGACCCAATGAGAGGTTGCCTGGGTTTTGATGAAATCTGACCCCGTCCTGTTGAACGGTTCATTACTACTAAATGAAATGCTCACCTTTGCTTGAGGGAATGTTGGTTATACCTAATGAAATGGTTATTCTTCCCTAGGAAAATGGTGATTAACTACCTACCAGTAGATGATTAAATCTTTATTCTCACCTGGGGAGGTATATATTCTTGCCGGAGGAAAAGTTATTCTTGCCTAGTGAACATATTAATTTTACCTAACGAAATGCTCCTTCTCACCTTAGGTATGGTTCATTCCAGATTAATGAGATGCTAAAGGAAGCCTACAGTTACCTACTGACATGGGTACTGTTGTGTCAAGAAACGTTATTTCTTCTCTGACAGGGTTGTTGCGATATGCGGAGTTGAATAAGGAATTACACCCTTTACTCCCGCAGGGAAATGATTATTGAGAGGTGCTGAATTGATGTTGAAAAGGGCATGTTTACCTTATGGGGTGTTCCCTTTGATTGAGGACATGTTCTACCTTCAGTGACCTGTTTTACTCCTGATACAGGAAAAGAGTTATTTTAACCGAAGGCAACGGCTAAGGAAATGTTTTACATTTAACGAAAGGTGTTTTCTTCATTTAATGCACTGTTTATTCCTGCTAAGGAGTTTTATGTAATGTTCACCCTTGCTTGGTGAGAGGGTAATTGTTTTACCTACTGAACAGGTTACTTACTTGATGAAATGGAGATTTCTTTATGCCTAATGAGATGTTTTGCTCCTGTTTAATGAGATGCTGAATTCTTTCATGAAATGTTCATTGTTAACTACTGAAATGCTAATTCTCCAATGAGATGTTATTGTAACATGTTTAATTGATTATTGAACTGCTGCCTTTTCTCCCCTCCTATGAAATGCTTCACTGACTAATTGATACTGTGATTTTCCACTCCTGAACCTTAATCTTACATAAAAGTTATTTGATTTTTAATCAAACACTCTGGAGGGGCGTCAGTCATTGCGTGCCTTTTATTGTCTCAGTGGGTGTGTGCTGTGTAGTCACTTAAAACCTAAGCTTTTGGGTGCCTACCTGCTTGTGCCAGGCTACCCCCGGGGAACTGGTGACCCCAGTTCCTACATTGTTGGCGAGCGGTGGGATTCAGGACCTGTGACTATACAGCACCCTCCAGTGAGACGGAGTGTGCCGCAATTAGACTGACACCTATCGTGCCTGCAAGCATAATTAATTGCCCCCACTGTCTAGCCTGTGTGTATAGAGAGCTGTGTTTGACCCAGAATTGTTACCCACATCCTAGGATCTTTCCTTGATTTTTATCTGGGTCCCCACCTGGCAAAATGGAGTTCCAGCTGGCCAAACTGCCATGGGAATTTTGTCAGGGGATGGGGGTGCCGGTTGGGCAGAGAGCCACAAAGGAGGAGCTCCGTACCACTGTGAGGGCATGGGTAAGGGCCCACCCAGAGGGGAGAGGGGATGGGGAACAGGAGGGACAGGTTACACCAGGGGAGGCGGGCGCTCCAGAAGGACTAGACCTACTGAACCCTGTGATGAGTGGAAATGTGTCGCCAGGAAGACGTTCCGGGACAAGCAGTAGTGTATCTAGGAGGAGTGCGTCGTCCAAAGTGTATGAGGACAGGAGGGAGGAGAGGCGATTGAGATTGGAGCTTGCTAAGCTAGAGCACGAGAGGGAGGGAGAAAGGGAAGATAAGGAGTTTGCTTTGGAGAGAGAAAAATTAGCTATGGAGAAAAGGAAATTGGCGCACAAGCTCCAGCTTAAAGAAATAGAGCTGAGAGCCTTACAATTGGGTGCGCCAAGAAATTATAAAGGTGGCAGCGTACCCGAGGTTCGGGGGAGTGATCCTGTAGGGAGTGGTGCAGGGATCTTCCGTCCCAGCAAGGCGGTAGAGGTGAGGAGTAGCCCAGCTAGGTCCCAGGAAAGTGTGAGGGTTGTAGGGCCTCACATCCCATCTACAGGAGGGAGTGAGACGGGGAGGTGTCCCGAAGTGCCCCAACCAGAGTCACAGGGCCTGGAGAGTTCCAAAAGGGGACCCAGGTTGGGAGCCTAGGTTGTCCTGTTGTGCCTTCCAGTAAAAGGGATCCCCTCGTGTCAGGAGAACCCGGAGAATCAGTAAGCGGAGCTCCAGTGGTTCAGGGTTCTGACCAGTCGCAGGGTTTAGATCCTGGACTGGGGTTGCAGGTTCAGGAGTTGCCTGACCTGGAGGGTGGGGTACCTGTAACCAAGGTCCCTACCAGTTTGACTTCCAGGGCTACTTCTCCCTGTGGGAGGGGGTGCGGAGGGAGGAAGGACTCTCCTCTGTCACCGGCTCAGCCACAGGGCGCAGATCCTGGGTTGGGTGGCCAGGTTGAGGGTTTGCCAGACCTGGCGGGTGGGACATCTGTGATCAGAGTCCCCCTGAAATTGACTCTCAGGGGTACTTCTCCGGTTAGGAGGGTGCGGCACTCTGGGAGGGGGTGCAGGGGGAGGGAGGACTCGCCCCTGTCACTGGTTCAACCTAAGGGTCTGGACTCTAGGTTGGGGAGTGAGTGGTGTTCTGAGAGTGTCCCGCTTAGGAGGAATGGGTGGAACCCCACAAGGAGAGGTAGGGGGAGAAGAGCCTCGCCCCTGGTGGCTGGTCAGCCTGAGGGTTCGAACTCCAGGTGGGATTACCAGTGGCTGTTTGGAGCTAGGAGAAGGAGAGTGATCAAATGGTACTACGGGCCTGGGGCTACTGCCCTCCACGCTATGAGAAAGCTAGGGCCAGAGACTTTTGGACTGTCTAGAGGCCAGTCCTGGCCACATCCCACTAGGGAACACCAGTGGGGTGGTTTGAGTGGTGAAGAGCTGACAGATGCCATTGAAGTTACGGGCCTGTGTCCACCTTTTTCCGCCCCAAGCAGGGAAGCCCATCACTGTGATGATAGGTCTACCCTGGCTTATGGCTGGGGGGGAGTTGTGTTGGACTTGGCCCTTTTCACAGAAATGTTTTGCTTTTTGCTTCCCCGAATTCTGGAAGCCCCCCTTTATAATGTAATTGTATAGGCCCTATGAGGTTAAAATGCCCTGTGTATTATTAAAATCAATGGTAGGTGCAGGTGCCCTCTACCTTTAACATGGCTGCCCTAGGCCCCTGTTACTGCAGTGTGGTCTTGTTAAGGCGCATTCTAGTTGCCAGGAGCTGGCAGGGACTCCAAACATTGTTGCCATTCCAGTCTGCCTTGCCTGCCCACAGTTAGAGTAGGGAAGCTCCTGGCACCTTCTAGAATAAGGGCGGAGCTTAGTTTTGTCACCTTAGAGGGTGGTCACCTGACCTGGGCCTATATAAGCAAGGGAGGGAAAACTTTCCAGTCAGTTGGGGCATCACTGACCTGGGGAACCCACGCAGGAGTTTTAGGCGGGAGGGCCTAGTTAGGAACTTATGCTACTGAGAGTGACAGGATGTAGGTGCTGCCTCTTAAGCTGGGTGAGGTGTCCTAGACTAGCCCCCTGATCTGGCCCGGTGGTAGGGAACCCCAGGGACCATCTACAGTGACCTGCAGAGGAATCCTGCCTGCAGCCCCCAACTCAACCCCCTTCAAGTAACAAGAAACTGATATTTACAAGGGCGCAAGAACCATCAAGCGCCAAGAAGACCTTCTAATGACCACAGGACTACTGGGGAGACAACCAGGTACTGGGCTGTGCTGCACCTGAGCCCCTCCCCGCCTTCACCTGGGTCCCTGCGCTGTTCTGCCACTGTTGTGTGGCCTGACCTGAGGAAAGTGCCCCCACTGAGGTGACTGCGCAGCGCTAGCCTCCAGAACTGCCTAAATTACCCCCACTGTTGGGACTGCCTCAGGTGACTAAACTGCCTTCCTAGCGCTCTCCTCTTGCGGCCCCTGAGGAGCGCTACATCCCTCAGATGCCAAGAAATGCTTTGGTGCCTTCAGCGCCGTGCCCCGCGACCCCTGTGCTTGGAGGGTCGGTAATTCTTCAGCGCCCCCCCTGCCTGCTGACGCGCAGTGTGAGGGCCCTGAAGCGCTGATTCACGAGGCGCTACCTTAGTCCCCACTCACCGCCGTTGTGGAGAGCTGTAATACGCCCCCGGGCGGCCCTCGGTGCCTGGAGAGGGCCGCCGCTGCCTGGCTGAGGGCCGCGCTAGGCCCGAAGACTGCCCCATCACCGCCACAGCCGGCCCAGTGTGAGGAGTTCCCACGGCGGCCACGGAGGTTGGGAGAGGCGGCCGCACGCGTAGAAACAGGCCGCGCTAGGCCCCGAAGCCTCAGACCAGCGTCACGTGACGGGGGCCTCAATGGAGACTCCGCCCCGCCCCGCGCCGCGCCCATTGGTCCTCAGTTGTCCCGCCCCCGCAGGCTGCACTGCCATTGGCGGCTGCAGGCGCGCCCTCCCGGTGGCCGTTCCTGATTGGCTCCCGGGCCCCGGAGACAACGCGAGGCCCGGGAACAGCACTTGCATCTCGGGGAGGGCCCCGAGGGAGTCCGAGCCCCTCCATCTGCCCGTGCAAGCCCCGGACGAGCCAGAATCGGCCCGAGTGTCCACACGGAGGGGGCCTGGAGGAGTGTGAGCCCCCTCCCTCCAGCGACAATAGCGGTGTGGGGCCCCGTGTAGCCCTGCTGTACCCGCGGCGCCCCCCCACAAAGAAGCCGCTGATTGGTCCCCGGCCCCAGGAGCATTCAGGAGGCCCGGGGACCGTTCCTCGCCAGACCGGCAACCCCCTGCTTCACCGGAGGCCCCGTGTAGCCCTGCCAAGACCGGCCCTACCCAGGGGGAGCCGCCTCATCACGCGCCGTGGGCTCAGAGGAGTCCCGAGCCCCTCCCCGCCTACATCACCCCGCAAGGGCTTCTGTGTGAGCCGAAGAGAGAAGGTAATCCCCGGGGAGGTGGGCGGAAGGGCGGAGTAGGCCCGAGTTCGCCCCTCCCCAGGGGAAAGTTGAAATTGGGCCCCATTGGCCCTCACAAGGCTCCCTGAACTGGGGAATAGCCCCATTGAAGACTGGTGACTGGGCCTGTTGGCCCCTATCTGCCCCAGGAGTGGGTTGTTCCTATGTAATGAAATGTTTTTCCGATGTAATGAAAGGTTGATGACTGCGCAATGCAGCATTTGATTTCCTTGATCGCAATGGTTGCTTACAGGAGGAAATGTTTGCTCTTCAAGAGGGAGGTAGGCTGTGTTGAGTAGGGAATCAAATCCTTTACTCCTGAATAAGGATATGTTTGTACCTGCCTTATGAGAAGGTTCACGCGGACCCAAGGAGAGGTTGCCTGGGTTTTGATGAAATCTGACCCCGGCCTGTTGAACGGTTCATTATTACTAAATGAAATGCTCACCTTTGCTTGAGGGAATGTTGGTTATACCTAATGAAATGGTTATTCTTCCCTAGGAAAATGGTGATTAACTACCTACCAGTAGATGATTAAATCTTTATTCTCACCTGGGGAGGTATATATTCTTGCCGGAGGAAAAGTTATTCTTGCCTAGTGAACATATTAATTTTACCTAACGAAATGCTCCTTCTCACCTTAGGTATGGTTCATTCCAGATTAATGAGATGCTAAAGGAAGCCAACAGTTACCATCTGACATGGTTACTGTTGTGTCAAGAAACGTTATTTCTTCCCTGACAGGGTTGTTGCGATATGCGGAGTTGAATAAGGAATTACACCCTTTACTCCCGCAGGGAAATGATTATTGAGAGGTGCTGCATTGATGTTGAAATTTTCATGTTTACCTTATGGGGTGTTCCCTTTGATTGAGGACATGTTCTACCTTCAATGACCTGTTTTACTCCTGTTACAGGAAAAGAGTTATTTTAACCGAAGGCAACGGCTAAGGAAATGTTTTACATTTAACGAAAGGTGTTTTCTTCATTTAATGCACTGTTTATTCCTGCTAAGGAGTTTTATGTAATGTTCACCCTTGCTTGGTGAGAGGGTAATTGTTTTACCTACTGAACAGGTTACTTACTTGATGAAATGGAGATTTCTTCGTACCTAATGAGATGTTTTGCTCCTGTTTAATGAGATGCTGAATTCTTTCATGAAATGTTCATTGTTAACTACTGAAATGCTAATTCTCCAATGAGATGTTATTGTAACAGGTTTAATTGATTATTGAACTGCTCCCTTTTCTCCCCTCCTATGAAATGCTTCACTGACTGTGAGAAGTTGGCCTGATGTATGATGTATCCAATTCTGGGGGCACCTTATATCAGTCCAAACAATCCCTTATGGTGGTGGTTGTAAGTCAACCTTATAGACAAGCTATCCTAGGGGTAGCATGGACTAAGCAGCCTTAAAGGCTTAACTTCAAAGGGCGAGTAAAGCGAGCTGTTTTACCATATACAATCCTGTAATACCAAATGAAAGGACACCACACAAGTTATATATTATCAAAATATATGTATTTATTCTTAGAATAATCCCCACTACTTTTTATGAGCAATGAAGCACAAGCGTTTAAATAAAAGCACAGTTAAACATAGACAAGTTGCACGTTTTGGATGAGGCCGGTGGCCACTCAAACCATATATCAATAAAGTGGTATAACAATCACTAATCGATCAGGGGTAAGGCCTAGGGCCTTGGGAATCGCTTGGACTACGATGCACTAACAGCAGTTAGGGCGGGAGTAGCCTGTGGAATTCGGGTGCAGTGCAGAAAGCACAGGCATGCACCATTGCAAAGTCAATGGTGCGTAAGAGTTATCGAATTACAGTTTTAAGAGTCTTCCGACTGGACTAGAAGGACAAAACTTTAGACTTAGACACTAGAGGTGTAAAACACTACAGGAGCACTGTCGTTCAAGAGTTACCTCACCCACAGGAAGCGGGTGCTCAGGTGCAAAGGTGTATCAGGTTTCGTCACGAAGATCTAGGGTGCCTGGAGATGAAGATGCTGCAGGCGTCCAGAAGAGAAGTGTCTGGTGCGATCCAAGGGTGGATCGAAGTTGTAGAGTACCTGAAAGCAGAGGGGACAGATTCTGGGTCACTAGCCAGTGACCAGGAAGGAACCAGGAAGGAACCAGGCAATGTCAGGTGCAATCAGGTCATTGACATTGAACTGATTGCGCCCGACATTGCCTGGTTCCTTCCTGGTTCCTTCCTGGTCACTGGCTAGAGACCCAGACTCTGTCCCCTCTGCTTTCAGGTACTCTACAACTTCGATCCACCCTTGGATCGCACCGGACACTTCTCTTCTGGACGCCTGCAGCATCTTCATCTCTAGGCACACTAGATCTTCGTGACGAAACCCGACACACCTTTGCACCTGTGCACCCGCTTCCTGTGTTAATTTACCGATTCTTAATTACCAAATTTTACCGATTCGGTAATTAAGAATCGGTAAATCAGAGGGGTGGAGATGTAGGTATTCCAGATGTGCTGTAATACCGAATCGGAACAATTCGGTATTTACCGATTCGGTAAATACCGAATCGGTAATGCCCATTCATTCCTATGGGCTTTGAAGCCCATAGGAATGAATGGGCATTACCGATTCGGTATTTACCGAATCGGTAAATACCAATTTTCACAAGGGTGCAGGGGGTGTCACTTTGACACCCTCTGGCCCCCCCAAAACAGGCTCGGGTGCCATGTGGCAGGCATACATGCCCTAAGGGCAGGCCTGCCTGTCATATGGCATAGGTGTGCATGCACACATGTGCATGCACACCGGAATCTGTATTTTACCATCAAATTGGATTTGATGGTAAAATACCGATTCGGTAAGGCTTGTGGGACTCAGATGAGTCCCACCTACATCTCAGATTTACCGAATCAGTAAAAATACCGATTCGGTATTTTACAGAATCGGTAAATTTACCGATTCTGTAAAATAATGCCCCTACATACCATTTCTGAAATACCGGTCGGTAACGGCCGAAAATACCGATTTTCGGCCGTTACCGGCCGACCTACATCTGGCCCTAAGTCCCAAGTTTTGTCCTTCTAGGCCAGTCGGAAGACTCTTAAAACTGTAACTCGATAACTTTTACGCACCATTGACTTTGCATTGGTGCATGCCTGTGCTTTCTGCACTGCACCCGAATTCCGCGGGCTACTCCCGCCCTAACTGCTGTTAGTGCATCATAGTCCAAGCGATTCCCAAGGCCCTAGGCCTTACCCCAGATCGATTAGTGATTGTTATACCACTTTATTGATATACGGTTTGAGTGGCAACCAGCCTTATCCAAAACGTGCAACTTGTCTATGTTTAACTGTGCTTTTATTTAAACGCTTGTGCTTCATTGCTCATAAAGAGTAGTGGGGATTATTCTAAGAATAAATACATATATTTTGATAATATATAACTTGTGTGGTGTCCTTTCATTTGATATTACAGGATTGTATATGGTAAAACAGCTCGCTTCACTCGCCCTCTGAAGTTAAGCCTTTAAGGCTTCTTAGTCCATGTTATGTTATGTTATGTTAATGTCATTTTTATAGCGCACAGCTGCCCCAGCAAAGGGGCGTCCTGGCGCTTAGACAGGTACCGTAACATAACACACAAAATGAAAGATAAAAGGGGGGCGGCTACTAAAAAACAGGGAACAGGAAAGTTTTAATAGCACGCCTGAAAGTGGACAAATCGTTCAAAGCTCGAATGTGTACCGGGAGGGAATTCCACAACCCCGCCGCAAGCACCCGGTAAGAGCGGCCACCCATTCTACTGAGTTTGAAGCGAGGGCAGACTGCCAAATAAAGAGCCTCTGATCTTAAAGATCTCAAAGGTATGTAGGGGATAATCAAGTTGGCAAGAGCCGGCGGCGAAGACAGTTTTATGATTTTAAAGGCCAGACAGAGCGCTTTAAACTTGATCCTTTGTCTGACCGGTAACCAATGTAGGGCTAGGATGGTGCCCGAAACCGAACAATGTCTGGGAAGACCAACAATGGCCCGTGCTGCGGCATTCTGAACCCTTTGAAGCCTAGATGCCTCAGCCTGGTTTACCCCTAACATCAGCGCGCTTCCGTAGTCCAGCCGGGATAAAATCGAGGCTTGGACCACGAGCTGCCGAGTGGGAGGGTCA
Organism: Lissotriton helveticus; assembly: GCF_964261635.1. Lineage (NCBI taxonomy): Eukaryota > Metazoa > Chordata > Amphibia > Caudata > Salamandridae > Lissotriton > Lissotriton helveticus. The sequence goes on from NC_136063.1 coordinate 54,497,605, forward strand.
AAATATTTCAAGATCGGCCTTATGCCACGCAAGATACCGTAGCATGTGGCTGCAACCTTCTTCTTGTGTCCTGTGAAGGTGAGCGCGGGATCCAGCCAAATTCCTAGATTTTTCACTTCGGAAGCTGGGATAGGAATAATACCCAGCTCTGGAGGCCACTACTGGTCTCCCCATAACTCAGCATGTTTCCCCAGGACCAACACTTCAGTTTTGGTGGCATTCAACTGTAAGCAGTTGGTATGAAGCCAACTTGCTACTGCCACAAGTCCAGCTCGGAATCTGGGGGCCTCCACTTCTGGGTCTCCACTCAGTGTCACCGCCAGCTGCGTGTCGTCCGCATATGAGGTCATTGTCAAACCCCACTGCTTCACGATTGCAGCTAGCGGTTTCACGTAGAGGTTGAACAAGGTAGGGCACAACGAGGAGCCCTGTGGGACCCCCAGGCTCAATGGATGAATGGTAGATTGGCAGGGTGGTATTGCCACTTTAAAGGTTCGATCAGAAAGAAAAGATCGAAACCACTGAAGAGCGGTACCTGCTACTCCAGCTTCCTCTAGGCGTTGGATCAATATATGATGGGACACAGTATCGAAAGCAGCGCTCAGATCTAATAGCAGGAGCGCTGCCGTGCGTCCGGAGTCAAGCACCAGACGTAGATGTTCGATGATATAAAGCAAAGCGGTCTCGGTACTGTGTCCTGGCCGAAAGCCATTTTGGCTGGAGTCCAGTATCTGATTTCGGGCCAGATGATCAGACAAGATCGAGTTAACATGGGCTTCTGTAACTTTAGCAGTCCAAGGCAGGAGAGATATAGGGCGGTAGTTCTCAGGCAAAAGGGGGTCAGAGTTTGCCTTTTTCAAGATTGGGGTAACTACCGCCTGCTTCCACGAGGAAGGAACCGTCCCAGTTGACAACGACATGTTGATTAAAGTGAGTATTGGGGCACGGCATAGCGGGGAAAGCATATTAATAAGAGCTGGCTTCAGCGGATCCAGGGGAGAGCCTGATTTAACGCTGAGGCTAAGTTTGTCAAAGGCCTCAGTAGACAAATCAGGTAGAAAAGACAGAGTCTCATGCCCCAAAGAATTAGGGTCAACTGACTCTGGATCCAGCCGGTATAGGTCAAATCCTCGGTAGATTTTCTGCACTTTCTCCAGAAAAAAGGTAGACAGATTCTCGCAATGGGAGTCAGTGCAGATCTCTGCCGAAGTAGCTCTTTTATTCATAAGGTCTTTCAAGACCTTGAATATTAATTTAGAGGGGTTGGTGCTGGCTTGAAATTCCTGAGCATGGAATGCGGCCCGTGTTCTGCAAATTGCCCTGTGATATAACTTAAGTTTGGCAAAGTACAGGGTTTTTAAGTCGGGATCGTAAGATCTTCTCCAGTCCCTCTCCGCTTTCCGGCAAGATTTTTTAAGCTCGGCGAGGGAATCATTATACCACGGGCTGTGTACCTTCGAGTGACCTTTCGACCAGCATTTGGGTATAAGAGCGTCAAGAGCGTCTGATATCCATGTGCAAAACAGTTGGTACCCATGGTCCACATTCAAAAGAGCGCTCAGGGGTTTCTGCTCCAGCAGTCTATAGAACTCTTCAAGTTTAAGCTTATGCCAGTGTCTTTTAAAAATTGGTCTATCCACAGGTTTAAATGGCTTATCGTGTACAGGACAAAAGACTTCCACCAGCAAATGATCCGTCCATCCCATCAACTTCGGGTCAGACACCTTCACCCTCTCAAGAGTGGAAAAAAAGGGATCAAGGATATGGCCTCCAGTGTGAGTTGGAAGAGTGACTAGCTGGACAAGTTGAAGAGCTTCAAGATCCGCAAGCAAGGTGTTAATGGGTATGGATGACCTGTTATCAAAATGGATATTAAGGTCACCCATGATGTTAAAATTCGCGCAACCGAGCGCTAAAGAGCTTACCATATCGGCAAGAGCGGACTTAAAGACTGAATCATTGCCGGGTGGGCGGTAAATGAGCATACCGCTGAAAGTAAAATGATGGCTAAAAGCTACTTTGAAGAGGGCACTTTCACAGGCAGGCAACCCAAGAGCTTTCCATTCAGCAGGGAAACAGGATTTAACTGCCATGGCAATACCACCTCCTCTCGTAGTCCGATTCAAAGTATAAATCGTGTAATCCGATGGAAAGGTAAGATTCAGGATAGCGGTATCCGTGTCCTGAAGCCAGGTTTCGGTAAGGAGAAAAAGATCAGGATCGTCTTTTTCAATAAGGTCATGTATGAGCTGGTGATGTTTGACCAGTGACCTCACATTCAAACTCCAGATCCGAAGACCCCGGCCTACATTGATATTACGCTTAATGGGGGTTACATCTGCCAGGGAGCAGATCTTAGTCGGGCTGTCAAGAGACCATCTCTTACAGGCGCAAACATACGGGCCAGATAGGGGGTCTACAGGATTGCATCGGCAAACCGCAACCCTATTCCCAATAGAAAGCAAATCTGCCCGTGTGTAGGTCGGCATTGGTAAAACGTGCCAGATGACAAAGGCCACAAATGGACAGAGCCCTACCACGTCTCGCGCTTCCTCATCGTCGCTGACGGGCGCAGACAGGCAGGACTCTGGCACGACTCCGGCTAAGCGAGGGCGCCCCACTTGCGCGTCCCGCTGCGCGGGAGAGGGGAGCTTTAAATAGGCGATCCAATCCCAGCGCGAGCGCGAGGACGCTCCAAGATGGCGCCCGTTGATGTAATGCAGAGCCCAAAGCAAGATGGCGCTCACACAGGACCACCCCTGGGACCCGGACCCGCCAAAGCGGCGGTGAAACAACCTTTAAATGCGGTAAGAGGGAGGAAACCCCGCCACGCCCGACTAAAACCAGGGCAAAAGTGAAAATTAAAGCTTCAAATGAAATACAAAACCAGGGCAATTTAAAATGCTGAAGCGCCAGCAGCAGCGCGTGCGCAGCAGTGCTAGTACCTGTCAAGGCTGACTGAAAGGTGAATCCGCCTTAAATAGGCGATCCAATCCCAGCGCGAGCGCGAGAACGCTCCAAGATGGCACCCGTTGATGTAATGGAGAGCCCAAAGCAAGATGGCGTTCACACAGGACCACCCCCCGGGACCCGGACCCGCCAAAGCGGCGGTGAAACAACCTTTAAATGCGGTATGAGGGAGGAAACCCCGCCACGCCCGACTAAAACCAGGGCAAAAGTGAAAATTAAAGCTTCAAATGAAATACAAAACCAGGGCAATTTATAATGCTGAAGCGCCAGCAGCAGCGCGTGCGCAGCAGTGCTAGTACCTGTCAACCCCTAGGATAGCTTGTCTATAAGGTTGACTTACAACCACCACCATAAGGGATTTTTTGGACTGATATAAGGTGCCCCCAGAACTGGGGACATCATACATCAGGCCAACTTCTCACAAACGTATTTCAGCAGTCGAACCGGCAGGGGTGGTGGCCCCTGGCCCCGGCCGGTCGTGGACGGGCGCAGATGGGCTTGCCTTTGGCACGTCGCTGGTGCGCCCGCTGCGCGTCCTAGCTGTCATCCGGTTTTTATGGGGAAAGGCAGGCCGCTCTAACACCACCCGCCCCTGCCGCCGGAACTGCCTCCTCCCTCCACAACAAACGGGATTCTCCGACGGTGGACCGGGGAAGGGCAGACTAAGTTCCCAACAGTAAGTGCAGCAGTTAATTGAGTCAAGAAACCTTAGTTCTGAATTAAAAGTCAAACATTTATAATTTTAAAACAAGTTGTGCAAATGAGGCAGAGTAGCAGCAAATACAATGAAGCAGCAATTTTGTTTTTACGATCGCGTCTCCGCTGTGTGTCCTAGCTGTCATCCGTTTTTTATGGGGAAAGGCAGGCCGCTCTAACACCACCCGCCCCTGCCGCAGGAAGTGCCTCCTCCCTCCACAATAAACGGGATTTTACCGCGGTGGACTGGGGAAGGGCAGACTAAGTTCCCAACAGTCAGTGCAGCAGTTAATTGAGCCAAGAAACCTTAGTTGTGAATTAAAAGTCAAACATTTATAATTTAAAAACAAGTTGTGCAAATGAGGCAGAGTAGCATCAAATACAATGAAGCAGGAATTTTGTTCTTACGATCGCGCGTCCACTGCGCGTCCTAGCTGTCATCCGGTTTTTATGGGGCAAGGCAGGCCGCTCCAACACCACCCGCCCCTGCCGCCGGAAGTGCCTCCTCCCTCCACAACAAACGTGATTCTCCCGTGGTGGACCGGGGAAGGGCAGACTTAGTTCCCAACACTAAGTGCAGCAGTTAATTGAGCCAAGGAACCTTAGTTCTGAATTAAAAGTCACACATTTATAATTTTAAAACAAGTTGTGCAAATGAGGCAGAGTAGCAGCAAATACAATGAAGCAGCAATTTTGTTCTTACGATCGCGCGTCCGCGGCTTGGCAGATACATAGGGTGAGCTGAGACCTGAAACACGTCAGTCAGTGGTGTAATAGAGAGATATCTTTTCTATTTTCTCCTGGTTATTGTCCTAAGAATACTTGTGCATGTAGCACATTGTTTTTCATTTTATTCAGTGATTCCAGTGTTATTGTGATCTGCTTATTTAATGTGCCCTTGTATTCAGGCTGATTGTGGCTGCCTGATTGTTCCATTCTTTCAGTTTTTTTAAATTAATAGTTCCCAGAAGGCCCGTACATGCGGTAGTCGTGCTCTAGTCTGTGCATGTTGTGGACAGATTGAAAAAGCTGGAGGTTTTGAAGGGTGGTGCACCAAATACACTATATAAGCAGGTATCGATGTAATCGCATTTACCATGAAACATTGCAACCTTTCTATATTTGCCAAGGGCTTTGGACAAAGATCTGTATGTAAAAGTAAAGTAAAGTAAATGAAAGCATATATATTCATACTGGTCTAATTGTACAGATGAATTTTGGGCTAAGCTCATTAGACATAATGTTCTACATTTTAGGTGAAATTTAAACAGTTCAGCAGTTCAGTTAATTCCCTTACTTTTCAATGTTTCTTTCAGTAGGTAGCATGCATTTGATAGCCTAATATTCCACCTTAAAATGATCTGAGAATCTATAAATAGACTACTGTACTAGTTATTACCTCTTTGCACAATGGGCGTCTAACACACTTTGCAATTTACTGCCTCATTAACCAGAGGGCCTAGCTTGCTACACAATTTCAATGGTCTCTGTTTATGTGGGCTGGGGGGTGTAATAGTAGCTCTGAACCACTAAATTCTACACAAATTAAAGCATTAACTGCTTTATTTGAGGTGTTCCTGTGCTTCACTCTATTTCATTAAATGTTATCAAATCACAGTTCTTCTTTTGGCTGACCCATAAAGACACAGATATTGACAAGAAAAATATGCAAAGTGTAATTTATGCTAATATAGGTTTACAATGTTCTATTTGCATACATTCCCTTCCCTATCATATGAAAGTAACATATGCACATTATATTTGCAGCATTGATATACAGTGTTGATGCATCTGAGTACCTAGCACTGCATGCATCACATACACTTACTATTGTGGAATCAGTTTTTGTACCAATATTATTTATAGCATATGTACAGGGTACACCTTCCTACAAACATTTTGAAAAAATCATTTGTGATTCCAATAGATCTGGCTTTTTAAAGTTCATTTTGTGTCAGTGAGGAGTTTGCCGCCACTCAATAAGTCATCACAGATGCACTGTATCACTCCCGTTGCACTCATGCATCCATTAATCCATCCACTGACTCTTTCTTGCATTCACCTTTTCAAACAACTGCAAAGAAACACACTCAACAACAAATGCAGGATAAATTTAAAGAATTCATGTAGGAAACATAAAACATGCTTATTGCAGTTACAACATAAATTATAGTAGAGGGTGTCTATCTTGAAGACGTATGATGTGATAAGGGAAACCGTCATCCTACTCCATATGGTTGGGATATAGGGCCAGAGCTTGCACTAAGGCCCACTCCTTGGCGTATGAATGTTTAACTGATCCTGGATTGAGGTCAGAAAAGGCAGGTAAAATAACTTTTTCTCATTTTGGGCAATCCATAACAAACTCAGGTGCACAATCCTTTTTAGCCAAGATGATGTCATAGCAGAGTGATGAGTTTTCCAAAAGAGACCAGTTATGGTACATGGTATGTCCTCCGCCATTTAAAAGTTGCAATTCATATAATTGACTAGGAACACTCAGGGGTATATTCACAAGAATGTGTGATAACTACCACAAGAGTAGAGTAACGCAATTTGAAATATTGCAGCCCATCGCAGGAAAAAAATCCTGTGTCAACGTGGGATTCACAACAAGGCGGTAGCATGCAATAGCAATCAGATAACATGTACAATGTCAGCGACAAAATCAACGACACGCCGCGAAAATGCAAAACGCGAACGCGAAAAATCATGCGATGAGGCCAATCGCGCTACAGAAGTCAGCGAAGACCAGCCACAGGCCTGCAAATCCCACACGTCTGGCGGAACAATGCACTAAAAAAGCAAGAAAAAAAAGAGCCAAAAACCAATTCAAACTGCGAAGGAACATGGATGCACACGGACCGAGTGCAGAGGACAAGTCGAACACCACAAGCCCCACGGAGGACCAGCCAGGAACCCCGTGTTTGGGAAAGGACAAGAGGAAGAGGAAGTCGGGGTTCAGTTCGCAGGAAGAATGGATCTTCATCACAGAGGTGACCGAACACCATCAACAACTTTTTGGCACCTCCACTGCAGCACTGCAGCACTGGCAACCCAAACAGAAATATGGCAGGCCATCGTCACCAACGTTAATGCAGTCGGAGTGATGAGGAGGTGACTGGAAGACGCCAAGAGGCGCTGACATGATCTGAAAAGGCAGACCAAACATAGGCTCACCGCCAGCAGGGAGGCAGCAACGGCGACTGAAGGTGTGCCCACTGCAACAGAGGAAGAGCTGGATGAGCTGGAGCAAATGGTGGCCACAGTCAGCAGTGAGGAGACGGTGGCAGGATTTGGGGACCTGGACACAGCTCGATAAGACCGGACCCAACAGCAACAGGGTGAGTAACCACCAGGGACGGAGGGACGGGGGCACAATGGCACACATGCACAATCAAGTGTAGCACAATGCACACCCACAATGACCATGGAACATGTCCCTGATTGGCTTGGCACACTGCAGTACACATAGAAATTCCAAGTAGGCCTCCATTCACAATGTGCACAGAGGGCCCCCCCTATCACCAACATCACATCCGTAAAGGAGCAGGTCACACTCGGACTTGTCCACGTGCACCCACAACCCATGCCCTATGAAACACGCAGCAGACAAACAATGCACCAGGCCACAAAATATGTCCAAGAGCACATATGACCCAAGTCAGAATCATATCAGGCCCCGATAAGCACACAATTCAAAGGTACTCCGCCTCAAAGGGAGAAGGCCACACTAAATCAGTTCTGATGGGGAACTCACCCACAATGCAGCACACACACATAGCAATCACAGAGCATCAGCGGCAATGGCAATGTGTGACAATATGTAAAACTAGCACCACAGGACAGAGCTCACAACAGGTTACGCTCGTGCGTAGTAACTGTCCACTCACATCTGGCATTGCCTGACACTGTGTGATGATAATGAACGAGTACTACTACACATCCATCATGTATTTGGAAAATACACTGACTGCCATCAAATAGCCAGCTCCCCCGAAACAGTGACAATGTACATTGGCATGCAGCCTGAATGTAATCATCTGCAAATCTACAACATACATGTGAAACTCTGTTAACCTGCATCTCCCCTTAACATTTCAGAGGGACAATCAACACCTACTGCAGAGCAGAACATAAAAACCATCATTGTTGATGTAGAGGACAACCTGCACATATGTCAAGATACCCTCCAACGGATACTGGACAGCCTCGGCACCCCAACTCCAGGAGCAGGGCAGGCCAGCTGCCTCAAAGTGACCCCACCACCTGCACAGACCACCCAGCAGGAAACACACACCACCACAGCTGTCTACCGGGACCCCCGCGAACAATACATGGAGCACATACAACGTGTGTGGTCTTCCAAGGTGGAGTTGGCTGAACAGCTGCGGCTGTGGTTCGAGCTCATGGCAGCCTAACTTGATGCCATTCGTGGGTGACTGAGTCCCATCAAGGACCATGTACAGTCCCTAACGGACACCCCCTGTCTGCACCATGCTCAGCCACAGATGACTGCAGCGGGAACATCGACATAGACAGCTCCAACCCTTGATGTGTCCTTGGCACACAGTAATGCTGCCCCATCACCTTCACAGTCTGATGTGTCAGTGGCACACAGTGATGCAGCCATCACCCCGCCATACACACCAGACACACCAGACACAGATCCTGTGTCAGGGAGTAAGAAGGGGATGTGAACAACTGCGTGATGAAGGAGGCAGTAGCAGCCATCACCGCCGTATGGCCTGTCCCTGCCTGGCCTAGGCATCGTGGTCTGGGAAACCCCTCCTAGTGACCCCTGGAACGGTCCGCGACTTTCACCCGGACCCCGACACGGACTGCCGCTTCGTCACCGCTGGCCAATTACACAGCTATCCTGCTTTGGACTGCACTCTCCCTCTTCCTAATCACTGTGCAATCCCCAAAGGACTCTGGGTGGCCCACCACTGGGCTTCCATGTGATGTGTGCTTGGATGGCCATGTACAGGCCCAGCTCTGTCAATCACCTGAATGTGAACTAAACATTTTAAATCACACAGATGTGTCATCACTATGTTCACTCACGTATGGAGGTGTGGTTGGATGTATGAATAATGTTTGCACATGAAGGTACACCCAGGTAAGTGACATTTATGCTCATGTGTATCCCTGAGACACATGGCCAATTGGATGACTGTGAAGGTGTACTAGCTGTGTCCCCATTGCACATCAACAACAATATCACAACCCATAACGTAGGCACACATCCATGTACTGAATAGGGCTATGTGTAGTGCTGAATGAAAGTAGGCCAGGAGTGGTGTCCCACTCCACATGTGACACCAGGAGTTCACATTTCATACCCACTCACAGTAGCCTGCTGGTTCTGGAATTGCTCTTGCCAGGAATGGTCTGAGGGGACCGCAACGCTTGTCTCTGCCCTCACGTCACCCTCGCTCCCGCTATCAGCTATTTCACCGTGGTTTGCAGGGGGACCACAATATCCAGCAGTCCCTGGGTGGCGCTCGCACTCCGCGTCACAGGGAAGCACCAGGAGGAGCTTCATAAGCGCTCAAGGGCTCCCGCAGCGCGGGTTCTGCCAAATTTGTGTGCCTGCTGGTTCTGTCTTAGCTCTTGCCAGGAACGGTCAGAGGGGACCGCAACGCTTGTCTCTACCCTCACGTCACCCCCACTCCCGCTATCAGCTACTTCACGGCGGTTTGCAGGGGACCACAATATCCAGCAGTCCCTGTGTGGCGCTCGTACTCCGCATCACAGGGAAGCGCCAGGAGGCGCTTCATAAACGCGCAAGGGCTCCCGCAGCGCAGGAAGCGCGTGCGTGCCCGGTCCAAGGGTAGGCCCGTCTGCGCCCGTCAGCACCAGGAAGAGGCTAGGCTGGGCCACCTCCCTTTCATCGCCCAACGTGGACCTTTGTGCAGGTACTGTTAGCTCAGGGGCTTTTTGTTCTGATTTTGAAATATCTATAAGCCCAAGGAGTATTGACTATTTACACAGCACAATTGTGGTCTGCTGATCTTGGAATCGTCCACATTGAACTGATACAGTTATAAATCAAGGACAACTTTATCTGTGGAGTTAGAACCTTTTTAAATGCATAGCATAGTTTAGAGTCCCTTGGGGGTTTTAATGCAATGTTGAACAGCTAACCAGCTACAGTATAATTTTTAATATAGTCTTGAGGAACACTGTATAATTGTGTATCAAAGAGTTTAATTTAATTCTATTTTCTTTTTTCTTTTTATGTACATTGTTTATCATTGCACTAGACACTTATTGTCGATAGCAAATTTGCACTATATTAAGGAGTTGATTCACTCTCCCTAATCGCTCACTATCACCAAGAATTGAGTACACGGAAACTACCCGCTGGGAAAAGCATAGTAGGAACGCTAGACGCCTTCTTGACCAGGGCCGAATCTGTCCTCAACAATGAAATTGTACTAACGGAGCGTAGGTTATCTTTGGAGCCTTTTACCACGCATGGCAGGTTTTCTCTTACTCCTGCCCTTCCGGATGCTATGTCAGCACCTGATCAGGAGATGCCGTTAGAACGGCAGGGTCAATCATTACTCATGGATACAACATCATCGAATGACACAGCCTCCTCTATAATCCTGGAGCAGGAACCCAGTCCAGTTAAATCAAAATTGAGACCCAGAGGGCAGGAAGCAAAATTAAAATCCATTCGCCCCAATAACTCTCCTGTTGCAACTAATAAAAAGTGCGGAGCTAGGAAGCCAAAGAAACCCAGAATGGGTAGCCCGAGGAGGACTGAGGTAGATGTTGCAGTGAGGGAAATTCAATTCTCGTCAATCAGATTAGGACAGGGACACTATCTGCCATCTTATTGGAGGGGGGCTTTTGGGGGAGATTAGAAATTATGCTGACTACTCTTATAGATCTTATACTGCAAAAAATAAGTACGTGTGAAGATAGGTTGCCTAATTTAGAAAGGATGGTGGTAAATACCCTCGGTGAAACTGTAACAGCAAGCTCACATAAGCCCAATACCCAAGTTACTATTGAAGGAGGAAGAGCTGGGTGGGATAGAAAAGAGGGTGCCGCCACTGCAAGGTTAACAAATAATAGTAAGACATTAGATAAGAGCTGCTCAACCATTCGTAAGCCTGCAAACACAGATATTCCAGCTCCAAGAGAGGGCACATCAACAAGAGCAGGGCCCCTTATGTTGCAGAGGGACAAGAGACAGGAGCATAGGTTTCCACGGTCTACAAGTCTTCCTACTATTGATCTCCCACCTGAATCCACCCCCTATGTAGTGATCTTGGGACATGTTCCAGCTCTTCCTTTAGGGAAGAGTGACAATTATGAGCAGTTACTAAACAAAATAATCCACTGGTTTGCACAGAATAAAATTGTGGGTGCCAATATATCCAATATTATAATTATGTTGGTTAGGGAGTTAACATAAACAAGGGATTGGTGACTACATCATCATCAATTTTGCAACCCCTATATATTGCAGGTCGCATTTTCTCTAGTGACCATAGTCATTCATCACTAGTGGGCTCTGCCATCAAAATACTACCCCTGGGCTTTTTTATAGGCCATTTAGCAGTAGGGATAGGGCAATAGTTGACCATGGGGAATATCCTTTGGGGGGTGATCGAATAAAACCTTATCCTATCCACCATCACACACCCCTGGAGCAACCTCAACCATCTGTGGATAGGTATTCTGGTATTGATTATAGATTGGCTTTAAACAATAGATTTGATACCTTGACTGGTATGGAGGAATGCGACTGACTGCGGGGCTCTGGACCTGTAGGGTCTGAGCAGATTGCACTGCCCCAGGTTCTCAGCGTTGTAGCGGCAGGGTCTTCAAGGTTGAGTTCTAACAACTTCCTATCATGGAACATAGCGGGGTTGGCAGCAAAGCTACAGGATCCTAGATGGATAGCCTATGTTGAGCGATTCCTGGTTATTAGGCTTACAGGAAACATGTTTGGAAGAATGTGACCTTTTCCTTGAGGGCTACAAGGCTTTTTTTGTCCCAGCTAGACCCTCTTTAAGGGGGATACCAAAGGATGGATTGGTCACTTATATTTCTGTGGCCATTGCATGCAAAGTTCAGGTAATGCCTACCACACACCCAGGAGTTCTAGCCTTAATGTCTCGTACGGGGCTATAAACTGGGGTTTTGTTAATTTCTATAACTCAATTGGTTCACCGACTGAACCCAGTAATATAACTGCTCTGGGAGATACTATAAATCAATCCTTGAGCAACAGCTTACATAGCCTTGTGGTTGCCGGTGACTTTAACATACATCCCTGTGGCGAACTGCTAACGTCCTGCCTCTCTGAAAAAGGTTGTCCTCGTATGAATGGTTTCCATTTTGAACATACTGCTTAAGGAGAGTTGTTAAATGCTATGAATAATGAATTAGACCTGGTGGCTACAATGGTTATAAAGGACCCGCGCACTAATTTCTCCGTGCCCACGTTTAAGGAACACAGGAATGGATCCTTTATCAATTTTATTTTAATTTCATCCTCCTTAAAATCCCTAGTGAATAATTTTAAAATCACAGAGAGTGAATTTAGCGACCACAATCCCTTAACGCTCTATTTGACAGGTCCATTGGCAGAAAAAAAAGAGGATGCACCAAAGTTGGGCCTACTGCGACCAACTGATGGAAATCACTGATTAAAATGGTCACAAGTTTCCCCAGAAATATTTGATAAGATTAAAACAGTATGTGCCGAAGAACTATCTCTCTGTACAAAGGTCCTCGTCAAAAGCGATTTTAGGTGCTTTTAAGTCTATCTCAGACAAAGTGGCAGGGCTGCTATCTGCTCCAGCAAAAGGGCAAGCTGTGGCTGGTCCTAGATGGTTCGACTCACATTGCTCTAAAGCAGCTAAGAGGTTCAATCAATCAATCAAGAATTTGTAGAGCGCACTACTTACCCGTGAGCGTCTCAAGGCGCTGGGAGAGAAAAAAGGGGGGGCGCAACTGGTTGAACAGCCAGGTCTTGAGTAGCCTCCTGAAGGTCAGCAGGTCTTGGGTCTGTTGTAGGCTCAGTGGGAGGGTGTTCCAGGTCTTGGCGGCGAGGTGGGAGAAAGATCTGAGGGAAGCTTTGTCAATTAAACCCAGAATACAAGCCGATGTCTCCACCTTCGCAGGGAATATAAGATAGCCCTTGCTACATGAAAGGGAGCATTGAAGGATGAAGCATGGAGGGAGTTGCTTGATCCCAGTACCCTTAGAAACAGAGCAAAGTTTTGGAGTGTGGTAAATAAACCATTGCTTGACCAGGAAGGGGGGGGCCTTGACTCCCATATAACAGAGGAGGAGTGGGTGTTACATTTTGAATCTATGTTTGACTGCTTGCCTGAGGATGATCACAGGATGGCCCACGCCTCCCAGGGGGTAGCAATTAGATTCGAGAAGGGCAAAATCTTGGAAGGTATAACAGGCTTAACTGTGGGAAAGGCACCTGGCCCTGACGGGATTCCCCCCGATCTTTTAAAGTCAGACTCCTCCTTTAGGACACCGATGCTTGAGTCAGTTTTCAATGCGGCTGCACAGTATGGTTGTCCTCAGTCTTGGGCAACCTCTACGATAGTTCCTGTTTTAAGAAAGGCGACAGAAGCAGTTCCCACTGCTACAGACCTATTTCGCTTATAGACTCAGTGGTGAAAGTGGTGGGTAGGGTCCTCCTTCAGAGATTATCATCCTGGCCGGAGGATATTATGATCTTGCCGAAAGTTCAGTATGGATTTTGACAGGGACAGTCTACCGTCGCTCAGTGTCTTAACTTATTTTTAATACTGAGCAAATAAACTGTTGCTCGCCCTGGGACCATTCACCTTGCCTTCATGGACCTGTCATCAGCTTTTGATTGTGTTAATAGGAACAAGTTATGGCAGTCCATGAGGGCAATGGGAGTGGAGAACAGTATTTCCTGGAGGACCTACACAAGTCTACTAAAGCAAATGATAGATTTTCACAGGATTTGCGTGTTATGAGAGATTTTAATATTAAGAAGGGAGTCCAGCAAGGTTGCATTTTGGCCCCTTTTTTATTTAACTTTTATATTATTGAATTGGACAGCGTACTGAGGGCAACAGGGACTGACTTTCCTAGGGTAGGACGGAAAGGGGTTCTCCGTCCTGTTATATGCGGACAATGTCGTTCTCATATCCAGTAAAGCTAGGGGGTTACAATCACTTTTATCCGCCTTCTCTGGATTTATGTCAGAAAGGGATTTGGCAATTAACAACTCCAAATCATATGTCATGCAAGTGGGGCTTCTTGGTAAGGAGAATTTCCAATTTAGAGTGGGAGATTCCAAGATTCCCCGTACTAATGTTTTTTCTTACCAAGGCGTCCTCTTTGACAGTAAGCTTAATTGGAGCTCCCTATTACATAAAAAAAGGGGGACCTTGTCAGGGGGAATTCAGCAATCTTCAACTTTGCTTCCAAATTAGGGAAGAAACCCACAGGAGCTATGCTGCAAGTGTACCAGGCCAAAAGTCTGGCCATAGCTTCTATGGCAGCGGAATTTGGGGATATAAGGCTGGAGAATCCCTCCAAATAGCGGAAAACGACTTTCTGAAACGCCTATTATGTGTTCCATGGGGCACATCCAATTTAGCGGTTGATAAGGAGTTGGGGGTCCCCTACGTAAATGATGTACTCTCCTTGTGACCACTGATTTGTTGTTTTAAATGTTGGTTGACTCCAGACCTCCCAGTAACACACGTGATTATAAAAGACTGTATGTCCCTTGACAACTCAGCTCGTATCCCGTGGCTGAGGTGCGTTAAAAAAAGTTTTGTTAGGTTAGGGCAGGGGGACCTATTTACTAATCCTGAATGCATCACGAAGAGGGACGTGGAGGCAATAAAAGTTACCTTCCTGTCAGAAAGGAATGTGGATAGAGAAGCTAAAGAGGCACAGAAACCAAATGTGCGGGCGTACATAATGCTTAAAACAACCCCAAGGGCAGAGCCATACCTTATGGGGTCGTTGTCCACGCAGGAGAAATTCCTCTTAACTAGGTTTCGTCTGAACCTTTTCCACCATTTTATGTCAATTGTATGAATTTCCTTGTAAACGCTATCTGGTTCCCATTTTACCAAGATTTAATTTTAGGAAGGCTCATCCTGCATTGTTGTATCTTCAACTACTGAAAGAGGACTGTTGATTTTTTTTACTGGGATTTTTAAAAGCAATTGTTAATTCCAGGAATTATATGGATTTGTAACAAGTGTTTTCCTCAAACTTTTTTAAATATTCATTGACTATTTTTTGCTGTTCTGGACATCATTTTAACAATGCACTGTCACTTATATTGTTTTTATGATGTGTAACTTTTATGGTTTGAATTATAAAAAAAATAAAGTTTTCTATTGATTCTTTGATACCTACTCACCCACAGCTGTGTGGACACATTCTGTTGTGATATATGACATTGCTCCACATGGTCAGAGGTTGAACACCATACTCACATTGCTGTAGTCACGTAAGTGTACATGTCGTCCAGCACCTATCCAAAAACACTGTCTGGCTCACAGAGGTGGAGCTTGCAAAGGGACAACACCCCATTGCACATGCGTCAGTCAGTTCCTACCTGTGTATGGACGATGCTCATTGTGGCACACGAGTGGACAATCCAAACAACACACATCACAGTTAGACACCAGTGGAGTTGCATAGACTGTATTTGTTTGTGCGTGTCAGTACGGATGAGGCAACAGCCACAACAGGCAGGGCAATGCTTGAGACTAACACGCAGCATGGGTACATGTCGAGGTTCTGGAAATGTTGGGGCTAAATTGGGCAAAATTCATCACGGACGGCAACACTCTCAGGCCACCTTGCCTTGCTGGATGAGTCATGTGTTGTTTGGTGTCTGCCCATTGCCCCGTGTGAGGGGGCACGTCTAACTGCCCATGGGATATGCATGGTGCTCTGCCTCCGGAGTGCGCCAATTGTCTGCTCTGCTGACGGCGATCAGGTGTGAGGGTCCGACAGGTTCACATGTCGTGCTACATTACCATGTGTATGGTCTCCCCAGCAGTGTGTCCGAATTGGCAACATTGCCAAACAAAGCTGTGTTGCACCGAGCATGGACCTGCATCACCTTGCACAGGTGTGTGTACATGCGCATTGTACCACGCACATACATCCAGAGCCCGGACAAAGGCAGACGTTTACCCTGTTGTGGTGAGATATGTGGGCAATCCCCATGATGCAACAAGTTGTTGTGACATGTGCTGTTGGTGTCAATCGGATGTGGCTGCAGGAACGTAGTTACTCATCCATGAATGCCGTGCTGCTTCAAGTGCAATATGTTCCAATAGTGCGTTGTTGTCGTGTTCAAGGAACACCAGGGTGAGCCAATCCATTAAGTGGTCTGGGCAGGTGTGCTCAGCCCACGCCGTTTCACCAATCCGTATCACAGCCCAATAGGGGAGCGCCTCCATGTGGTCACTGCACATGAGGAATTGTGCAATCCCCAATGCACAACTTCCAATCCATAAGCAGTATGTCAGGACATTCCATGCACGGCTGTCTCGGTTACACTCCTGTTTGTGATACAACAGGGCGCACAGACACAGAGTCCAATTCATCAACAGGTATTTTGAATAGGCATACATCCATGGGACACTCGAATGTGCATGTTCGGCAGTGGAGCCAGGGCTGGACGCATGTGACGTAGGCAATGCGGAAGCTGAGCCGATAACTGATCCGCAGCACTGCCAGTGGCACTGCGCCCAGTAAATGCAGCATACGTGTACTGTACTGTTCCACGTGAAGGGGGTTGTGCATGAGCCCGGTATGGTCTGCCATTTCATTGGTGCGTCTCGTGGAACCGGCACTCTTCTGAACTGCGGCAGTTGTGTGGAGGATATGCCACTGCTCTGTGCAATGATTCGAATGTGTGTGCAAAGTAGGGGAGAGTGGCTTTCTGATTCTGTGTGTGTCAAGGGCATCCCATGCGAGGGTACCACCGGCAGGGGCTTCTGTGTGTGGGGTGTGGATGTGTCGGATAGTTCATTTGCGGAATGTGTGGTGTGGGAGTCGTCACCATCTGCCATGGCATCTCTCTCTGGTTGTTCCTGGTTCGTTCTGGACCAAGGTCAGAGGTGCAGGTGTCCTCCCGCCTTCTGCATTGGAACAATGGATCTTTCATCCCTGATGTTTGTCTGTCTACTACTTTTGTTTTCGGAATGTGATGGGGCTTTGGCGCTGAGATTGGGACATGGCCTTCTGCTCATGGTGTACAGATGGCAATACACACACTCATGTTGGCGTGTGAAGCCAGGTGGCTGAGAGGCCTTGTGCTGCTTGTGCAATATCACTCCGTCTCTCTCCCTCGCTCTCTCCCTCTCTTTCCTTGGTTGGGCTGGCACATGGCACACCTTCTTCGCTTGGATTTGGTCTTCCACGCTGTGTGCTATGGATTGAAGGCAAAATGTTTCTGTTGGGATTCGTGGTGTTGGTGTGCAGCTTCTTTGTCTGGGGTTGGGGGTGGTCCCGGGGGATGGAGGGTGGGGTGTTGCGGGCCTCGGTGTGGTGTTGGTGGGTGTTGTGGCCCTCTTGGGTGTCAGGCCGCATGATGGGTGGCTCCATGGCATCTGTTGCCCTTCCGATGTGGCCCTGGGCTGGTCTACCTTTTGTGGTGCTGGCTGTCATCCGACTTTACACCAGGTCAGAGCAGGTGTAGATTTCCTGCTGCTAACCTGCCCTATTGCCTTTTTTGTGTTTTTATCTCCGATCTGGACGGTCATTGAGAATGTTGAGGTGTGATGTTGTTGCGGCTTTTGGCTTGGGAACGCCCACTCTGCTTCTCATTAGCGATAGTTGTGGGAGTTCTCTGTGGCGATGTTTTTTGCGGCTGCTATTGCAGGTAAACTGGTGATATGGGCTGTTAGCACCAGCTAGTGGTTAGGGAGGTAAATTTATCACGACTTTGGCAGAGATAAAGTGCCGATAATTCGGAGATGGCTCCTTGTGAATATGCCTCTCAGTCTCTTGTCCAAGATTTCCACTTGGATGTAGTCCCTCATTGCTACTGCTGCCAGACACTCCATAAAATTCTGGCAAACTATAGTGACTTCTCCCTGTACTGTCCAGCATGATCAGAGCCTCCTCCTCATTTAGAAACAGAGTCCTCAATATCTGTGGCATGCTTGATTTCAAGGCCCGCTACCTTATTCTTTTTTATCCGAGGCTCGCACTGCTTAGCTTTGCCTTCCTGTTTTATTATAAATTCAGAAGAGTGTTCGGATTGCTTCTTAGGTTTCATGCACTCCTCTGATCTGCTCTTTGATAATCCCCCTGTATCCAAGCGTCATTGTGATGAATCCTGAAAGGAACAAGAGGAACGTGTACCAGTATCCTGATACCTATCAGGCATCTTAATTGTATCACAGTCGCACAAACTGCAGAATTTTTCAGTGGACTCCTGTTAAGTAGATTCACCCTGTGTCTTTTCTTTATATTTCTTGTTATTCCACTCCTTCTTAGTAGAAGACTCTAATGCCTGCTTTGAGTTGTCCTTTTCCGATTGACCCTTTATCTGAGGTTCAATCAATCAACCAATCACTCAATCAATCAATGAAAGGGTATATGTCTAGTGTGGTTTATCACCCTTTGGGGTATACAGGCACTTGGTCTTGCTGGTCAATAAGTCAAAGAGCCAGGTCTTGAGTCCCTTTTTGAAGTCAATGAGGTAAGGGAAAGTTCAGAGGTGGAGGTCACTCTAGGCTTTGGTGGTGAAGTAGGAAAAGGAACAAACTCAGCTGTGGGAGTTGCAGGGGGTGTGCACAAGGTAGAGTGAGGCAGAATGCAGTTGTCTGGCAGGGTGGCAGAAGGTCAGGTTGTGGTTGATGTAGGCAGGTCCCTGGTTGTGGAGGACTTTAAAGATGAGGGTTAGCATCCATCATCCATACAAGCATCCATCATCCATACAAGCACGCAAGTAAAAAGTGTGTTATATGTCAACGTTCAAGAAAAGAAAAGTCCAAACGTGAGCATGTAAAATGGTGGTGTTCCTGCTCGGACCTAAATGCAACCACATGTCACTTTTAGTGCAGTAAGTCCTCTTGCTCTGGTCGTCTGGGTAATACTGACACTGCCACTTCTAAACCTGGTCTTTCTAGTCCCTGTCTTGTTTTGGTAGTGTCCTGGACATACTGGCCATTGCCTTCCAGGTCCTGACATTTATAGTACTCTTCAATCTGGTCCTGATCCTCCTGGGCTACGTTCTTCTGCTCCTTCCTGTCATGTTTCTGCAATAACTTGTTCTGTCACAGATCAACCTAGCCTTTCTATTTAAGATTCCTTGACCTTCTGTTCATGCTAGTCTTAAAACCTACTGGCCCTGCATTTTCGGGTACTGGTCTGTCCGGTCATCATTCCCATGTACTCCTGCTGCTAGTCCTTTTGATCTTGGATCTCCTGTTTCACAGTCTCCTGGTCCTGGACGGTGTCATCACTGCTTACCCTAATTCTTTGTAAAACACAAAGAAAGGGCCAAGAGGAGTCTTAAGGACCTGTGTGGGCACACTCCCCACTCATAATATCCAACACCGAACTAACCCACAGGCACAGGACAAGAGTCAGGTAAGTATGTGAACTAAATTAACCATACAAAGCAGGGGGTATCCCTTTATAAGGATGGTTCCCCTCACACACCATAGGTGTCATGCTTCATCATAGGGGTGCCTCCTCACATCAAGAACCTGGTCTTGATGTCGGGCTACAACCCCCTTGCTGCGAGGGAGGAGCTCAGGGATGTTTATAGTTTAGTATGGTTAATTCAGTCCACATACTTACCTGCCTCGTGGGTTAGTTCGGTGTTAGATACCCTAATTCTTCTCCATCAGTCCTCCTGGTCTTGCGCCTCTGCTTTATATAGTACCCTGGTTTTCCTGTTCTTAATCTGCCCAACCCTGGTCCCTTGGTCCATATAGACCTGGTCTTAGTTCTCAAGCTTCTTTGACTGGTCCTTGTGAGAGATTGGGTTGTTGGGTGAGTAGCATGTTAACACTTCTTAAGCAAGTACAGAAAACATGTGGTCTGAGTTGAAGTATGTAGTTGAATTTATCACACCACAATCATAATACATTTGATTTACTCAAATAAAGGTAAATTATTCAAAAACTGAGTTGTATTTATTTCATACACAGATGCAGTCGTTTCAGTTATCACTGCATGTCTTTGTTTTAAACGTTCGTATTTCATTGATACAATTATACATTCATTGCTCAATTGGTGCTCTCAGTGAGGATAGGAAGAGGGAGTGATAGGTGTGCGGGACGTGGTAAAGGTGGTGTGACAGTGTTGCATCACATTCAAATAATTACGCCTTTACAATTAAGTCACTAATAGTGTTCCCAGACTACATCACACATAGGTAAGAGTATATCATTCGTTTGTTCCTAAGGCGTGTCGGGTTTGGCGCGGTCTACGTTTCAACCCCCTGTATATTAAGGGTTATTCTTCCCTCATGTTGGGGTCTTCATCAGGACATAGTGGAGAGCCTAAAAAACAGGACATTGCCTCATTTTAGTAATCGATTGTGGTGGAGTG
The DNA here is from genome assembly GCF_964261635.1 of Lissotriton helveticus. Classification (NCBI taxonomy): domain Eukaryota; kingdom Metazoa; phylum Chordata; class Amphibia; order Caudata; family Salamandridae; genus Lissotriton; species Lissotriton helveticus. Next base: position 54,517,846 of record NC_136063.1, read on the forward strand.
GCGTTGAGATTTAGGACTGATTTTAAAGTTACCTACATGGTGACTGGCGTAGAAAGAATCATACGTCGCGTCCTTGGCATTGGTGTGCTCAAGTTTGTTTCAAAATCTGAAATAAATTATAAAAAGGAATATTGGGGAGGGGTAGGGACGGGAACGCTCATCATTGCATTTGTCTACCAAAGAGTGGAAGAAACCTTAGTGTGTTCCACTTACTGTTATACGGCGTCTTTAGCACAGTATAGGATGTCTTCTTGGGGTGGGCTTCAGAAATATGCTGCACCTCTTTCTGAAGGGAGCAAGAGACACAGATTCGTGTAAGATTTCTGTTCAGCCGTTAGGCAGCATTGTAATTACACTGTGACTCCATTAATAAATTGTGACTCCATTAATAAATACATCTTCTAAAAAGGGCCCATCGCGCCCGCAGTGGGGCCGTATTATAGGACAGAATAGCACACGAGGCGTTATACAAAGTGTCCAGGTCTGATTCATTTGAGAGGACTCGGTGGGGGACTGTCGCTTACCTATTATTCTCATGCGCGTCTAATGCGATCTGCACCCGGCGGCTCCACTCCGAATGTGGCTGCTCGCGGTGCAGCCGCTAGCTGCCAGTGTAAGACAGGAGGCTCGGCTCCGGTAGCCAATGGGCGGTCTCCGGAGAGACGTGCTCTGACGCCAGATTCTTTCCTGCGGGGGACCGTCAGTAAAGTGTCTAATATTAGAAAGTTTAAGGGGCCGTTAGGTCGTGGTATAAAGCTAGGAACGATACTTCTAGTGTTCAGCATTAATTCAGAAATCGGTTTATTCTTACCAAAGGGTTTTTTTGGAACTCGGAGCAATCTTTCTAGTTTTAAGGTCGGTTTGCTATATTGTGATATGTGTGTACATATTCCAAAAAGAATTTCTACAGTATTATGAATAGCTCTGTAGTTCAATGTCCTCATATCCAGAACTGATCCCAATCAACATGTATACAGTCATTATCTTAGGTTGGTATAAAATACATTCTGCAAATTCTCATAAAATTCAAAAAGTCAATGCCCTCATATCCTGGACCGAATCTAAATCAACATGTTTATGTTCATTGCATACAGTCATCATCTTAAGTCGGTATAAAATACATTCTGCGTATTCTCATAAAATTCAGAAAGTCGTGATAGGTTATGAAACAGAGTGTGAACATTCATATGGACGGCCTCATAACGGTTGTGTGTCAGAAATAGAGGTTAAGACTTTAAGCTGAAATGGTGTACTACTATGGGTCTATTCGATGGATTATCAGTTATTCTGGATCTAGTCCTGCCATTTGTGCATAATTGGCGTCCAGTTCATTCAGACCATTGTGTATCGTGTTGAGTTTATGCATCCATTTGCATTCTCTGATGTTCAGAACATTGTTGAGATTGCCCCCTCGGGGTCCCAAGGTAATCTTTTCAAGTACAATCCATTTCATGGAATCTGGAGAATGAGTTTTTTCAATGTAATGTTCAACAAGAGGTGCCCCTAATGTCTGACATCTAATTCTGCTACAGTGTTGAAAAATCCTGTTTTTGATCTTCTGCTTTGTTTGTCCTATATACATAAGGTCACAGGGGCAGATGATGGCATATATAACTCCGCTTGAGTTACAGTTGGTGAAAGATTTCAGGTCTATTGTTATATTGTTGCTCGTAATTTGTTTCGTCTCCCAACATGTCGAGCAGGCTTTGCAAGTTGTACATCTGTAGTGGCCTACCACTGCTGGTAAGTTCCAAAGTCCTTGTATGGTTGGTGCCTGTGGTGTGCTCAGCAGGGACCGGACAACGTGGTCTCTTATACTTCTTGCTTTTTGAAGGCATGCATCGGTGGTTCTGGGCTTTCTATGATGTCTGACACCAAGCCCCAATGTTTGTTTATTATTCTTTTGATCTCATTGCTTTTATTGCAATATGTGGTGACACAGATCATTCTTTCTTGAGATTGCTGACGTTCCTTGGGTGTCAACAGGGTGCTCCTGTCCTGGAACCAGGCTCTTTTCCGAGATCTTTTCACCAGTCTTTGGGGGTATCCTCTTTCAATCAGGCGAAGGATTAAGTCATCGGATTCTTTAAAATAATCCTCCTTGAGCGAACAGTTTCTCCTGATGCGGAGGAATTGCCCGAAGGGCAAGTTCTCACGGAGCCCTCTTGTGTGATGGCTCGTGTATCTCAGCAAGGTGTTCCTTTCTGCCGGTTTTCTATAGAGGGTGGTGTACAGTTTGCCTTCATTGACTTTAATGCTGATATCGAGAAAGTCAATTGAATCTTTGCTCTTATGTATTGTGAATTTTATGTCGTCTGACTGGTTGTTGAGCCATTCAAAGGAGTCCTGCAACTAAGTAAACTTACCGGATATTTGAGAGCTAACATCATCCCAACTGGTCTACAAGTCCGCAACGAACCTGCCATATTCGTGGACAGCCCGAAGTTCAAGGAGGTTTCAGCTTTGTGGCAAATAACTGCTCCCGGCACTGGATGGTGCTGGGAGTGGAAACCGCGAAAGAACAGGTTGAAAAACTAGCCAAAGAGACAGAAGATCTTAAAGCTGAAATCAGTAGTCACGCGGCCTTTGGTGATGCTAAGGAGACCTTGGAAAGATTGAAGAGAACCTTGAAAGACTTTGACATAGATACCCAAACAAAGAAACTAGACAAACTATCTAAAGACATCCAGTACTACGACAAAAAGAAGACCTACCCATATCTTCAAGCGGATTATTACAGGCAGGATACCCAGGGCCGTTTTTTCTACAGGGGAAGAGGCGGCTATAGGGGTACACGCAGATTCACCAACTTCTCATACTCCTCATATAGTGGTGAAAGCGAAAACGAACAATCAGGAGCTAATTACCAGCCACAAGATCAATGGTACCAGCCTCAACAGGGACACATGAGTGGTCCCCAAACTTCTTTTTTAGGGGACACCCAATGGAGACCACCGAGAGGCAGGGGAAGAGGAGGATCTTGGAGCAACAGCCCAACCAGAGGCCAAAACCAACAGACATGGGATGGAGGAAGACAACAAGGTCAGAATACCAAACAGGTACATTTTTAACAAGAGGATCACAGCGAGAGGAGTACCAGGAGAAAAACCTACAGATGGTAACAGGGGGGCCCCCCGGAAATATTACCACAACTATGACGACCACAAGCCCTATCATCAATCTATCGAAATATATGCCTACAAGTGAAGAAACCAGTGTGCTCTCAAAAGGACTATCATTTGTACCCACGTCACAGGTCAATAGATTTAATATCCAAACCGAACTAACCCGATTTTTCCGAAAATTACGTCTAAGAAACTTTTTTAAGAATCGCCCAGCCACCACTGCTACATCTTTCACAAATCTACGACCCCCGTCCACATTCATGCCAAGCATGGCATCAGTATCACATAGGATCATAACCTATGAGAGTGTGGTAATGAGAGATGTCCTTCAGATATGTAAAAAAAGATCATATGTGAAGCATAACATCACAGCAGGAGAGAGAAAAGCGCTGGACACTCTAAAGAACAATAAGTCAATAGTGATTAAACCAGCCGACAAAGGGGGATCCATCGTGCTGCTGGACGTAGAAGATTACAAGGCTGAGATCCTTTCCCAACTCTCAGATGGAGTGAGCTACAGACCTGCGACATCGGACCCTACAAAGGAGATCAGAAAAGAAATCGTAACCATTACGAAAAAAGCATTGGAAGTGGGTTTTCTCACAAAGAAGGAATTAGAGTATCTGAATGTGGAACAGCCTAGAGTACCGACGATATACGTACTACCTAAAGTACATAAGAACTTATCCAAGCCTCCAGGACGAACAATTATATCGGGATGTGGGTCCCTTCTCGAACCGATATGCAAGTGTGTGGATACATTCTTGAAACCTCTGGCGGAAATAACACCTACGTACCTCAGGGACACTATGCAAGTGATAAACCTGGTTGACCATACAAACTTTAACAAAGAGAGCCAAATCTTGGTCACAATGGACATTGTCTCCCTTTATACAAGCATACCGCAAGGACCAGCATTGGAGTAGATGAGAAGGGCTTTACAAAAGAGGGAACAACCCGCTGGGGTCCCCACGGAGTTCATCATTGACCTACTAGAAGTCGCCATGACAAAGAACTTCTTTCTGTTCCAAAATAAGTTTTATATCCAGAGTAAAGGAGTAGCCATGGGCGCAGCATTCACCCCAGACTTGGCCATCCTGTTCATGTCTGAATTCGAACAACACTGTATTTTATCCCAACATAATCCGTACCAGACAAAAATCTCCAAATGGGTCAGGTACATAGACGATGTTCTTATGATCTGGAATGGCGATGATGTCGAGTTGCAGGACTTCTTTGAATGGCTCAACAACCAGTCAGACGAAATAGAATTCACAATACATAAGAGCAAAGATTCAATTGACGTTCTCGATATTAGCATTAAAGTCAATGAAGGCAAACTGTACACCACCCTCTACAGAAAACCGGCAGAAAGGAACACCTTGCTGAGATACACGAGCCATCACACAAGAGGTCTCCGTGAGAACTTGCCCTTCGGGCAATTCCTCCGCATCAGGAGAAACTGTTCGCTCAAGGAGGATTATTTTAAAGAATCCGATGACTTAATCCTTCGCCTGATTGAAAGAGGATACCCCCAAAGACTGGTGAAAAGATCTCGGAAAAGAGCCTGGTTCCAGGACAGGAGCACCCTGTTGACACCCAAGGAACGTCAGCAATCTCAAGAAAGAATGATCTGTGTCACCACATATTGCAATAAAAGCAATGAGATCAAAAGAGTAATAAACAAACATTGGGGCTTGGTGTTAGACATCATAGAAAGCCCAGAACCACCGATGCATGCCTTCAAAAAGCAAGAAGTATAAGAGACCACGTTGTCCGGTCCCTGCTGAGCACACCACAGGCACCAACCATACAAGGACTTTGGAACTTACCAGCAGTGGTAGGCCACTACAAATGTACAACTTGCAAAGCCTGCTCGACATGTTGGGAGACGAAACAAATTACGAGCAACAATATAACAATAGACCTGAAATCTTTCACCAACTGTAACTCAAGCGGAGTTATATATGCCATCATCTGCCCCTGTGACCTTATGTATATAGGACAAACAAAGCAGAAGATCAAAAACAGGATTTTTCAACACTGTAGCAGAATTAGATGTCAGACATTAGGGGCACCTCTTGTTGAACATTACATTGAAAAAACTCATTCTCCAGATTCCATGAAATGGATTGTACTTGAAAAGATTACCTTGGGACCCCGAGGGGGCAATCTCAACAGTGTTCTGAACATCAGAGAATGCAAATGGATGCATAAACTCAACATGATACACAATGGTCTGAATGAACTGGACACCAATTATGCACAAATGGCAGGACTAGATCCAGAATAACTGATATTCCATCGAATAGACCCATAGTAGTACACCATTTCAGCTTAAAGTCTTAACCTCTATTTCTGACACACAACCGTTATGAGGCCGTCCATATGAATGTTCACACTCTGTTTAATAACCTATCACGACTTTCTGAATTTTATGAGAATACGCAGAATGTATTTTATACCGACTTAAGATAATGACTGTATGCAATGAACATAAACATATTGATTTAGATTCGGTCCAGGATATGAGGGCATTGACTTTTTGAATTTTATGAGAATGTGCAGAATGTATTTTATACCAACCTAAGATAATGACTGTATACATGTTGATTGGGATCAGTTCTGAATATGAGGACATTGAACTACAGAGCTATTCATAATACTGTCGAAATTCTATTTGGAATATGTACACACATATCACAATATAGCAAACCGACCTTAAAACTAGAAATATTGCTCCGAGTTCCAAAAAAACCCTTTGATAAGAATAAACCGATTTCTGAATTAATGCTGAACACTAGAAGTATCGTTCGTAGCTTCATACCGCGACCTAATGGCCCCTTAAACTTTCTAATATTAGACACTTTACTGACGGTCCCCCGCAGGAAAAAATCCGGCGTCAGAGCACGTCTCTCCGGAGACCGCCCATTGGCTACCGGAGCCGAGCCTCCTGTCTTACACTGGCAGCTAGCGGCTGCACCGCGAGCAGCCACATTCGGAGTGGAGCCGCCGGGTGCAGATCGCATTAGACGCACATGAGAATAATAGGTAAGCGACAGTCCCCCACCGAGCCCTCTCAAATGAATCAGACCTGGACACTTTGTATAACGCCTCGTGTGCTATTCTGTCCTATAATACGGCCCCACTGCGGGCGCGATGGGCCCTTTTTAGAAGATGTATTTATTAATGGAGTCACAATTTATTAATGGAGTCACAGTGTAATTACAATGCTGCCTAACGGCTGAACAGAAATCTTACACAGATCTGTGTCTCTTGCTCCCTTCAGAAAGAGGTGCAGCATATTTCTGAAGCCCACCCCAAGAAGACATCATATACTGTGCTAAAGACGCCGTATAACAGTAAGTGGAACACACTAAGGTTTCTTCCACTCTTTGGTAGACAAATGCAATGATGAGCGTTCCCGTCCCTACCCCTCCCCAATATTCCTTTTTATAATTTATTTCAGATTTTGAAACAAACTTGAGCACACCAATGCCAAGGACGCGACGTATGATTCTTTCTACGCCAGTCACCATGTAGGTAACTTTAAAATCAGTCCTAAATCTCAACGCCACTCCACCACAATCGATTACTAAAATGAGGCAATGTCCTGTTTTTTAGGCTCTCCACTATGTCCTGATGAAGACCCCAACATGAGGGAAGAATAACCCTTAATATACAGGGGGTCGAAACGTAGACCGCGCCAAACCCGACATGCCTTAGGAACAAACGAATGATATACTCTTACCTATGTGTGATGTAGTCTGGGAACACTATTAGTGACTTAATTGTAAAGGCATAATTATTTGAATGTGATGCAACACTGTCACACCACCTTTACCACGTCCCGCACACCTATCACTCCCTCTTCCTATCCTCACTGAGAGCACCAATTGAGCAATGATTGTATAATTGTATCAATGAAATACGAACGTTTAAAACAAAGACATGCAGTGATAAGTGAAACGACTGCATCTGTGTATGAAATAAATACAACTCAGTTTTTGAATAATTTACCTTTATTTGAGTCAATCAAATGTATTATGATTGTGGTGTGTTAAATTCAACTACATACTTCAACTCAGACCACATGTTTTCTGTACTTACTTTAAGCCCAGGTCCATGAGTTACAAGGGCATACCCTTTAATACTCAAACACTTCTTAAGCAGCAGCCACAATCCCTGTCAGCGTGAACCACTAAAGTCACTATATTACCTGTGCTTAAACCTCTTGGCACAAAAGTAGTCAGGCTTAACTTAAAGACAATATGTAAAGTATTTATGCAGCACACAAAGAGTAATACATTGAAAACACAACACAAGAAAAAGCGAGTACATTTTAGAAATTAATTTGACAGCAAAACTCCAATCAGTGGAACTGGACTTAAGCGTTTCTAAAGTTTAAGGTGAAAACTAGCTCCTAAAATATCAAAGTGGCAACAGCCAACATCTAGTAGCCCAAGACGGGGTTGAAGTTGAAAAATATGACCAACTGCATTGAAGCATGGATGGAATACAAGCAGTGGATGGGGCCCAGGAGGCACAGACCTAAGAAAACATTTAATGAAACATATCTGAAAAGATAAAGTTCAGCAGGGCAAAGCTGTCAGCGGAGCCATTGAGTGAAGTCCCGGTGAAGATTTCTTCTTTCAGACTTTGTCTTGTTTTCGGAAGTCAAAAATTTCAGTGGGTGAACCTGCAAGCTGCAGCCGACATGGGCTCAGCGAAGCTAGGTCCCAGACTCCACTAGGTTCTCAAAGTACCTTTAAGCCAACAAGTCTATGCAGTCCTGAATTTTGGATTTTGGTTAAACTGGACATCTTTAGCACCTCTTCTATGGATCCAGGACTGGAGAGGCATGAATTGGAGGTTAGGACCTACTCAGCCTGGGCCCATATGTTGATTCAAAATGATTGGTACATTTTGTGTCCCGAGGATCTGAGCAGATTGCAAGCCAACTAGTCCTTGGAGTAACTCCAGTAGTCATGGGTTCAAGTAGTGGGACAGGGCTACAGCAGCAGGGCAGGCCTTTAAAGGTTCAATGCAGGCTTCAAGCAGCAGAGCAGTCCCTCCAGGTAGAGCAAAGCATTCTTCTGAAGTACATAGCAAGCCACAGCAGCAGGTCTCTTCTTATACTCCTTCCGCAAGTCCGAAAAGTGTACTGAAGAGCTGGTCTGAGGGTCCATATTTTATACCTAATCCCTTCTTTGAAGTAGGAGAAGTTTCTGTTGAATCTCCTTTGAAGTACTTGGAATTTCCTGTCTTTTCTACCCAGGCTCTAGCCTGGCTGCAGGCACAAGGAGCCGGTGTGTAGCCCTTTGCTCAAAACACTGCCTCACCCCGCGGCGCAGGACGCTGTTTCAATGTGGGGCTCAGCTGTGCCATCACTGTGGACACCCACGTCTCCTGCAACACACCCTGGTGGGATTTTGATCCCAGGGTGCAACACCTCACACCATCTTTCTCCTCGCCAGGCTGGCTCTCACTTGGTGGGACTACAAGTCCCAGAGTGCAATGCATGACTTCCCGCCACCCCAGCTGAGGGGTAGGCACTTTCCATCGCGCTTAAAAGCGCGGCCTCACCCCGTGGCGCCGGAAGTGTGCAGGCTGCGCCCGAGCAAAGCTCGGGCCAAGGATGGGAACGTCCTTGCCCATCATTGCCAGGAAGAGGCAAAGCCGGGCTACCCGTCTTGGTTTTAATTTCCGAACAATCTCATCCTGGCAAGGCCTTTCTGGACTCTTGAACTCATTTTTTTATTCCCTACTTTTCCCTAAGTTTTTTGCACAGTTGTTAACCTTCCTCCTTTATCTATGTATCGGAGCTGGTGGGCGAGCGAGGAAACAGTTCCCAGGGACCCACAAGGACAGTTCGTAAAACCCATTAAAGCTCTGTAGTACCCGGGGCAGTAGATGAGACTTTTTCTTTCTGACTATTGACTCCCTGACTCCCTTTTATTAATTATTTATCTGTGTTTTTTTCTAATATATATCTGGCTTATTGATTGTATGTTTCCCCAGTTGCACTCTTAGTCTTGTGCTCAAGTCCATTCTATACCTATCTTGCACACACTAGGGGGTGAGGTGAGAGTATAGCCTTTCCTAAATTGAACATGGGAAAGCGTGCTTGTGCTTCAAAAAAACACCTCCAGGTGCCCATTCCTGCTCCCCTGCCTCAAACCTCAATTGACATGATGCTTCAAAGGGCTCTAGGGGTGGTAACAACCAAAATAGAGCTGACAGAAAGGTGCCCATCTCTAACCCCAAATTTTTTTTGTCAGGACCCCGAGTCATCTTCCTCCCAAGCAATCATCACTGGGTCTGCATCTAGGGTAGTAGAATCCATATCTAGATCAATAGAGTCCCTTTCACCTTCACCTCTAGATATGCCAGCGAAGCCAGTAACGTGCAAAGGGAGAACTACCGCCAGTCCATCTAAGAACAGGAGATGTAACATTGAAACTGGGGTGGGTGCTAAGAGAAAGAATATTATTGAGAAATTCACCAGCGAAGTTGAACCAGCTAGCACTGGGAAAGTGACAGAAACTCCTATTAACCCCCAAACAGTCCCTGATTGTTCCCCTTGGGTGAGGAACTTGATTGCGGATGTAGTGACCCAGTTGAGAGCTATTGTTAAGGAAGAACTTATTTATTTATTCATTTATTTGTTTATATAGTGCTAGAATCGACCCCCAAAGGGGTATCTCTGCGCTTATAACGGATTGTGAGGGTGAGGTACAGCTCCAGCAAGTTAACAGGTGCAGAAAAGAGTGTTTTTAAGCAGCTTCCTGAATTGCAGATGATCTAGACACTTTCTCAGAGATAGAGGCAGCTCCTTCCAATAGCGAGGGCCGAGATGGGAGAGAGCTCTTCCTCCTATTCTTGCTTTTCTTACTCGAGGCACCACCAACAGATATTTGGAACTCGAGCGGAGGGATCTCGAGGGAGCATAAGGCATGAATCTCTTGGAGAGGTAAGAAGGACCCAAGTTAAGCAATGCCTTATGGATGGTGCAACAGATTTTAAATTTAACCCGTTGACGGATGGGGAGCCAGTGCAGCTTCAAAAGAAGAGGGCGGGCGGGAGTCCTGGAGGGAGCATTGAGGACCAGCCGTGCCGCCATATTCTGAACTACCTGCAGTCTGCCAAGTGAGGCATCATTAGCAGAAACTAGTAGGCCATTACAGTAATCCAGACGACTTAATACAAGCGCCTGGACTAGAGTTTTTTGGGAGGAAGCAAATGAAAAACTCAGCGGAGCAGGCCGATTACATGGAAACAGGACCCCGCACTCTGAGCAACGTGCTCCTTCAGAATGAGTGCCTGATCCAGCCGAATCCCCAGATTTTTGACTGTCAACTTAGGGGCAGGATGGGGACCTAGATCAGTCGGCCACCAGTCAGGTGTCCATAGGAGGGGGGGCCTCTCCAAAGAGCATAATCTCTGTGTTTCCCACATTACACTGGAGGAAATTATTCTTCATCCAGTGTGATATGGCTCTCATCCCATTGGAGAAGGCCAACCGTACCGCTGAGGTGAACTTGTCGAATGGGAAGAGTAACGGGGTATCATCGGCATGTGATATACGGATGAACTCGTGTGACCTCAAAAGATTGGCCAAGGGAGCAATATAGATGTTAAATAATGTAGGGCTCAGACCTGAGCCCTGAGGTACACCCTTGGACAATTCTATGGGGGCCGAACGGTACGGGCCTAGGTTGACAATCTGGGAGCAACAAGATAGAAAGCTCCTCATCCATTGCAAGGCAGATTTTCTTAACCCAACCGCTTCCAGTCTTTTGTAGTAGTAAGTATACTTGTAAAGCGCACTCTTACTCCACCTAGGAGTGTCCTGGCACTGTATACCGCTGGGGAACCCCTCCTGGCTTTCCCTGTGAGATGGTCCCTCCTGGGCACCTCCAAGGTGAAGCCAGGCATCCCCGGCGTGGATGGGGCCGTTGTGGAGATTAAGCAAGCTATTGCCCAGAGTTGCAGAGTGGGACCCATGGTTAGCGTAGGCACCTCGGCGAGAATTATCGAGTCCGCGGACATTGACCCAAGACCCTGCCGCGTCGGGAATTGAACCCTGGTCCCGGGCAGATCTCTGCTTCAGGGTCTGCCGCTTCTAACCAGTGAGCCACACTTTTAATCAAGATATTGTGGGAGACTGTGTCAAACACTGCGGATAGGTCCAACAGCACCAGAATTATAGAATGGCCCTTATCTACGGTCATCCTGATGTTATCTGTGACCGCTAGTAATGCTGATTCGGTGTTGTATTTGGGCATAAAACCGGACTGGGAAGGATCTAAACATCCAGTTCATTCAACAAAATTGGAGAGGTGGATATTTACATGCTTTTCCATTAGTTTGCTCAAGAACGGGAGTGAGATAGGACAGAGGTTGGAAAGATCTGTCCATAGAATTTTGGTGCTCTTGCGAATTGGTCTAAACTGAGCAATTTTCCACTACAGTGGTACATGGCCATCTTTTAGGGAGAGATTAATAAGAGATTGCATACAGGGGGACAGATTTTTAGTCAAAGATGGAATGACTTTAGCAGGAATGTAATCAGTAGGGGAACCAGACTTTATCTTATTAACCAGTAATTCAACGTCCACAAATGTCATTGTGGGAAAGTTCTCTAACAGCTGAGGATCTGTTGGATTTAGTTGAACCGAAGCCATAGGGTCTGCTGCAGGCATCCTGCTACAATCATTTTTTCGTTGATAAGCTCTATCTTTTGAGCAAAGTAAAGAGCAATATCACTGCATAGTAGTTGGAAGGGGGCCTCTAGACTTTCGCAGGCCTTGGGGTTGATGAAGGACTGGAGAATTTGGTACAGAGTTTTAGAGGGATTGCCGGCCTGGTCTAACAGATATGTTATGTAGGTTTTCTGTGCTATTTTTATGTTTTTATGATAGCTGGCCAGTGCAGAATGAAACTGCTCTCTGTCCATCTCATTATGAGAAGCACGCCAGATTCTCTCCAGCTTCCTGCAAAGTTGTTTTTGAACTCGCAGTTGAGTCGAGAACAAAACTACCTGTGGTCGGTTGCGGTTGTGGTGACTCGGGAAAGATTTCAGAGGCACAATATGATCAATGGCCATTGAAACCGTCGAGTTGTATTTGGACAGTGCTTCCTCAATATTGTCTGATACCAAATTTTGAGGCCTCTGAAAGAAGGTTTGAAAGTTTTCTGCCAAAACTTTCTGCGACTGCCTGCGTGTATAAAATGTGGTTAGTTTAGGTCTTTTCGGATCTAGAGGGTCCTGAATATAAAATTCGATGACTAAATGGTCAGAACAAGTAAGTTGTTGTGGGGGTTCACACTGAATTAGAAGAGTTTGAAAAAATAATATCTATAGTGTGCCCAGCTATATGGGTCGGGCCTTCATTGAGTTGGGACAGGCCTAACAGAGATAGATCAGTCAAAAGAGTCTGTGCATCTACATTGGAGAGACATTCACTGTGGATATTAAAAACTCCCAAGAGTAGGAAATTGTTGCACGTGTTCACATACAGGGCCAATAATTCAACCAATTGCAGGGAAAAATCATCTAGAGGTCCTGGGAGACGATAAATGAACGCCCCTTTCCAGCTAGCTTGCAGGGAGGAATCTATTCTAAACACCAGAATCTCCACGTTAGCATCCTCAAGTTGATCTAGAATGGAGACCTTAATTCCCTCTTTATGCACAATGGCAATTGCTCCCCCAGTTTTCGTGGTTCTATCTAATGTAAGCATTTTATACCCCTCTGATAGGCCTAGTGTTATAGCAGACACAGAGTGGGGCTTGAGCCAGGTTTCGGTTAAAAAACCGAATTCAGGTTGAACCAAGGACACTAGGTTCCATACCTCAATAGCATGTTTGGGCAAAGATCGAATATTACATAATAGATTTTTCCATCCCTTCCGTGGAATATTAACGTAAGTGTCGATAGCCCGATCAGGGGAAGAAAGGTTTGCCTTAACTTGGCAAGCTCGGCAGGCAAACGGGCCCTATGGGTATGGCCAGGTTTCTGTCTGACACATGGGGGGTTAATCTGTACATTTATTAGTTCTTGTCTGGTGTAATGTATGTGCATAGGAGGGCCATGGTTAACAATAGATTGTCCAGGGTCTCTGGCGACGTCCTGGCACGGACGGGCGCAGACGGGCTTGCCTTTGGCACGCCGTCCTCACGCCCTCTGTGCGCGTCTGCTACGCGCTCTGGTCTGCATATCAATTTATGTGGAAGTGAGGGTGGGGACTAGACTGCCAACCCTCGCCTAACCGGAAATGGCCTCCCTCCACACAAATAGGATTGGGACCCGTGGTGGACAGGGGAAGCAAACCGGAAGTATGCCCCAAGGCAAAGAATGCTCTCAATCAGGTATTTTCCCTCGTGGTTCCATTTATAAGAAAAAAAATTTAAAACAGGATACGTGCACAGAATCGAAATTAATGGTGACGGTATAAAAACAGCATTAGTGGGAGTCAAACAGCTAGCACTGGGCAGAGTAGAATACAACACAAAGTACCAGCACCTCATGCGCGTACGCTCATTTGTCCAACCACATAGGCACAGGTCATCTAATGGGGCATAGCAGTTATATAAATTCTTATGATACCACTACCCAAGTTCCGGGGTGGAGGAAAGACTGTAGCTCACAGATAGAGCAGGCCAATCCTCCCCAGCTCAGTGCGGCCCCTTGAGGGCTGTACTCCCTAGTGTGCCAATGTGAGCCAGCAGGGCTGAGAAATATAATACTGAGTTAGCAGAAACTATTTCATCTCACCCAGAAAGCCCAGACATCCATCCGGCCCAAGCTATGAGACCATCAAGTGGCCCCAGGAGTCCCACCAATGGGAAAGAGAGCCACAATCCTGTTTCCAACAAGGATGATGCATACAGAAGAAGGCCCACCTGTACAGAGCACTGGGTAGGCAGGAAAAGGGTGGATCCCATAGAGACAGATGAGAGAGGACCAGGAGTATCGACCTCCTGACTATAAATTTACCACCAGCCTCACTTCCTTATGTTATTATTTTGACAGGAGTACCCACGACTAAAAATGGTCAGAACGAAACCCAGCTGGACCTAAGGAACAAGTGCCTCTTTTGGCTGGCTAGGCATAAGCAGTTCTCTTACGATAGGGCAGGGAACATTTCAATGGTTCCCAGAGTTGGCTGGGTGGGCAAGAATCCAAAATCAATGCAAGGGGATTGTCTAGTTATCAACTTTAGTAATCCCCTGACCGTACACATGTTAGCAGGCCAGAGTTGCAGTCCCTATGTACCATACACAGGGGCCAGAGTGCATACTTTGGACTATTTTTATTCCCATCCACATAAACAGCCCAGGACCCTCAACCCCAGGGCCCCAGTTTACTGGTTTCAAGAACAACCAATTGTAGACCTACCCCCAGACCTCCTCTATTTAACATACCAGTAGCAAACAGATTCGGAGCTCTTGAGGAGGTGGACTGACTTGCACTGAAGAGTGGCCATGTTTCCAGCTATGGGCTTAGGGGGTCTGTCAAGGAACCTGGTGAAAGCATCAGTGGGCTGTTGAACTAGAATACCCCCTATGGCAATGGGCATGACCGAGGGGACCGGCAATTTGAAATCCATTTGGGGGTCCTACATCTTGTTGGGACATGTGTAGATCAGATTAACAAATCAGCTCTCACTTCTCCTGAGTTTTTAATTTCCAGTCTATCTCTGAGTTGTCCGTCTCTGGAAGCTGCAGAAGCAGTCCCCATGGCCCAGTTAGAGACCTCCCAAAGTCTTAACCCCAATAGATGCAATGCCCTAGGTGCCAACTCTAACCCCGCCCACATGCTAAGGGTCTTATCCTGGAACATTGCAGGCATAAAAAACAAAGTTTTGTAGGCAAATTTGACGTGTGCATGTTCCAAGAAACATGGGCTAGGGAAGTCATTGAGAGGGTGGGTTATGCAACTTTCAATGTGTTGGCTGTGATGGGGGAAGAGGTAGACCCTCGGGCGGCTTATGCACTTGGGTGGCCACCCACTTGGACTGCACTGTGGAGCAGCTGAATACTTTGTCCAATGACATCCAGTGTATTGCACTCACTTTTTCTTCTAGTCTTAAAATCGCTTTTATCAATATCTATTTCCGCCCTGTAAGCTTCAGCCAGAAATCCCACACTGTAGACCTACTGCACTCTTTTATCGACTCAGCACCCCTGAATGCAAGGCTGGTGGCAGCGGGAGACTTTTACTACCAATTTGAGCCCCTCGCTGCCCCCACAGATGCTTTTTCCTGCGACGAGGATAGTCTCTGGCGAATCCCTGACCCCCAAATTCCACAGATAAAAGCCTGGAGAGCCTTGGCACTCCAGATTAATGTGGTAACTAACCCACTCCCTGAGAGCATGCAACGGTCGCACCAAGTCAGATCAGCCAGGGAAGTTAACCTTTAACAGAGCAGGACAATCCTCCCTGTTGGATTACATTTTAGTGGAAGTAAGACTATGGCAGTGGGTTGCTGACTTCGCTGTCCTGCCAAGGCATGACAGCCACCATAACACCCTGATTTTGGAGCTGGAGGTTCCAGGCCTTCACAATCCCACGGCCACTAGTACCACTGTAGATAGCAACCCAACAGTTTCCAATAAAAGAAGGAGAATTTAATAGGGGACACTAAAAGATTCAACAGACAAGGTAGCCACAATATACTCTCTAACTGTTCTGCCTTTAATGAAATTGGAAGGGATTGCCAAGGTACTGGACTCTCCCCAAACTACTAGAAGAATAGAGTCTCTGCTTACAAAACTGACGACCAGCCTGACTTATATTTTTAATCCTCTGCCACAAGCAAAGGAGAAAAAGGGTGCCAAACTAACCTGGTCTAATGATAGTTGTCATATGGCAAAGAGAGAAGAATTCGTATCTTACATCAGAACGATAGTCCGTTTTTGATGCCTACTCCCAGTCAACTTTTTCAAGTCCGTCGTCTATCACCATGAAACTGTGAATACAAAAATTACACCACGACGGCATTTCCGCGTCCGGGGGCAGCGCCAGCACCAGACGCGGAATTCGCCTTCCTTAGCGGGTGAGACAGATGCGCGGTAAACCACTAACCGCTAGAACATCATGGGTGAGCAACTTCTTTTAAAACGGTAAGAATCTAAATCCGTTCCCCATTCTTCCGTCCACAGCCTGGGACCCACGTGTCCATCCCCCCCGAAGACACGTAATCCGACACTCGAAAAGGTATAATTTACATAGTTGTTTAAAATGTGTATGTATCTGATAGCCAGACAGCACTATGTTATTACACTTAAAACATTGCGAGACCACACTAACTAACTTGCACTCCAAATCTTTTTCTGTTAAAACGAATACCAACTGGTTTTTCTGCCCTAGGAATTCGTAGTCAAACTAACGAACTCTATACATGAGAAACATCAACCAACAGAGTTTCTGTTGTCCTCATTTCCTGTCTCACAAATACAAATTTGAATTGTTCTCACGATTAATTTCCCTGTTGATATTCGCCAACTAATCCCCCACATACACTAACACTGTTGAAAAATTGAGATAAGCAAAATATGCCCGCACAGGCAATTGAGACCAAAGTGCAATATAATTTAAACTGAACATGCCAAAGTAGACAAGCCACAACGATTATACTATGAATGTAACTGTAATCTCTGTTTCAGGTCAATTGAGCCTTCAAAACAAACCACAGTGGGTACAATTACAACCCCTGATATACTACACAAAAAGTGTGAGTATCTATTTTAATCTGTTTTTGTCCTGACGAATGCTCCACAGACCCGGCGGGGCCAAAGGGAGCAGAAACATGTTGACAGTTTGTTCCAAGTGATATACAAGGACCCAGTAGCACAGTCCATCTGTATACCCGAAAGTGTATTTTAATAACATACCATATCCTTTTAGAATAAATAATTGATTGTGGATATAGGAATGTCTTTTAAATAAAACCTCTTCATGTGGCGTTACTTTTCTCTGGACACTACTACGCTACTCCAGAGTTGACCTCAGGCTTGAGGCTGGCATATAGCACAATAGATCACCCGATGATAAATGCCATAACGTCTATGTGGGGCGGAGAACCAAAATAAACCGCACACGAAAAAACATAGCGTTTATGAGGGTATCTATACAACTATGTGTAACGTAGTTACAAGTGTCTTAGTCTACATTTGATTAAAATATGGCAAAGAGAGCCCTAATAGATGCCATTAAAAGTGAGGATAGACTCAAAATAAAATATATGAGGGCCCTTTATCGAGACAGCACCAAGTTAGCATAGAAGAACTGGGAGATAGATGGGATGCCATTAGAACAGCCCTATCTAAAAGTGACATGAATGCATTGTGGCTATTAGTGAGTGCAGATAGTGGAGAAGAGGAGTAAGCCCTAGGGCCGAACATCTATGCAGCTGCCTGGAAGTTTCACTACCAAGCTCTATACTCCACCGAGCTAGGCACAGATCCAGCAGACAAAACATCTCTAGCAATCCTAGGGATTGCTCCAGAAGATGCCCACGGGTTTAACCTGACAGAAGTTTTAAATGCAATTAGGAAGCTTCCCCCTGGCAAAGCCCCCTGTTTAGACAAGATTCCAGGGGATCTGCATCAGTATGAACCGAATATATGGGGACCTTACCTTTTTGCAATATTTAATGCTATCCTGAGTGGTAGGAAGGTCCCGTACACCTGGTATGGGGCTGAAATTTACCTAGACTTTAAAAGGAGTTCACCTCTCCTGCCGACCAACTATAGGCTGATCAGTTTGATCGATGTGTCCTAGAAATTGTTTGCAGGGATCATACTGTATCGCCTCCATTTGTGGATGGAAGAGTGTGAAATTCTGAGGGCGTATCAAACCAGATTCCGGAAAAGCATCCCTACCATCAACCACATTTTTAGGCTCCAAATATTATACTGGAAGACGGTGTCAATAGAGGGTGGCAGGCTCTATTTGATATTCGTTGATTTGAAAATGGCCTTCGATCAGGTCCCCCGAGGCAAACTGTGGGACGTTCTTAAGCAATTGAGAATCCCCCCTACCTTCTGTCACTGATCATCAGACTGCACTCTGGTAATTTTTCCCAAGTTAGGTACGGAAAACATGGGGAACTGACCCCGCATTTTCCAGTCAACAGAGGAGTTAGGCAGGGGTGTGTGCTTGCCCCTACTCTTTTTTATCTGTTTATTAATGGCCTGGTGGCCCAACTAAATGAGGTGGAGTACAACGATCCCCCAGAGCTGGTGCTCTAGAGGGTGTCAGCAATGATGTTTGCAGATGACACTTTGTTGTTATCAAAGTCGCCTATGGGCATCCAGAGGACTCTTGATAGTTTCTCAATATTTTGCAAAAATAGGAGGCTGGAGATCAACACATCAAAGACCAAATTCATGGTCTTCAATCCAATTAAAACTTCTCGACCAAACCCCTCCCTAAAAGGTACCATGCTAGAGAGAGTCACTGTTTTTGACTATCTTGGAGTTACGCTGTCCGAAACATTTGAATGGGGCCCGCACCTAGCCAAAGCAAACTTGAAACTAGCCCAGACGGTCGGAGGAATCACAAAAACCTTTAGGAACTCCTCTTACATACCACCTGGCCCGGTGACCTACATATACAAAGTACAAGTCCGGAGCGCAGCAATGTATAGGGCCGAACTTTGGGGTCATCGTCCCACTGGTGGACTGTCCAAAATAGAGAACCATTTTATAAGACAGCTGTTGGGTTTACCACCAAGTATCCCCCTGATTCCTCTACACCTGGATCTAGGAATGAGACCCATTGCAGAGGAGACTGGACTTAGACCCTTACCCTTTTGGCATAAACTGTGGGTGACCCCGGAACTAGTAGTCTACCAGTCCGAACTTAAGGAGATCTTGGGACTTCTGGGGGAAGGTAAACTAACATGGTTTAGAAATATATAAGAGATGTTTGCCTTAAGATCGACATTACAAACCTTTCGAACAATCCCAAGGTGGTGTGTCCGACTATCTCACGTCTAGAACTAATGAGAGCCTATAGATTACTCAAATTTAGCTGATATCCAGGGGAGCTCTGAACTTGGACATCTAACTGCTGACTTCATTAATATTAAATCTGAGTACCGCTTTGCGTCCTTTTTGGATGACATATAACCTACCAGTGCAGGGAAGCTATACATCCAGTTTAGGATAGGGACCTTGCTGCTTCGTGCATTAAAAAATACATGGCTTAAAGCTCCTCCCCTTGGGTGCCCTGCTTGCAATTTTACAGATGAGTCCAACATTCATGTCCTCTTTTTTTGCCCTGGCTATAAAATAGCCTGATGCCGTTGGCTTCTACCACTTTGCAGAAACTTGGGATGCAGGCAGTGTTTGGAGGCATACAGAATTTTGAGACCTGATCCTCACCCACCCATAGTCTTCGCTGTGTCCCGATTCCTGAACTCCATGCGACATAGTCGTAGGATGGCGCAGCAAATATAAAAATCTCTCCTTGTACACCGTGTCCCATTTTAACAATTTTTTACTGTTTAACTCATTTTTAATACCTATTTCTATTATCTGCATACCTTTCAAAATCTTAAAATTTCGATGAAATGTTACCCTGGCTATCGGCTAGCGTACACGTCGGAGGAGCTCCATCAACTCGATAAGGGTGAGCTGCTACTAGATTCTGCCGTCCTATCAAAACTGGATGAGCATGCTATTAAACGTCTTGGAAACGATAAGCCCGGAATACGGTCTTCTCGGCTGAAGTTAGCCAGTCTAAACACTAGGTCACTCCATAAACATTATGTGGAGATTTTTACACTGCTTCAGGATAATGACATTGATGTCCTTACTCTGACTGAGACTTGGACGAATGATAATTCCATGCAAGATATTATTGCGGCTCTCCCAACTAACTACGATGCTTTTTGGCATAACCGTGCAGGAAGTGCACGGGGTGGGGGGGTGGCGGGGTGGCGATTTTATTTAAAAAGAATCTGTTAGTGGGGAAATTACTGTCAAAAACAGTGGACCTATCCGACCTGCTAGGGGTAAAGATCACCCTGAATTACTCCTGCTTGGTAGTCTTGTCGGTTTACCGTCCACCTAATTCGACCCCGCTATTTAATGATATATTTGCTCCCATTATGTCCGATCTCTGCACGCGATATAAAAAAATCGTGGTTGCAGGTGATTTTAATCTACACTGGGATAATCCCCACAGGGATTTGGCTACACGTCAATTGAACAGCACAATGTCCAGCCTAAGTTTTAAACAACTAGTGGAAGTACCCACACACATTAAGGGTCATACCCTTGATCTTGTATGGACTTCAGATCCTAACATAACACTTAGTGGTGTTCTCCCATGTGTTTGGACCGATCACTATTTAGTGAATTGTGAGGCCCATATCGATGGTCATTCAAGTGATCAGCCTTGGAGAGTCAGGAAAACCCGTAATTGGGATGAGATTGACTTAAAAACCCTGACCGAAATACTTCCGAAAGTGGCTCGACCATTGGTTGGAACTGATTTGGACTGGAAATATACAGACCTAACGCGGAGTTTGCGTCAAGCTATTGATCAGATAGCACTTGAGAGGATACAACTTATGAGAGGCTCAGGTAAAGGAGCTCCATGGTTTACTCCTCTCCTGAGGGAGCACAAACGAAAGCTTCGGGCTCTGGAGAGATCCTGGAGGAAAACTAAACAGGATACAGCCAGGGATCAGTATAAAGCCTCCCTTTATAGGTATAAAAAACGTATACTACAAACAAAGGCGGAGCATTATGAGTCTCGTCTGAATAAGGCTGGAAATATTCAAAAAGAGACCTTTAAAATCTTGGCGGAGCTTAGCAAGAAATCGGAAAGCTCAGAAATTAATATAGACTGTAACACCCTGCAGGGATACTTCCTAGAAAAAGTGGAGAACATCATCTCGGAAATAAAAAGTAATACCGTGAATGGATTCGTTCCATACTCTGATCCTCATAACTCCATGAATTGTACCATCATGGAGTTTCCAGAGATAGATGTGTTGAGCCTGGAGCATTTGATGGGTAAAACTAAATATGGTTCCCCAGTGGACCCGTGCCCCCCTAGGGTATTTCGCGAGGCGCGTCCCATCTTGTAGGAGCGTATTATTTCCCTCCTTAACAGATCTTTAAAAACGGGGTATCTACCTGTCAAATTTAAGGAAGCGCGTGTTAGGCCGCTATTGAAGAAACCCGGCGCCGATCCTGCGGTCTTGAAGAACTATAGACCAATCTCCCAGCTGCCTTTTCTTTTCAAGATTTTAGAACAGCATGTCCTGAAATTTCTGTCCCTTTACGTGGAGTCTCATGATCTACTCCACGGGCGGCAGGCAGGGTTTCGAGCTCATCACAGCACCGAATTGGTGATGCTTTCGGTGCTGGATGAATTAAGGGGCATGGCTGACCTTAAGAAATCGAGCGCCCTGATTCTTTTAAATCTGTCAGCGGCGTTCGATACTGTCAGCCATGCTATGCTCCTGGAAAGACTCGACAGCTTCGGGGTCAAAGGCGTGGCCTTTAAATGGCTGGAATCCTTTCTTTCCGGAAGGACACAGAGGATACAACTTGGGGACATGACATCAGAAGTGGGGACTTTAGGATGTGGGGTGCCCCAGGGCTCCGCTTTGTCCCCACTGCTGTTTAACTTATATCTTCAGCCCCTGATTGTGTCTTTGGCCAGCATGGGCTGCGGAGTTTTCAACTATGCTGACGATACTCAGCTTGTGCTGAGTATTGATAACTCCGAGGCCGTGCAGTCCCAAGTACAGAATATCCTGAGGTACACGGTTGGGTGGAAGACGGGAAATATGCTGAAGATCAACCCAGATAAGACTGAGGTATTGGTAATTACATCAGCCACCTCACCTTGGAGCGATCTTTACTGGCCTCCGGAGTTAGGTCCAACTCCAAAGCCGAGTGCAACTGTAAAGAGTTTGGGGATCAAGCTGGACTGCGATCTGTCGATGGGCAGCCAAATTTCCTCTGTTGTGGGGAGCTGTACGAACATCATCAGACAGCTACGTAAGCTAGCCCCAGTTCTATCGCAGGCTATGCTGCGTACAATCGTAGCGGCAACCATCATCTCTAGATTAGATTATGGGAATGCCCTCTATTTTGGCCTCCCAAAAACTCTGACAAATAGGTTGCAGGTTGTGATGAACGATGCGGCGCGACTGATTTTTGGACTCCCCAAAAGGACTAAAGCTTCTCCGCTACTGCAGAGCCTTCACTGGCTCCCTATAAAGGAGAGGGTAGAGTTCAAGAGTCTATGCACGGCCCATAAGGCATTTTATGGCCAGGCACCTGCCTACATTAAAGATCGTCTGGTTGTGTACAACCCAAAAAGAACACTTAGATCCTCCGCCTCTCAGCTGCTGATCTGTCCTCGGTACAGATTGGTGACTAAGGGTGGGAGAGCTTTCTCTGTGTTGGTCCCTCAGTTACGGAACAAGTTGCCAGAGGCATTGCGCAGAGAGGGGACTCTCTTGAGGTTCAGAAAGTCTTTAAAGACATGGCTGTTTGGGAGGGCTTTGGGTGCAGTGTAGGCTGGTGCACTATTACTTTGTG
Organism: Lissotriton helveticus; assembly: GCF_964261635.1. Taxonomy (NCBI): domain Eukaryota; kingdom Metazoa; phylum Chordata; class Amphibia; order Caudata; family Salamandridae; genus Lissotriton; species Lissotriton helveticus. Next base: position 54,540,552 of record NC_136063.1, read on the forward strand.
TTGTATGCGGTTATGGTATATATCCCATCGTTTTCCGCGCGCCTAGAGACCTATAGGTGATTGGCGCGATATAAATCCAACATACAAATACAAATACAAATACCTGATTAATATACAATTAAACGTGGCCACTTTTATTCTTTAGCAGTTGCTTTAGGCCAACAAGATGTTTTTTATTTCTAGATCAATTCTGCCTTTGATAAAATTTGATCACTGTTAAAAACAAAGGGTCTGATTCACAGAACTAACTTAATACAAACTCCTAAACTTACTACCATTTTGGTATTCATAGAATGCACTTACTACTTCTGGTATTCACAGAATGCACTTACTAATTTTGGCATTCACAGAATGCACCTACTACTTTTGGTATTCATAGAATGGATTTAAAACTACTAAGTTTTCGTCCGTACTCGGGCCGGGATTTCCGCACCCAGAGTGGAAATTCTGCTTCCGGGCCGGGAGGTCCGCTCTCGGGCCGGAATCTCCGCGTCCAAGCCGGAATTCCAGATATTGTGCCGGAATACCTCCATCTTGGCCTGATTAACGTTCCAAGTGCCTACCATCCCCCACCACGCTCCAGCGGAAGCCAATTAACACTAATTGCAAGACCAGCACCACAAAACATATAAAAGGAGCACGCATTGAAGGAACAGGTTTGGCCACAGAGGGTTCGTGAAAGTCCAATTGGTCGCACACTGCTTGTCCTACCAGCGTGTTACCCCAAAGCATTATGGTCCATGAAGTAAGCATCAGCGGGTGCGCCTCTGCCAGAGTCTTGAGCAAAAATCACTGTCGCGTTGGCCATCCCTGGACACGTGTTTCGAGGTTGTTACCTCTCGTCAGCAGGGAATAGGCATGTATGTAGGGGCGCTGCGTAGGCTGCCGAAAAATATTCTCAGATCCGGTACCGCTCATGGCACGCAGGTGCGTAACCCGGGCTCGTCAGCCCCACCAGCTCAAGGGAGCCTGAATATCACTGTCGCGTTGGCCACAGAGAGTTTGCGGAATAGGTTTGGCCACAGAGAGTTTGTTTTTACAATCGCTGTACATTGCCAGAGGAAAATGGAACAAATGAGGAGAAAAGAGAACTTAACTGCTGAGGAGACACCATGCTTGTGGAGTACATAGTGCGGCAACACAAACGCCTATATGGACTGCCACACTACTGCACCAGTCGCACACAGAAGGCAGCCCAATGGCAGCAATTAGCTACTGCTGTCTCAGCATTGGGGGAGGAGAGGGGCACAGTCCAGGACATCAAGTAGAAGTGGCAGGATGAAAGGCATAGGGTGAAGGATAAGTTCACCAGGATCGAATTGAACAGGATCCTCCCTCCCCCACACTCTAAATCCTGCACCCTTCTCACCCCACTAGAGGAGGATATCCTTTCCACAATCCACCCCCACTTTGTCCATCAGCTGTCTGTTAGTGACGTCCGCTGCGTGGTACCAGGTAAATGGGATGACAAGAAAATGTGCTTGAAAAGATTGTCTGTGTTCACTGCCATTGTGAGTAAGGACATTGTCTGATGTGTATATAAAAATATAGTCAGTCAGAGACTCATGTGTTACCCTCTGTATGTTGCACCACATGTCCCAGAATTCTTTGCATTAGAAATGGCAAACCCCTCTCCCACTATTGAAAACATGGGCATAGTACTGGTGCCGTATATACCCAACCCTGCTAAGTAGCAATTGACAAAGTGCCCTTTCCATTCACCAGATGTGGCGAGTCAGTCAAAAACTTAAGTGGTTGTGGAGCATATGAAAATCAACTGACAAATGATTTGGAAAAATACAAGGGGGCAGATTTACAAGGACTGGCGCATCCCTGCATATTAGCAGGTTTGACCCAGTACCGATGCAACACGCATTTCTTGCCAAGCGCCACCACGGATGCGTCGCATTAACAATGCGGCGCACAGTGGCGCAGGGATAGACAGATGTGTGTTGCATCTGATGGCGTTAGGCCGGCACTTTGCTGGAGTCGTGTCGCAAGTGTGACTCAACTCCAGCAATGTCCATGGACCGCCCATACTTAACATGCTGCGCCACTCCTTATGTCTGCTTCAAGCAGGCGTTAGGTTTCGTCGCAGCAGCCTCTGAAAAGTGACTCCATGAAATCTTGTAGATTTCCCTGCATCACTTTTACAAGGCATTTCCCAAAGGAACGCCTACTCTGCTTACATAAAACATGACACAGATTTAATGTTGCGCAGAGCTTCACAACGTGACACATCTCCATAGATGCATCACGTTGTAAATAGGTCGTAACGTGTCACATGTTTTACGCCGCCGCTGTGTCACAGAAGTGACACAACGGCAGTGTAAATGTTGTGCAAGGGGTTTGTAAATCTGCCACAAACTATCCGAGAAGTAACTCACCCTGTGCCAGCCAAAATCACAAAGCAGAAGGTGAGAGAATCCTCAGATCAAAATATGTCATACACATATTCCGTTGTTAATTTTTTACCCTGCCATGCCATTACATCCCCAACGCCCCACTGCTCGTACCTGTCCCGTCTGCGGAAGTACTTCACAACACTGTTAGCATGCAGAAGATATGGGGAAATGCCTAGTTCAACATGCACATTTCCCATTTGGTTACTTTTCTCTCTTCTCACCCATTGACACATTCAGCCAGAGCACAGACAACCGCAGTAGCAGAGGTCCCTGTGTCTACTGGGAGGAATCAACATCATCGAGAGAAAGCCATACCACCCTCACTAACTGGTAAGTCAAACTGGTCAGGAGATGATCAAAATGCATACATTGTCAGGAGACAAAAGAGGGACATATAATGCCCGAATATGAAAGGTTAACAGAGATGAAAAACCAGCTTAATAACTTTTGGAGTTGTCAATAAAGATTCACCTTTAGCAAATTACATTTGTGAATAGCGAAAGACAAAATATAACATGTCTTGGCTCATCATTCCTTTGTAATTGTGGAACATAGCATGTATTTCACCAACAGTCCCAGTCCTGGGAGCCCAATTCTGTAATTGAGTGCCACACTAGTAAAAGGGTGTTCCCCCTTTATTCTATTAGTGTCTGTAGACCTAATCAAGAAATCCAATTTACACAAATATGACAATGATGAACAAGAAGTGAGATACCATTGTCAGTAGTATTGACAATGCATCCACTGTCCAACTTAGAATGTGTTCAATATACATGAAATTGCCCAGTCCACCCAGCCTGTCATGTACTTCTTTCATTGTGTGGCTTGGTTGTTGGCCATCAACAAAACACGATAGTGGACCTTACTTCAGTATTCGTAGTCATGTCATTTTGACATACGTTGCATCTAGATAGTGGGCCCATTCTAAGTTATATGTGGAATCACTCATGATATTAAGTACTACACACTTCTGCAACAGTGGTGCCCACAATTGCTTGTGCTTATCCTTTGTGTCTGAAATTGAGTGCATCACATGTGGCAGCAGAAATGTAAAGTTTCAAAACACACTTATCATTGAGGGTACAATGAGGTCCTCCCAGAATCAAAGGCACACATGACTCCTGCTACAAGGTTGGTTGTGACATCTGTTCAGGGACCACACACTGTTCCGGTGCTGGACCATGGTAAGTAAACCCAGGAATAATTTAGCTGAATGCTCATTAAATGTGCCTTTAACCTCCACTGTATGGTGTATGTGTTGTACAACACTGTTGTCCTGCATCACAATACGCTCACATATGGCATTTAACCACATATCAGATCAGACTTTGGTGGCTAATGAAAGGATAACACAAAATGTATGCCAAGTGAGTGCAGAATGGACATAAAATAGTACAATGTGCCATATGAAGTGAACAAAACACAACAGGCTTGCAATTCAATGATATGAAAACTCCCTAGCAAAATGTATATGGTAAAATCATATTGAAATTGGTATGGCTGAGGCTCACACTGATGCCAGTTGTGTACCTTTGAGATGGGTGTAGGGGCTGCTCAACTGAATCTTCATGCAGTTACACCTTCAAAATAACTTGGCTGAAAAGCAACACGCTAATCCAGTGCAGGCGGAAAGCATCAAAGCTTCTCAACTTATCTGCAATGTGGGATCATAACCAAATGTTGCATTCTGCTTGCCTCCTTTCTACCATATTCACATGAATAGGAAAGTGGTTCACATATGAGGTTTGGATGTCTAGTGTACAAGACACTATCCGTTGTCAGCTAAGTGCTACCATGATGTTGGAAATAGGGTATGCAAACAGAGGACACTCAAAGGATGGACATAAGAAATCTGTGTCCTCTCATTCAACAAGCATTTGCAATGCAATAGGACTCGCATTTGCAAAAGTTAGAGCTATTGGCATTGCAAATGGTAAAGCTTATATCTATGTGTTAGTTCTGAAAATAGATAAAGAAATGACGTTGCAGATATAGTTTTAAACAAAGGATCATTTTGACTCTCTGAGCAATTATTGGACTATATGTGATGAACTGCAACAAACAAATCGCAGTTGCTGGATTTGTGAACTATTGGCATTGTAAATGATAATGCCTATTATTTATGTTTTTAAAACAGATAAATAAAAGGCATTGTAATTTTCAATGCCAAAAATACCTTACATTTTGCAAATGCGAGACCTAATGCATTGTAAATGCTTTTTTTTCTTCGAGGCAATTGAGGGTTAGAAATTAAAGGGATGAGATGGTGGAGAGGGCCTACAAGGTGCTGAAGCAGCATCACAGTAATTAGCTCTCATAAACATTTTTTAAAAATAAAGGCACAGACTGATAGACTTTATTGCCCACAGCTATAAGAGCCCATGTGGGAATATTAACTTGGCCAGAAGTTGAAGGTGTCTAAATTTTTTAGAATCACCACCTCTTTAGCAGCATCCTGCTTATGTTTAAAAATGTTGAAATGTGGAGCAGGATTCTAGAGTTCATAAAATTTACTTTCTGCAATTGCTAAAATGGATCCTGACGTCAGAGTGACTCAAACCCCCAATTTTCTGATTGGAAGTCAGACACCTTAACCCCTTGGCTGCGGAGGTAATTCCGCCGCAGTGGGGAGGGAGGGCCGCGCGGCGCCGCCATGCTCGTGACTGAACCACTCGTCACGAGCCTCGGGCGCGCTGTGCTTGTGACGGAGTGGTTCCGTCACGGCCCCGCCCGCTCAATAGAACGCGCCGCGCAGGCGTGAAATCAGTGCTGCGCAGGCCGGGCCGTGACTGAATCACTCCGTCACCAGCACAGCGCGTCCGTGGCTGGTGACTGAGTGGTTCCGTCACCATCATCGATGAGGTTAATCATCAAGCTACACAGTCACATGGGCAAGCACGGCTCATTTTCGATGTTGTGTTTTTGTTGGGGGGAGGGGGCAGTGTCAGCTTCAATCCATCGCTGATCTTGAGGTTCTGAAGTCTCACAGCAGTCCAGCAGCCTGTCTCAGGAGCCACAGAGTCCACTGGAAAGCTGCAGCCCTCCAGAGCGAGAAGGTACACACTGCACTGGAGGAGGGGAGGACTGATCAAACTGTGTGTGTCCAGAAGCAAATGCCACCTATCTCAAAGTAGAGAGGGTTCCTCCACTGCCAAACCCAGGACCGAAAGAAACCAGTGTTAGGCAAAACAGTAGGCCTAAAATGTCCCCATTCTGAATCATCGTAAAATGTCTTGATGCATATATGATCAGGTACCCTCACTCCAAAGCAAGTTGTCGGTCAGATCCAGACTGAAACTGGGAAATGGGGAGCGTGGAACTGAAGCAAGAGTCAAAACATCTTTCAAAGAGGCCCAGAGTAAAAGCCACCTCCCTTTGATGGATACATGGCGCTGTGGAATTCCAGTTATAATCGAGGACCAGTCAAGATTTCTAATGTGCTGTTGCAACCTGCAGACTTCAATAATGCTATTCTTGCCAATAAATGCTTTTGAAAGCTCCTTGGAGATGCTGATTGAATTAGCTGTTTAGACGATTTTATTCCATGTACCCATAAACATCCCTTCCCGTAATGCAGTTCTAGCCTCTGGTGATGCTGCCCTGCACCAATTATTAATGAATATTCCCCGAACACTCTGGTATGTAGATAGTTTAATAAAAGCTGGGAAAGACATTCCCCTGACTATATTTCGAGTTATTAAGCACTTTATACAATTTTTCGACTACTTTTTTCCGGGATTGAACGCGCTATTATTGCTGCCGTCGTGCTGGTACGCTTTACTTGACCAAAGTTTATAATGGTCTTCAAGGACACAGATATTAGAAGCTGTCTTTCTATACCTTCTGTCGGGCTACTATGGATGTGGTAACATTCGCTTTGGGTTCCATAGCGAGGAGTGTTTGTTTGCATGGATTGTGGCTCCTGTAGATGCAGGTGATACATCTGTGGTATATCCTGTGTGGTGAATAGTCGTGTCCTGTACATGCTTTCTGCCATCCTACCTTTTGTTTCCCAAACCCCTGCTTCCATTGACACTGCCTTGAGTGCTCTTGAAGGCCCCTTCCCTCTTAGCTAGCTTTGTTACTTCTGATGACGCTCTTTTGACTGGGTAACAAGTGATTTTGTCATGTTAAATATAGAAGCACATTGGCACATTGGCATAGATTCATCAAGCAAAAATCCGCTCGCAAAGGGGCAGATTCTCAGAATCTGCCCCTTTGCGACCGGTATTTTTGCATTTGAGATGCATCATCGCAAATGCAAAAATCACAATTTAAGAAATCACAAAATTGCGATTACTTAAATTGCTATTGCATTTAAGGAATCTCAAATTGAGATTCCTTATATGCAATGCATGAGAGTTTTAAAAATAGCGAATTCGCTAATAGGGCATGCAAATTACCATGAAGTACAACTTCATGGTAATTTGCAAAAACTTTGAAAAATGCACTAAAGGGCATTTTTCAAAGTTTCATGTTGCGCACACACATGCCCTAAGGGCATGTGTGTGCGCAACATATGTGCACAGATCAATTTCAGGGGAATGAATGGGGAGGTATTTCTTAATTGCGACTCGCAATTAAGGAATTCTAAAAAATCGCTATTTTTTTAGTGATTTCTTGATGCATTCCATTTTGCTATTCCTTAATAGCGAATTGGTATTTTTCGCTATTAAGGAATCGCAAAATGGGTTCTTGATGCATCTGGGGGATTGTCTTTAATATTCCTTACGTGGGATTTGCGACTGATGCTGTTAACATCCTTGTCCTTGTGTTCTTTTGCTCCCTGGATGTATTCCACTTTTTGGCAATGCTCACCCCATTGAAAACATTCCGAACCCTTTTGCTAGAACTTAAATGTGGGTGGGTGAAAGTCTTTGTGTGGTGGGATACAACTGTGTGCAGAATAAATAGTGCCATTCTTAAAATATTAAAGACTTTTTTCAAGTTCTTACAATCTTGGGCGAGCTTGACAATTAAGCTGAAAAGTGAGCAGAACAAACTGAATAGGCAAAATCACTTTAGCTGTGTTGCCTAAATGTAAATGTCTCTAAAGTGTCGAAGATGTCCTTGTGGTGAGTTGAATGTTCCTGTTTTTTTCTTATGTTTAAAAATGCTGAAATGTGCAGCAGGATTCTAGAGTTCATAAAATATACTTTCTGCAATTACTAAAATGGAACCTCATGACAGAGGGACTCGAACGTCCAATCTTCTGATTGGAAGTCAGAAGCCTTAATCATCAAGCTACACAGCCACATGTGCAAGAATGGCTCATTTTCGATGTTGTGTTTTTGTTGGGGGGCGGGGGCAGTGTCAGCTTCAATCCATCGCTGATCTTGAGGTTCTGAAGTCTCACAGCAGTCCAGCATAAAGGTTCCTTTCTGCTGCCTTCTCACTGAGCCTTTATGCTGATTTTTTCCGTGTTTGCCGTTATGAAAGTGACTCGATAGGTAATCAAGCCCCCACGAGAGATGCTAGCGTGTGCGGTGCACTCCTCGGCAGAGCGAGGTGTTTTCCCGTGTTTTCAACAATAGTATGGACAGGTTCACCAGCCCCCAGTAGAGACGCTAGACGTTTGACTAGAAGACAATGCAGTTATAAGTTTGTTGTCTTGTATCTTGTATTAAGTGTCTGTTCATTTGTCAACTAGGTCTGTTTTGTTATAGTCAGTTTGTTGACATAGTAAGTCATGTTTAGTTCAAATAGGGTATGTTTCTTTGTAGTTAGTCATGTCACATGGGTGTATGAAGTAATTCGTTTTTAATTACGTTAGATTTGTAACTGTCAACATTTATGTTACAGATTACAGCACAGCTCATAGCAGTGTTCTAATGACAATAAATTACCCAAGCCCTCAAGGGTGTAACTGGGTTGCTCACCTCTTTGAATCACTTTTTATCATAGGTCTTGATGTCTTTAGCCAGCTTATCCAATTTTCTGTTCAGAGTTGTGGTGTTGAACTCTGCTGTTGCTTTCTCTGCTCGTTCCAAAGCTTCTTTGGTGTTTTTTAGGGCTTTGCCCTCTAGGATTTCCTTTTTGAGGTCGGTTATCTCTTGGGTCAATTTCTTTACGTATTACAATGCAGTTTCGACTTCCAACACCATCCAGTGCCGGGAGCAGTTGTTGGCCACAAAATTAAATCCTTCTTGAAATCTTGGAAGTTCTATGAAAATCCCAGGCTCATTTCGGACCTGTAGTCCCTTGGGGATTATATTCGCCTGTAGGAACTTTGTTAATAAGTGGCCATGCAATCGTGTATGGATCAGTTTTTTCTCAAGCCTCTCCAAGTGAGCTAGTTTATCATGCAAAGTGGTATCTATGGGTGTTAGCCCCATACCTAAATAATCAAATTCAGCTTGTTCTTGGATCAATTTGTTAATGTAATCTTCCATGTATGACAATGTTTCTTTGTCTGACATAGTATATTGTTAAAATAGTCACAATAATGTGTATAAATACCCTTGCAGCATTGCTCAGCTGGTATTCTGGATCCCCATATAGCAGAGGATATTTGGACAGCATCCCCTCAGCCAAGATGTCTAATTCCCTTTCTGTGAAAGGGGGTGCTTTCTCCTCATAACCCTCAGCCATTTTGGGACAAATAAGTGGAATGAGAGCAGCAGGGTGGCAGAGGATCTGATCTGTGATAGAGGATGACTCAGAATGAACACAAAATGGCTGTCTACAACTTCCTGTGATGTATTGCCTGTCTTCCACTTCCTGGGTATCATTTCCTGTATGGAATTATGTTTTCCGGTTCACTTTTAGAGATTACGGCCCGAGAACGTAGTTTCCGGTTCCGGAGCAGAGGATCCGTATCCGCGCATTACGGTCCAAAATCGGAAATTACGTTTTCGGGCCGTAACCTCCGAAATTGACCCAAAACACATTATTTAATACAGAAAATGTTATACAGGAAGTGGGAGACAGGAAATACATCACAGGAAGTAGTGGCAGCCATTTTGTATTCATCTTGATCCATCCACAATCAGTAATCTAATCCACTGCCATCCTGCTGTTCTGTTGTGGAAAACGTGAAATAACAGTGCAGGTGAGAATCATATACATGTAAAAAAAAGGGGGAACAGGCCATTTAATTACATATTTGCATGAAAGGGGGGCTGAAACAACATCAAACCACAGTTTTGGTTCCTCCAACTTTGCATTATGGTACATGTAGTCCATGTTGAGGGCTCATTACAAGAGTTGTGTGTTGTGTTACGGAAAATTTGGGTAGAGCAGTGCTGTATATCACAGACACGAGGTGCCTGATTCACCCATGACATCATCAATCATGTTGTGGGCCCATCATTTGTGGGGGAGTCAAATCTGTTGAGGGCACCGGCCAGAGAATGCAATGGTTATGCCCTTTTGTGATTAAGTGACCCATCCTCATAAGGTCCCGGTTGGTCTCTAAGAACATGTATCGTTTGAAAAGATACAGGTTCTGAGAGACCAAATGAGGATTTGTTTCTCATCTGTGTGAATAGATTATTTATGGAGATCCACTACACTGATTGCTGACATGGGCACGTGACCCGAGGCACGCTCAACCTTTTGACTACTGTCAACAGCTGAGATTTACATGCAGTTAGTGTGGCTTGCAAAGTAGTCTCAGGATGAAATTTATTGACACAGTCGTGCATATACATGTTTCATCATTGACAACAGGCAGCAAACCACATTTTGTCCATGAGACTACAGGTTGCTTGTGTGAAAAACGTGGCATCAAGCTGGTCACTGACTTGTATGCCCTGACCTCGGTTATGTGCAAAGGCCTGGTTTCCTGGTTTTGGAGGTTGCCGAGGTTCCAGAGGTATGTGTAAGGAATGCATTAAAGCAATATTGTGCAAAACACAACAGGCTAATATGATCTTCCACATGACTTCCGGGGAGTACAGCAGCCCACCACCAGTACGGTGAAGACATATGAATCACGACTTCAACAGACCAAAAGTGCGCTCTATGATGGCTCTAGTCCGTATGTGTGCCCTATTGTACCTACGCTGAGGTACAGTGTTTGCACACCTGTGAGGGGTTAGAAGTTGTGCGGAGAGTGCATACCCAGCGTCTCCTGAGGAGGAAAGAAAGGGCAGTTTCTTACATTTCCCTCTTTGATTTGCACAGGACTCGATCTATACTTTTGTGCATGCAGTGTCTGTTGAGACCATGTATGTAGCTTTTTGATTCTTATTGTACAATGGTTAATGTTAGGTGGCATAACACATATCCCTCATTTTTAGTGCTTGGTACTTACCCAGTAGCCACTTGTTGCCAAATTCTCCCGCAGCCATCCGCCGGGCAAGAGGTGACATGCGCAATACAAAGCTGTCATGGGTACTGCCTGGGAACACTGCATGCACACCAATGATTCTCCCACTGGCATCACAGACAGCTTGCACATTGATGGAATATCATCGGTGTCTGTTGCAGAAGATGTGTGCAATGCGGCGGGGTGGCTGAAGGGCCACATGGGTACAATCAATTGCAATGATCTCCCTCCTACATCGCCAGTGCTACTTGCACCGATTTAAAAACTTTATTTTACATCCACAGTGCCAGCGGAACTGACTAGGCAATTTTGTTAGCCCCTTCGCCCCCTACGGGCACCGCCTGTCAGCCAGCTCCACTCGCCTCCCCTGTATCTAGAGGGCAGCTACTCCTTTATTCCCAAAGCCCATGTGCACATTCTCCGCCGCTCACACGAGCGTTGTTTACCTCTTGCAGGGGTGTGACTGCCAACAGCAGTGTCATCACGCTTAGTCACTTGGCCACGCCCCCAGACGTGCGTCCGGCCACGCCCACCCCGGAAGCGGCCAACGCCTATAATTACAATCTGCAGTGAACGGCTCTACTAGCCGAGCAGGGAACCATGGCAGTAGGTCTCTAGCTAATCGCTATGCCGGATAACTGTAAGTACACCCACACCCTTTGCAGCGGACGCGCTGAAACACCCGAGACACTCACTCGGATTGGTTTCTCTTTTGCGCCTCGCTTCCCGCAACCCGGCCACACGCTCAAACCCTTTTCCCATATATTCCGCAATTGCAGAATGTGTTCATCTGTTGCGAAGAGCCTACGCCCTGCCCGATGAAGCGCATAAGAGCTCTGAATTAAGTAAGCCTGAACTCACGCCACCATGCCCATGTGTACTTTAAATGTTATATGTATGTTAGTCATGTTTGTTGATTGTTACGGTCACTTTCACGAAACGACTAAATACGTACTAAGCGCACGCTACCATAGCACTGTTTACTCATAGCCACCATTTATTAAGCGCACCAAGGTGTTCAGCCTGACAATAAGCACAGCCCCATCACCCTGATTGATGTGCTAACCACTAGCGGATAAGCACGCCGCCAAGGTGGCATAAAAACTACGCCAAGCATAACGCATGCAGCGATGCACGTATATATTGATCAATCGATTATGCTCAGCATCCTTGGATGTCACCATTTCTCACCCGGAGGGCTAAAACGATATCTATATGGCATGATAATTCACTAAATAGAGACACTCCACGACGTAACAGGAGAGTAAATATGTCCGCAATTGAAACTTGCTTTTATTCCTTTTTCTCCACAGGTCTCTTTTTTCTTTTGCTTGCTCACTTATTTAGCTGAGCACACACACCCCGAGCAATTTGCCGGAGGGTTCAACAGGGGATCAGGGCAGGGTGAGCCTTTTAGGGGGCCCACACCTCCCGTCCACCTGTTTTTTGGTCCTGAAGAAACCGGGCACTGTCCCTATGGTATAAACATGTCGACCAATGCACACCAACACATATAGAGATGAGTGGGTCGTAACTTGCCTACTACCATCTCACCATTATTTTTAACATTGTTCAGTTACTCTATAATAAAGTTAATTTTGAGTTAAACCAGGACAATTTTTAACATTTATTCTTTTTTGCACCTACAGTCACAACCCGCTCCACTGTAGTTCAGGTGTCGAAGCACACCCTGGTGACGCTAGGCCACCAGGGTGGACCCCGATGATGAAGCATGTCACCGCCAGGCTGGTGAGTGAGGGGTTTTAAAGAAAAGGAAATTTCTTTCCTTTTATGCCATTATATCTATCCTCCAGACTATTGACCTTATAATCTGCAGGAGATACTCCTTTATTTGTTTCAAAAAATACAATCAATTGCACCCAGCACACGTAGGAAGTGAGCAATGAGATAGAAATCTTGTGCTGCACTTTGTCTCCTGGCCAGTTGCACTTTGTCTCCTGGCCAGTGTATGGGGCATTTGTATGTGGCTGTGGGTTCTAGAAGTGATGCATCTCAGTACCTGATGCAGGCACTGCGACTGGCTTGCCTGGGAAAAGCCCACATGGTCACTGGTGACCCTTTGGAATGACCCAGTGGTAAATAAATGGAGAGCAGAAATGATCTTGAGATATGCTGACATGACATGGGAGCAGCAGGTCACAGTCAAGTTCCTGCTCCCACTCACATACCATCTCCAAGATGACTTCTGGAGGGAAACGGTACCTGGCCTTGACATCTTGGCTGGACATTCCAAATAGGTTGATCCTCTGTCTGAAGATCCTCTCTGCTCTCCTCCTCCTCAAGTAGTGTTGCTGCATAGCAAGGGGCAGAGCAACAACCACATTCAGCAACATGTTGAAAGGCTTTGCGTGTGTCTGCTCTGCATTGATACATGCTGCAGAGCTGGGATTGGCTGCAGTGTGTCAGCTGATGCATAGTGGGGGATGGTAGGCACTTGGACAGGTGTTTACCCTTGAGGCAAATGATCAACAGCCACAGTTTGTGTATTACAGTCCAGAATCGGAGGTTTCGGCCCGGAATCAGAGGTTCCGCCTTAAAAGCGGAATTCCCGCTCCGGGTGCGGAGATTCCGGCCCGATTTTGGACATAAAGTTAGTAGTTGTAAATCCATTCTGTGAATACCAAAAGTAGTAAGTGCAATCTGTGAATACCAAAAGTAGTAAGTCCATTCTGTGAATACCAAAAGTAGTAAGTGCATTCTGTGAATACCAAAAGTAGTAAGTGCATTCTGTGAATACCAAAATGGTAGTAAGTTTAGGATTTTGTCTTAAGTTAGTTCTGTGACTCGGGCCCTAAGTTTTGTTCATTCTGATCTAGTGTCTCCTGGTACTGCTAGCCATGTCCTGTCCATTAATGGTCTTGGTATCGTGTGGGCACTCAGGTCCTCCTAGCCCTTCTTGGTTTTATGGTCCTGGGCCTTCTGTTCCTCTTACCCCTCATTTCTCCTTTTTTTGTGACCTTTTCCATTGGGCCCAGACCCACTTTTCCACATCCCTGTTGTCCTCCTGATCCTTAACACCCTGGCTTCAAGCCTGACTGCCAGACCTCACAGGATGTGGCCTCTGGCAGCACAGAGCAAGCTCTAGGCAAACAATCTTGCTAAAGGCTACATCCAGCACTTGATCCACCCTGAACCCAGAGCCTGCAGGGTACCACTGGTGTCTTGTGAGCGTTCAGTACAGTATGTGGCCCCACCCACACTACGCACATTGGTGTCACTCTCTTTCCAATCTATATCAGGAGAGAAACTGCAATACATGAGCTGGCCATCATCTGTGGCCTGTCCCCAACCACCACGGGTTATATTTATTAAGATGTATGTTGTGTTTGCACCACAAAAGTGACACCAATTGATGCAAAATAATTTTTTACCTATGTACTTTCCAGCACTAAACCTGTTTGCTGCTGCAAAATTACATGAGAGTAACACAAAGCAACTCATAGCGCTGCTTTGCATTACTCAGCACCAAGAGGGTGTCCCAAGGGTAATGCATGGGCATTCCCACGCAACCACCCACGGTTTTTGATGCCAAACCCAGTTTATTTAAAAACTAGACAGGGTTGTGCAACAAACAAATGTGCCCATTTCAAATAGGAGCTATGAAGGAGAAATGTTTTCATTTGTCTTTGCTATTTCACCTTTGTATGTATGCTGCACTGTAGAGTTATAAAGTTAGTCTAAGCATAGCATTTTGTAATGAAACAGTATCCATCCAGTACGAAACCTATGCTAGACTCACCGAGTCACCCTTGCACTTTTGGCCAAGCTGTGTCCATGGTGCACAGCAGCTGAGTTCAGCGCTGGCGGTAGGGACAGGGGAGCAGAGTGCCATATTTCTATTAATGTGGTGCTCTTCCGATCTTGTCATATGTCCCTTGCAGGCCCATTGCCTTTTTACCTATGTTAGCATGAGCATGTTCCAGACTGTCCCCTGCTTTGCACAAGTTATTCTACACACATGTTTAGCTTGGTGCCACACTACTTTCAAACAGAACACACTGTTTTTTTGCATTCTGTTCTTTCCTGGGATTTAGTCTGAACATGTAAACAAGGTCGAACAATAATGCCCCTTGTTATTCTGTTCTGGTCAGGCCCTAGCACCTAGACTAAACATGGAAACGCAGTTATTGTTCGGGAACACATACTTTTGTCATGTAGATATGCACAGATAGGTAACACACACTTGAAGATGGACCTTTCCAGGGAAAAGATCATAATAGAACCTAAGATATAGAACTTTCATCTGTATATACTGACGTACGGGTTCTGCTGCTAACATCCAGAGATCCTCTGATATATCATAATTTTGCTTCTGTAGAAGAGGAGGAGGTTATGCTAAACTGTCGCATATAATGACAGCTCCATTTATGATTAGCGGACTACTTGCTGTGCTAGCCGTATTCGTGTTAGGCATTTTCCTACTTGTTGAGGTCTGTATACTGTACACTAGAGCAGAATAGATCAAATGAACATTTTAAACTTTCCTCATGTCTCTATCAGAACTTATAGTGGACTATGTCAGAGTGAAAGGGTGTGCCCTGAAACCATGATCCCTGAGAGGGTTGGGAGTGTTGTGTTCTGGGGTGTCTAATCACGTGTTCCTCTGTGAGTGAGTAGGAGGGCAAGTGAGACACTGTAGCTAGTCGGTGCTGGGCTCATGGGTTCTCAGGTGGTAGGATGACTCAGTCCCTGTTTCATGATCCCAATCATAGTTCTGTGGCTCCACAGAATCCCTGCAACGCTCTCCTTCTCACGCAGCATAAGATTCAGTAAATCTGGACCCAAGTGCTCAGGGGCCTGGTGAAGATATCAAGAATGGTAGAAGCAGAATGCACAACAATGTTATTATCACTTGGCTAACTCTTAAAAACATCCTCGTGATATTTTGTTTCGGAATACTTCTAGGTTATGTTTGAAAATAATGAATTTCAATATATGTCACTCATTGCTGTAGTATAAATGAACATGCTCATTTTCAAGGCTATTATAGAGGAAGCCTGAGTGTTGGCTCAATCTGCCCCACTTAACTTCAGAGGTGAAATGGAATGAACATGGACCAGTGCAGTCAGGCCTCTGTGTTATGACTATAGTCACCTGCATGAAGATACAGACTCTTGGGGTTGGTTTGCAATTAAAAACAAAACACAGGAGTCTGGGGTTCTCAATAATAAAGTCATGTCCAGGGGGTAGAATGCCATTATTGTTTATTGATTGGATTTATGCATCTACTACTCATTAGCTGTTTAAATCACAAATTGTTACTCAACATTGTATGCTCAGCTTAATGGAACACTTTCATCATTTGCCAACATTTCATTATAATTAAAGAGAAAGCACTAGAGACATCGAGTGGAATAGGGAAAAGAAAAGCTTTTAATGCTCGACTGATCTGGAAAGAGGGAATGACAATTAGGACAGGACACAGGCTCAGCCCCACATACTGCCACCTCAGCCAGACAGGAGTCCCAGTAATTAGATTACTAATGCTGTGCCAATTACAGTTGTACCATAGGTGAGCATTACAGTTTCCTCTTTCTCTACTGCCTGTCTTTTTGTTTGCGTGCTTTTATAAAGGCAAGATATTTATAGTCGGTTACATCATACAAACATTCTATTTCCCGAGGGTAAATGTGATCTTCCTCTATCACATAACCAGCCCCAGTGACAGCATCCTTCAGAAAATCTGCATCTACGCAGAGAAAAGGGAACTTGAAGTCACCGCACATGTAGAATGTGGTTTCGAGGGCAACAATCATTATTAGATGCCCTCCAGGCTTTAAGAGGGAGGAGACATTTTTGAGAGCGTCGCAGTAGGACTTCTTGTCTGTGACAAGCTCCTCCAAGGCGTGCGCCAGGAGCAGACAGTCCGCCTGCGGATGGATGACGGGAGAGAAGGGCTCACAGCTCGCCGCATCATATTTCAGAACTGTTTTGACCTTACATTTTAACGTGTCTTGCTTCTCAATCCATGTCTCACTGAAAGCAAAAGAAAACAGGATTGACATGCGTTTGATTGTTGAATGACAGATATTTTGTAATGTGAAGATAATTATCTTCACAGCTGTTACATAAAATTCAAAATAAGTTTTCAATATGCCCCCCCCACCCACATAATCCGTGCTGTGCACTTTGTACAACCCTATCCAGAGGTGGCTCCTTGGCTGAGGAGCATCGTCACAGTGCTCTAGGAGCAGTGCAAAGGAAAAAGGAACTGATAATAACACAACATTATCATTTACTTTATTTTCAGTATGGAGCTTGCAGCCAGGTTAGGGTGGGCCAGGGCTGAGCTTGTGTGACCTTAGAGGGAGGAGGAGTGGTTGCTGAACCATAAGTGAGCATGATGGTTTGGACAGCCGTCTTGGGCCAGCCAGCCAAACCGTCATGCACACTTAGCATGTTCTCCACCGGCTGTATTGCATTGTGTTTTTAACGATTCTCAATGGGTCTCTAATTGCAACCTACCACGTGAAAATTGATGAGGTAGATCAATTATGACCTCATTAGGAATCGCTAGATGTTTCTGTGACGCATTGGTACATTGAATTTTGTGACTTCCTAATTGCGAATAACAAAAAGTCTAATTAGCAACTTGCAAAATCTGGCGGTCATACATGTGGCCCCTAATATTTAAAAGTTCATATCTCTAGTCCCCTACATTGGATTTTTGACATTTTGGTGTCATTTATTGAAATCATCATAATCTTACATAGAGAGAATGAGCTGCAATTATTAGTCAGATAAAACAAAGCAAAGTAACCAGCATTATGAACATGGTGAAAAGAATAAACCGTCCAACAATGGCAGTCTGGTTTCTACATATCCTTACCCAGGTCCACCTCTATTCTGAGAGCATAGTAGGTGTAACCTCTGCCTGGGGTCTTAGGTTAGCCTGTAACCCCATACCTGGATGACATGGTCTCGAGTGGGATTGACAACCCCCCTCTGGAGGATCAGGATGGAAGATCAGCATTAACAGAACTGCTTGTCGAACATATCATTCATTCTCGGACCGTTGTGTCTGGCGTGCCCTTCTGACCCTTAAAGGGACAGTGCACTGGTTATATAATAAACCTACTGTGTTAGAGGTACAGCTCTGATGTAATGATGTGTCTAGATGTTAGAAGCTGTCTCTGCTCGGGCAATGCAAGCAATAGTATATCTTGTATAGTTCTTAGTCTTGAATGAAGTGTTCATAATATTAGGCCTGGGCGTAGTTAGCAGAATTTTGCTACGTGGAACTTCGCAAAGTTACAAAAAAACTCTGCGAAGTTCCGCAAGTGGCGAAGTGCAGTGCGAACTGCAGTTTGTGCAGGTATTCCTGCAGCTCGGGTAGAAATTCTACCCGAGCAGCAGCTCGCGAGCTTACAGTTTGCGATTGCGAGCGAGGAAGAAACTCCCTTCGCACATCAGGAAAAAGAGTTTTCTGCACTCCGCGAGCACCGCTTTCCTGATTGAGCACACCATTGCTGCCAGTTTTCATCATGTACTTATTTGTTTGTGGCTCCGTGCAATTGGGGATTTCCTGCTGTAAACGTTCAGTCCTCAAATTAGCTTAAATGCAAGTAAATAAGAAAGTAATAATTGTCAGAACCCAAAGAATAACAGTCCCCCAGTAAAGTGACTCTCACGAAGTAAGGCTTAGTTAGTGTGGTTGAAAATTCAATGAGGGGGGGAATGTTAATATTGAGAAAGTCAAAGTCAATATGAATAATGATGCATTCATGCATAAAAACCAAATTGCATCTTTATTAACAAATTCACCCTTTGTGAACTCCATATCAACCCCCACTCAGAAATATATTGTTAGGACCAAGGCCAGAAAGATCACAAGTGCGGTAGCACATAGACATCATACAAATGCACCAACATGGAACCACAATGCTCCTGTGAGATTGACCCCAATAAAGCACACATGGCAAGAGGGGTGCACGCATTCTGAAACAATATAAAGTCAGATGCCACATGAAGGTAGGAACACTTAGCCAATTTAGCCACAGCACACACAGTATATGCAGTGATTACATGCTTCCCATGCCAAACATCTGGAAACGTTACCCACTGGCCGCAGTGTGTTCATGCAAGTCGAGGCCTACCTGGATTCCTTATCCAATATCCTAATTTATGACTCCAAAGACAGAGGTACACATTCTTTAAAAACAAATGATCACCAGATTAATTTCATTACATTCAATGGACTGAACATAAGTCTGTGTTTGATTGACTGTAAATTGAGACAGTCACCAGCCCCTTTACTTGTGACTGTGCTCCTGGTTGCATTATTTAATTAAATGAACTGTTCCAGTTTTGCCAAACACCTCTTGTTTTTTCATTGTACTCCATGTTCAAGGAACAAGGAGAAGAGTGAGGAAATAAAGTGGGAGGGTGACAACCCTCTGATCAAGGCCTCAGAAAAAATGGTGGACTTGCTGGAGTGAAGTTCCCGTCTAGATCCAAAGCAGGAAGCAGTGTATCCTCCTGCAACCAGTCCCCCGAGGAACCGGAGGACAGGAGGGCTAAAAGGGAGTTAAGGCTGCAGGTGTTCAAGCTAAAAATGAAAGCAGCCAAGGGGGAGGCTCCTCAAAAGTGGGCTGCAAAGGTGGCTGCACAAGAAGGGCTGCAGAGGAGAAAATGGCAGAGACAGAAAGGGCCTTGAAGCAGAAAAACATTTGTTGAGTCAGTAAGTAAGGTCAATGGAGCTGGGCCTCAGATCCAAGCAGCACCACTTACCCAGCAGTAATTGTGGTAGCCACAATCTA
Source organism: Lissotriton helveticus (assembly GCF_964261635.1). Taxonomy (NCBI): domain Eukaryota; kingdom Metazoa; phylum Chordata; class Amphibia; order Caudata; family Salamandridae; genus Lissotriton; species Lissotriton helveticus. Next base: position 54,560,009 of record NC_136063.1, read on the forward strand.
GTGTCCAGTGGAGACAGGAGGGTCCACATCCTCAAAGAACTGATGCCTAACGTTGTTGTGGAGGATGACATGGACAAGTAGTTCACGCCTAATGAAGTTGCCCTAGAGATGCACAGGGCCCCTGAGGAGGATTGGGTAGTCAGTCTCTGGAGACACATACCCAATGAGGAGAGAAATTCTCTAGATGCACTTGTACATTCCTAGTGTATTCTAAGCTCACTTACCACTGTGAGTTTGCTAAGGTAGTGGATCAATTGCTCAGCATCTGGGAATGACCAAATGAAGGGTGGTTCAGGTACTCCCAATAAGAGTGAGTAGGAGGTCCAAGGAGGTCCCAGAGTAAGATGGGGGAAGGGTTCCCATGGCATGTCAAGAAACAGGTACCTATATGCAAATATCTGCACTTCGCACTACAGCGACGTCGGACCGGATCATCGAGCTACAGCGGCAACTGCCCAGGATGCAAGACCTGCTGTGATGATCAACCGCGATGGGATCCTTACTCCTCTCGGCCTCCTCACCACAAACTGGATTTCTTTGTGCAAATCTTTGAGAAGGTAACTTTTTTAGTGGGGCTGAACTGTTCCAACGCTGTCCACCTGAAAGTGCGACTGTCCCCCAGTCAAGCATGACCAGATGACAGCCAGTGGCAATTTGTGCATTTAGGCTCAATACCTGACAAAAAGTTGGAAATTGCTTGCCTCCAGTTCTACTTATTAGATGTTGTCCTTTTGGTGTCATTGTATTTATCAAAGTTAACCCCTTGCGTCTGTCGGGCGGCCTGGAGCCGTCTGACACACGGTGAGCGTGTGAGTGGGACAGCTCCCAGCCGTCCTAGCACCAATGTGGGAAGCGCTGGCGGTCCTCTCCGTGGGCTGCCCTCAAATCTGCCCCCACCCACGACAACAGGGGAAGTCCTTCTTCCTTCCTCTCCACCCCACCTCATCATGTACCTCATCATGTAATGACCTCAGCGCACGTCGCGCGCTGATGTCATTCCATGATACCAGCTGCGCTGGAAGCCATTTGCTTCCAGTGCGTCGTGCAAGGAAGAAGTAAGTTTGAACTCGGGGAGGGTGGGGGGTATTTTAAAAAGGCATTGGAGGACAGGAAAGTGGTTTCCTTTCCTTCAATGTCTTTTTAAGCATCCCTCCTGCACAATCGCACATTGGGCGCGATCGTGCAGCAGGAATGCTTGTTTTCTTTTTTTTTTAAAAGGGCCTTTGTCTCGGGAAGTGGCCCCTCGGAGGAGCAATTTTTGTGGATGGGTCTGCCCCCCCTTGGGGGGCAGATCTATTAAGAAAATATATATATTGCCATATGTGACAACTAGGCCACCAGGGATTTTTTTTAAAGAGCCTTGGTGCTGGGGAGAAGCCTCTTGGGCAAGGGTCGATCCCCTTGGTGGAGCAACTTTTGTGGATGGGTCTGCCCCCCTGTGGGGGAGTTCTATTTTAAAAAATAAATGGTCATATATGACCACTAGGACACCAGGGATTTTTTTTCTTTAAAGGGTCTTTGTGTTGGGGAGCGTCCCCTTGGGCAAGGGTCGCTCCCCTTGAGGGATCAATTTTTTTGTATGGGTCTGCCCCCTTTGGGTGGACAGATCAAATTTATATAAATTAAAATTAAGTCACTGTGAGCCCACTAGGCCACCAGGGATTATTTTTTTAATATGTTTTTGGGGAGCGGCCCCTTAGGCAAGGGCCGCTCCCCTTTGGGAATCATTTATTTTGGCCGTTTCTGACCCCCTTGGGGCAGATCAGCCTTGTTATTCTAGGCCCATCTGCCTCCAAGGGGGGCAGAAGCTATTAGACACCAGGGATTTTTGAGTTGTTGGGAGCGGCCCCTTGGGCTCCCCTTGGGGGAGCAATATATTATTGGGGAGCGGCCCCTTAGGCAAAGGTCGCGCCCCTTTGAGGAGCATTCATTTGGGTCGTTTCTGCCACCCTGGGAGGGCATATTGGCCCAAGTAAACAATTAATTGTATTGTATGCCCACTAGGCCACCAGACTGTCTCAGTGTTGTTGGGAGTGGCCCCTTGGGCATAATAAATACCCTTTATGGGGTATTTATTGTGGCCATTTCTGCCCATCTGTCCCCTAGGGGGGCAGGAGGCAACAGGGCTTTTAAATGTTGGTGTTGGAGAGTGACCCCATGGGCAAGGGTCCCTTTATGAGGGTGAATTTTTTTGCTGTTTCTGCTCCTCGTGTGGGCAGATCAGCCTTATGCTTTTAGGCCCACCTACCGATTTTGCTTGGCTGGTGGATAGTGTGTGGACTAGTGCATTATTTGCATATTTGATTGTAATGTTTTATTTCTCCTTTATGTTCTAGTGCAAAGTTTTTGATTCTTGTTTACGGTTTCGGCAGTGGTTGATCTGCAGTTTTGCGTAGTTGTATTTATTTTATAAGAAAAACATGTGTATTGTGTTTACTCCAAATGAGTATTAATTTCATGCATGAATGAATTTTTTGTAAGTGGTGTCATAATAGCAGCATATTTAGTTTGGCCTAGATGTATCAAGCCGTTTGCGAATCGCAAAGGCCGAAATTCGCAGAATTTCGGTATTTGCGAATCGTAAACGGTCTATTTGCATGTTTTGTCATGGATCAAAATTTCGCAAATTAAGGAATCGCAAAAATTTGCGATTTCTTATTTTGCCATAGCATTTAAGGAATCGCAATTTTGCAATTCCTTAAATGCTATGTATGCGAATTGCGAATTTTGGTTAAGAAATCGCAAATTACCACCAACTTGTAGTTGATGTTAATTTGCGAATTCTTTTAAAAATGCACAATTTGGCATTTTTGAAGGTGGCATGTTATGTTATGTTATGTTATGTTAAAGGTATTTGGTACCGCGCACATACACCAATTGGTTTCTTGGCGCTCAGAGACCAGCGGGCGAAGGACACAGGCGAGTGGGGGCAGCTAGTCGTAGGCAAGACGGAACAGATACGTTTTCAGGAATTTGCGGAAGGTAGGATAGTCAGGAGAGAGCCGGATTGAGAGAGGAAAGGAGTTCCAAGTGGACGGAGCAAGAAAAGAGAAACAGGCACCACCGTGCTTCTTGCGTTTGAACCTAGGAGTGGTCAAGAGATTGTGAGCAGAGGATCTGAGGTGTCGAGAAGGGACATGGGGGTGCAGGCAAAGAGAAATAAAGACAGGGGCAGAGGCAGAGAGAGATTTAAAAATAGTGCATCCCATTTTAAAGATGCAACGTTGCGCAACCGGGAGCCAGTGTAGAGTCTTCAGCATCGGCGTAACATGTTGGTGTTTGGGCTCCTGGAAAATTAATCTGGCTGCCTGGTTTTGCACCAGTTGAAGTCGGTGAAGGTGATAAGCGGGGACCCCCACGTATAGACAGTTGGCATAGTCTAAACGTGAGGTAACCAGGGCCATAATGACAAGAGTAAGAGCCTCAGATGAAAGGAACCTTCGGATCTTCCCGATTCTGCGAAGGTGGTAAAAGTAGGCCGAGGTAACAGCATTGATGTGCGGCCGCATTGAAAGGTCACTGGAGATAGTAACTCCAAGGCTCTTCACGGAGTTGACTGGACTGGGAGGGGGACCCAGGGCAAGGGGCCAGAAATTGGGAGTCCAAGGATGCGGAAGCCAGCCAATCAGCACCAGCTCTGTCTTGCTAGGATTGAGCTTCATCTGACTGAAGTTCATCCACTCATAGATGGTAAGCATTGTGGTTTGGAAATTAAAACAAGAGAGAGGGGAGGGGTCGATGGGAAAAATAAGTTGCAGATCATCTGCATAGTTAAAGGTGGTAACAGAGGAGTGCCGAAGAGAAACTAGGAGGGGCTGCATATAAAGATTAAACAAAAGAGGGGACAAAGCAGAGCCCTGGGGAACACCACAGGAAAGTGAGATATGGGGAGCAGAGAAGGTGGACAGTTGTACCGATTGGGAGCGGTGATGGAGGAAGGACATAATCCAAGACAGGGCCGGGCCCGAAATGCCCGCATTTCTGACACGGTCGACCAAGATATCATGGTCGACCGTGTCAAAAGCGGCCGAGAGATCTAATAGCACTAAGGCCTGGGCCAGGTTCTTATCAGCCCCCCGTCTCAGCGTGTCCATTACCGCCACCACCACTGCCTCCGTGGAATGGGCCGGTCTAAAGCCTGCCTGTTGATCATCGAGGAAATGAGTTTCCTCGATGAAAGTACTCAGGCAGCGAGTGACGTAAGTCTCCAAGACCTTCCCCAGATAGGGGAGGAGGGAGATAGGTCGGTAGTTGCCCAAGACCGCGGGGTCAGAACCGGGTTTTTTTAAAATGGGTACTACCACATCGCTTTTGAAAGCATTAGGGACAGAGCCTGTAGAGAGTGAGCGATTTAGAAGGTCAAGGGGAGGGCCGGGACAGGCCATAAAGGCATCTCTTAGGATTTGGGGAGGGCAACAGTCATTGGGAGAGCCTGAGCCGACAATCTGAAGTAGCGAAAGAAAATTGTCCAAGGAAATAGGGGGAAATTGATGCAGGGAATGAGGATTCGGAGAGGGAAGGGCACTGACCTGAAACAAAGTGGTAGGGGGATGTTATTTTTTATCGTGGAAATTTTATCAATGAAAAAAGAGTTAAGGTGTGGTATATAAATAAATAATACCGGATCTATTTTTGACTGGACATAGTAATAACAGATAGCTCAATAAATAAGAGTCAAGATTCGAGGTAGTAGGAGTTTGCAGGTTTAATACAGCATAAGGACAGGAACAGGACAACCTGCACAGGAATAAGATGGCAGCGCTGCCGGGGGCAGGATCGGCGTTGGCGTATAGGCGTAACATTTAATAACAGTGCACAAGTATATATACTAAAACAAATGCATTACAATACATACAATAGGCGGAGCAGTGGGTGGGATCAGTAACAGTCGCGAAAGATAAGGGTGAAAGTAGGTGTAACAGGAGGCGTATACATAGACATGTGATGTAAACGTAACAGAATATGTCACAAATGGGGCGGAAACATGGAGGGGGCTACCTAAGGAGCCGGGACCTCTAACCTAGTGGTGCGCGCAAACTGACAATGACGTGTTACTAGGAGAAGCTGGGGGCTATGACTTCTGCGCTAGGAGCAGAGACTGAAGTCTGGAGAGTCAGGGCGACATGTACCTAAACACTATCTAGTATCTGATGTTTAGAGAACATGTTGATAGAATCCAGAAGTTATCAGGGTAAAGGCTAACAGACTCTAAGACTGGTGCATGCATTATTCTACATGTAGTGCGTGTTGAAGAATATGAAATGACCATTAATACAGTATTTCTCTTACATGGAGACGTAAAGGCTAGACGATGACGGAAACTATTGATGCGATTCAGTAGCTAAGGAATGCAGAGAAGGAGGGCTGGACTGATAACTAGAATCATAACATACTCTTGGCAGACTAGCAGGCAGAGCCAGGCTGGGCCGGGCACTGTGAGGCAGGAAGTAAGTGAAGGGTCAGGAATACAGGTGGGGGCTGTATCGCTCCTCAGCGAGGGCTCAGGAGACAGGAGCTGAATCTGGTGTCCGGGCCCTTTTGAGGCCTAGAAACGGGGACTTTACAATGAAATAACGTGCACACTGGGAAACGTGGCAACGCAACTTTACATAGGCCTAATACTCGTAGCTTTCACGAGAACTGGAAACTGGCATACTAGAGATGGACACAACTGTAATTGCGTCTTTAATCGAACATGGGGAATACATATGCATATTAATCATGCACATGCAACATAAGATGGGGAACACGTAGGGACACAGAACATGGCAAAATTTACTTTTCCACAAAGGGAATCGCACAAAACTTGCGAGGGTTGAGGCTGGGGAGTAACACGATCAGGTAAGGAAAGTTCAGCCACAATGGAGAAAATTTCTTTTGTTTTAGATGCAGAATTGATAACTTTCTGGGAATAGTGGGAGGATTTGGCCAAAATGATAGATTTTTTGTAGGATTTAAGTAGATCAGTGTATGTGGACTTTAATAAGGGGTCATAGTTGCGCCTCCAGCGGCGCTCAGCCTGTCTAAGTAGGAGTTTATCAGCCTTCAGTTGGTCAGTAAACCAGCGCTGAGCGTCGTGTGGGCGTTTAGATTTAATGATTTTAACAGGAGCGACCACATCACTGGCTAGAGACAGCCATTGGTCCAGAGCGGCTGCTTGAGAATTCAAGTCGGAGTGAACAGGGGGGAGAGTGGAAGCAAGAATCGAGTGAAGAAGGGGGATGTCGGCATGCTTCCAATTACGTGCCGAGAAATTGGAGGCTAAAGGGGAGCGGATGGGTGCTGAGAGTTTGAAAGAAAAAGAAATGAAAGAATGATCAGACCAGGTACAGGGATATACCAATGGAGGAGAGATATCCAGGTTGGTGGTCCATACCTGGTCCAAAGTATGACCCTTGTTATGGGTTGCAACAGAGATATGTTGTGAAAAATTGAGGCCAAGTAATAGGCCGGAAAATTCAAGTGAAGAAGAGGATTCATGGGGGTCTAGTGGCCAATAATTGAAGTCGCCAATGATCAAAACCCTGGCGGAGGTAATGGCCATCTGCGAAATGAAATCGCCAAACACGGATGGGAAAGAGGGCATATGAACGGGGCACACACATGCACATAGGGTATGATGGGCTTGATAAGGAAGCCGTCCATGGCTTCATATAAGTCTACAAGTCCCTTGATGGCAACGGCCATGTTTCCTTCAATTATGAGTCATGATCGGTATTTACTTTTGCTTCAGATGTTGCATTTTGTTGATAATGCTTTGGCCTTGCCACAAGATCACATTGACTGTGACCAACTTTTTAAGATTTGGCCTGTTCTTGATCACATTGTAGATCGATTTTCAGAGATCTATACTCCAGGGAAAGGAATAGCTGATTATAAGTCTTTGATCCTGTTCAAGGGCCCATTCGTATTTAGGCAGTACATTCCCAGCAAGAGGGCACGTTATGGAATTAAGATGTATTTGTTGTCTGAGAGTAGGACAGGATATGCCATAATTTTCGGGTGTACACTTGTAGGGATTCCACTAGTGACCCCCCTGGTTGTCCGTCCACTTTTGGAGTTTCAAAGAAAATTGTGTGGGATCTTGCTAGAGTGCTGTTTAACAGAGGCCACCATTTGTGTACCTTGATAACTTCTACACTGCTGTACAATTGTTTAAGGAATTGTTCAAAGTGGATACTTTTGCTTGTGGCACAATCCGCTCTAACCGTAAAGTTTACCCAAAAGAGCTTGTTTGCAAAAAGCTTCAGAGGGGACACTACAGTGCCAGTTTCCTGATTTAATTCCTCCCTTGCCCCAAAAAACAAAAATAGACGTAGAGTCTGCTTGCAAAGAGGTATGATGAAAGAGATTTGTATGCACTGTGACAATTCTCCTTCTAATCCTGGGCAGTGTGTGCCCACATGTTTCAGATTGTATCACGCTCAAAACAGTTTTTGGGAGCAACCGTGAGTCTAATCGTGTACTGCCTGGTCTATATATAGTTTTATATAGTTGTTGTTCAATTTCACGTTTGGCAATAGAATGATGTCTTTAGTTACTGCTGTTGTTTTTGTAGTTATAGTTTTGTATCTAGGGCAATTGGTTTGTGTTTTCTTCCTTGTTAAAAAAAATTGACGATGTGTGTGGCGTGGTGCTTGGCTGGCGGTGTGCGTGGACTGGCGTTTGGCTGGCATTGTGCGTGGACTGGTGCCTGGCTGGCGGTGTGCGTGGACTGGCGCTTGGCTGGTGGTGTGCATGGATTGGTGCTTGGCTGGTGGTGTGCATGAACTGGCAGTTGGCTGGCGGTGTGCATGGATTGGCTCTTGGTTATTGGTGTGTGAGGACTGGCTCTTGGCTGGCGGTGTGTTTGGCTGGTGGTGTGCATGGTCTGGCACTTGATTGGCAGTGTGTGTGGAACTACACTTAGCTGGGGGTTTGTGGGGACTGGCACTTGGCTGGCGGTGTGCGTGGACTGGTGCGAGGCTGGCAGTGTGTGTGGATTGGCGCTTGGCTGGCAGTGTGCGTGGACTTGCGCTTGGCTGGCAGTATGCATGGACTGGTGCTTGGCTGGTGGTGTGTGTTGACTGGCAATTGGTTGGTGGTGTGAGTAGGCTGGTGCTTGGCTGGCAGTGTGTGTGAGAGGGTGCTTGGCTGACGGTGTGCGTGGGCTGGCAATTAGCTGGCAGTATGTGAGTAGTGACTTGCTGCTGGTCATTACACACTCTGCTAGTCACTGCAGACACTCTGTCAACCCCCAGCGGGTATGATTGCTCTGTCAGTCATGTGGGCGTATGAAAGTGATGGGCCCTTGAATGGTGCTGTATGTTGATGTGAATGTTGTAATGTGCTGGGTCCGCGGCTGGCGGTGTGAATGGTCTTGTGTGTCACCTATGAAAGGTTTGTGAATGGTCTGTAAAGAGGTTTGTGCCTTGCCATAGCTTTATAGCTCATGAGCTGTGAGTCATTGGTTCAGGTTTTTACCCCTTTAAATATTAACAGTGCATTTCCTTTTTGTGAAATCTCTTGTTAATAGAATTTTACGCTCTGAACCTTCACTCACCCTAGTGCCAAATCCAACCAGTATGTGTGAGTACTTAAGGAATTGTTCATTTTGATGGCTTGCGTGGGTCCCCCAACATTTTCCTACCAAGAATCCCCTTCAAACCTGAAATTTCGCTGAAAGATAATCACTTTTTGCTCAAATTTCTGTGTGTGAAAGTTCTGGAATCTGCGTAGAGTCACAAATTTCCTCCCACCTAGCATTGCCCCAGGTCTCCCAATAAAAATGGTACCTCACTAGCATGGGTGGGTCAAGAACCCGCGACAGACAAGGGCTCAAAAGTGAGGTATCATTTTACTTGGGACACTAAGGAGAACGCTGTAGGGTAGGACATTTGTACCGGCACAGCACCCAAAAATATGTGGAAAATGTGTTTTTTTCAGCTAAATGTTAGGCTTGCAGGGCTTTCTGGGTAGGGAAACATTGGGGGATCAATGCAAGCAATACCTCATTGGACTTGCCAGGGTGTCTAGTTTTTAGAAATGTGTGGTTTCGGTAGGTTTTCCTAGATGGCTGCGAGCCCAGGGCCAAAACACCCAGTGCCCACCCCCCAAAACCAGGTAGTTTTGTCACAGGTAATTTTTAAGTCTCCGCAGTATTTTATTTTATTTCATTTTATATTCTTATATAGCGCCTGATTTGACCCCCCAAGGGGTATCTCCGCGCTTTTGCCAGTGGAAGAATATAACTCGTGCTGATCCATGGTCAGAGGGATAGTTAGACTTTGATTATGTGGTTTAGATGTTTATGAATAAATGAGTTTTGAGGGACTTTCGGAAGGTTAGGTGGTTAGTGATTTGTCTCAGTATATGAGGCAGTGAGTTCCAGAGGACAGGTCCAGTGTGGGCCAGGGCACGGCCTCCCTGCCTGGATTTTTTAATTCTGGGTACCTGTATTAACTGCAGATTGCTGGAACGTAAGGAGCGTCCATGTCCATGAACATAAGACAAGAAAGCTTTTGTCAGATACTTGGGACCGGTACCTGACAGACATTTATGAATAATGCATAAGATTTTGAACTTAATGCGTTGCCGCACTGGGAGCCAGTGGAGTTTAGTCAGCAGAGGGCGGGAGGGAGTCCTAGGTGGAACGTTAAGGACAAGCCTCGCCGCAGTATTTTGGACTATTTGCAATTTGTGGAGCTGTTCTTCATTAGCTGATAAGAGAAGACCATTGCAACAGTCCAATCTGCTGATGTCTAACGCCTGGACCAGTGTCTTCCTATGACTGTCAGGTAAGTATGGAAAAACCCTTCTCAGCAGTCCAATGGCACGAAAACAGGTGCCAGCCACTTGGTTTACATGATCTTTCAATGTTAGTGTTTGATCTAATAGCACCCCCAAGTTTTTAACGGTCTGTTTAGGACTGGGGACAGGACCCAGTTCCAAGGGCCACCACTCGGGGGACCATAGTGTCGCTGCCTCCCCGAACAACATCACTTCTGTTTTTCCTACATTACATTGTAGGCAATTCTTAGCCATCCACTCTTACACTGCCCTCATTCCATCTGCAAACGATTTTTTTAGTGCAGGCGTGAAGGTCTTAAAAGGGAACAGAAGTTGGGTATCGTCGGCATACGAACCCCGGCGTGAACCCAAAGGATCTCACTAAGTCAGCCAAGGGGGCCACGTACACATTAAATAATGTGGGGCTTAGGCATGAGCCCTCTGGCACTCCCTTGGTGAGCTCCCTAGAGATGGATTTGTGGGAGCCCAACCTGACTTCTTGAGAGCGGCCTGAAAGAAAACTCTCCATCCAGGACAGAGCCACACCCCCTAGTCCCACATCCCTCAGACGACCGAGAAGCAGCGGATAGATCCAACAGCACCAGAATCATGGACCCCCCTCCGTCCAGCGTCATCCTGGTGTTATTGGTCACTGTTAGGAGGGCTGATTCGGTGCTGTGGTTGGGCCTGAACCCAGATTGTGAGTAGTCCAGGCCCTCCGTTGCTTCGATATGTTTGGATAAATGGGTGTTCACGTGCTTCTCGGTCATCTTACTGATGTACGGCAGGAGGGAGATGGGCCGGAGATTCGAAAGATCTGTCCATGGGGATGCCACTTTTTTCCTTATTGGGTTCACCACCGCTTTCTTCCATTCCATTGGGACCTGTCCTTCTGTCAGTGAGATGTTCATCACAGACTGAATGGAAGGTCCTAAGAGGGTGGTCAGAGGGGAGACCATTTTGGCAGGAAGGAAGTCATTGGGGGACCCAGATTTTATGTGGCTGATGAGAGGGGGAAGATCTATGTCGCAGATTGGCGGGAAGGATAATAATTGATTTTTGTTTTGTTTGGATGAGTTATGTGGGAGAAAATTCTTATTCCCAGCGCTACTAGAGGCCATTATTTTATCATAAATGAGATTGATTTTATTTTCAAAGAACACCGAGATCTCATCACAGAGGGTCTGAGAGAATTCATCGGGGCTCTCACAGGCTGTTGGTTTCACAAAGCTCTGTAGTATTTTAAACAGCTCCCTTGGGCAATTACCCGCCTCCGCGAGTTGTTGGGTGAGACGGTTTTTCCTGGCTTGTTTTATATTTTCATAGTAGGTTGACTGGGCCTTTTGATATATTTTCTTGTTCTCCTCAGTTCTCAATTTCCTCCATACTTTTTCCGCTCGTCTGCATTTCTGCTTCTCTATTCTGAGTTCCTGTGTATACCAGGTTTCTTGCTTGGAGGAGGGATATTGCTTATGTAGCTTTAGTGGGGCCAGAGTGTTGATGGCTTGCTTAAGTGAATCATTGAATCTAGCTAGTGCAGTATCCGCTGAATCCTCATCTGTGAAAGTTGGTTGTTTCCAGCTTTCCAGCAGCTTCTCCACCGATACTTTATGCCACTGTCGACGCCAAATTGGCGGGTGTGGCGCTTTATTTAATAATTTTGTCGGGCCCGTTAAAATGAACTCTATCAGAAAGTGATCTGACCATTGAATTTCTTTAGCAGGTGAGCATCTTACTTTAGTGCAGTTAGAAAAAAGTGAATCTAGAGTGTGGCCACCTATATGGGTAGCACCGCTATTTTGTGCTTTTAGTCCCAAAGTGGAAAGATCCGCGATTAATGAGATTTAAAATCTCCTAGGAGGATGAAGTCCTCCTTGGATTTAAAATGGGGGGCTAGTAGCTCCAAAAGGGAGAGAGCAAATTCGGGATTGGATCCTGGTGGACGGTAAACTAAAGCACCTTTCCAAGAGATGTGGCCTGCCGAGGCAATTTTAAAAACCATTATTTCAAGTTGTGAACTGTGCCTTTGTTCTAGAATTGTGACTTTAAGTGCATCTTTATATATGATGGCTAGGCCACCACCTGTTTTATTGGTCGATCAAAATGTAGAAACTTGTAACCTGATGGAACCCCTAATGTTATAGCTGTAACCGTGTGAGGTTTCCTCCAAGTCTCAGTTAGGAAGCAAATATCAGGCTGTATGGTGTGAACTAGATCCCATACCTGATGTTGATGCTTTGGAAAAGAGCGAACATTTAAAAGAAAGCTCTTCAGTCCCTCTGGAGGTACAATTTTAGGTGTATTTTCCTTCGTAATCGCCCTGACTAAAGATGATTGGAACCGACACTTCTTACATGAGAAACAACCCTCAAGACATTGCCAGGGTATTTTAGTGCAGCATTCTAAAGATGATTTTAAATCTAGTAGGGATTGCGCGGAGTATTTAATTTTGCTGATATCTGTGATAGCGGGGTCCGAAGGAATAGAGCCCATTGCCCCTATGCCCCGTCCTGTCGCGGACGGGCGCCGACGGGCAGCTCTTTGGCTGGTCTTCGGCGTGTCTTTGGCTGTGCGCGATCGCTGCGCGCTCGGGGAGGGGCGAGGGCTAAATAGCCCCAGAAGTTGAAGCACTAGAGCGCTAACCGCTCCTAGTGCTACCGGAAGTGCCTGCTCACACCTGTCCGCCCTCCGCTCAACGGTGCTAGTCACCCTGTCGGAACAAGGCGGGCAGGAAGGAAGTAGAGCCTTGGCAAATCAAAAGTCTATCAATCAATCAATCAATCATAGACATTTATAGAGCGCTCTACTTACCCGGAGGGTCTCAAGGCGCTAGGGGGGGGTGCTGCTACTGCCCGAACAGCCAGGTCTTGAGCTTCTTCCTGAAGGCGAGGTGGTCTTGGGTCAGGCGCAGGTCGGTCGGGAGGGAGTTCCAGGTCTTGGCAGCCAGGTAGGAGAAGGACCTTCCTCCTGTTGTCGTTCTTCGGATGCGGGGGACGGCGGCGAGGGCGTGACTGGCTGATCGGAGGTGTCGTTTGGGAGCGTAGAAGTTGATGCGGTTGTTGAGGTAGCTCGGGCCTTGATCGTGTAGGGCTTTGTGTGCGTGGGTGAGGAGACGGAAGGTGATTCTCTTGTTGACCGGGAGCCAGTGCAGGTCTCTTAGGTGTCCGGAGATGTGGCTGTGTCGTGGGATGTCGAGGATGAGTCTGGCTGAGGCGTTCTGGATCCGTTGGAGTCTCTTCTGGAGCTTGGCGGTGGTTCCGGCGTAGAGTGCGTTTCCGTAGTCCAGACGGCTGGTGACGAGGGCCTGGGTGACAGTCTTCCTGGTCTCGGTGGGGATCCACCGGAAGATTTTCCGTAGCATGCGCAGGATGTTGAAGCACGACGTGGAGACTGCGTTGACTTGCTTGGTCATGGAGAGGGAGGAGTCCAGGATGAAGCCCAGGTTGCGTGCGTGGTCTGTCGGTTTGGGTGCAGTTCCCAGGGCGGGGGGCCACCAGGAGTCGTCCCAGGCGGAGGGCGAGGATCCCAGGATGAGGACTTCCGTCTTGTCCGAGTTCAGCTTCAGGCGGCTGGTCGACATCCACTCGGCTACTTCTTTCATTCCTTCGTGGAGGTTGGCTCTGGCGGCGGCGGGGTCGTTGGTAAGGGAGAGGATCAGCTGGGTATCGTCGGCGTAGGAGATGATGTTCAGGTTGTGTTGGCGTGCGATGGCCGCGAGGGGGCTCATGTAGACGTTGAAGAGGGTTGGGCTCAGCGAGGATCCTTGGGGTACGCCGCAGATGACTTCGGTGGCCTTTGATTTGTACGGAGGTAGGCGGACTCTCTGGGTTCTTCCGTCGATTAATTAAACAAATACAGCTACTGCTCACCCTCCTCGTGATCAGGTAGGGAAGCGGCTATGTGAAGCGGTTATGTGGCGCTATTAATTCCAATCCTAATAGTGCGGTGCAATGTAAATCTCAGCAAGCACAGGCAATGTGAGTTTAAAAACACAGAATATCACAATGTAAATATTAAAAAGTCTCAAATCACATGGAGCGCAGGATAGCCAACCTTCCTCGGCAGCGGCTCGGGGACACTGCCACTGTCACCTTCCCGCAGCGTCTCTCTGTTTGTGCTCCGCCTAAATAGCCCCAGAAGTTGAAGCACTAGAGCGCTAACCGCTCCTAGTGCTACCGGAAGTGCCTGCTCACACCTGTCCGCCCTCCGCTCAATGGTGCTAGTCACCCTGTCGGAACAAGGCGGGCAGGAAGGAAGTAGAGCCTTGGCAAATCAATAGTCTAATAAAACAAATACAGCTACTGCTCACCCTCCTCGTGATCAGGTAGGGAAGCTGCTATGTGAAGCGGCTATGTGGCGCTATTAATTCCAATCCCAATAGTGCGGTGCGATGTAAATCTCAGGAAGCACAGGCAATGTGAGTTTAAAAACACAGAATATCACAATGTAAATATTAAAAAGTCTCAAATCACATGGAGCGCAGGATAGCCAACCTTCCTCGGCAGCGGGTCGGGTACACTGCCACCGTCACCTTCCCGCAGCGTCTCTCTGTTGGTGCTCTGCCTAAATAGCCCCAGAAGTTGAAGCACTAGAGCGCTAACCGCTCCTAGTGCTACCGGAAGTGCCTGCTCACATCTGTCCGCCCTCCGCTCAACGGTGCTAGTCACCCTGTCGGAACAAGGCGGGCAGGAAGGAAGTAGAGCCTTGGCAAATCAAAAGTCTAATAAAACAAATACAGCTACTGCTCACCCTCCTCGCGATCAGGTAGGGAAGCGGCTATGTGAAGCGGCTATGTGGCGCTATTAATTCCAATCCTAATAGTGCGGTACGATGTAAATCTCAGCAAGCACAGGCAATGTGAGTTTCAAAACACAGAATATCACAATGTAAATATTAAAAAGTCTCAAATCACATGGAGCGCAGGATAGCCAACCTTCCTCGGCAGCGGGTCGGGGACACTGCCACTGTCACCTTCCCGCAGCGTCTCTCTGTTGGTGCTCCGCCTAAATAGCCCCAGAAGTTGAAGCACTAGAGCACTAGAGCGAGTATGATTTGGGCCATTACCTGTTGCAGCCACTATGCCTACCCACACAAGTGAGGTACCATTTTTATTGAGAGACATGGGGAAATGCTGGGTGGGAGGACATTTGTGGATCCACACAGATTCCAGAACTTTCCCACACAGAAATTTGAGAAAATATTGATTTTTTTAGCTAGATTTGAGGTTTGATGGGGATTCTGGGTAGGAAAATGTTGGGGGACCGATGCAAGCCATAGCTCACTGGACTCCCCCAGGTGTCTAGTTTTCAGAAATGTGTGGGTTTGGTAGGTTTTTCTAGATGGCCACTGAGCCCGGGGCCAAAAACTCATGGGACTCCCTTGCAAAACCAGGTTGTTTTGCAATAGGTAATTTTGATGTCACCTCAATAGGTTTTGGGCCCTTGCCTTTCGCAGGTACTTGACCCACCCATGACACGGTCAATTATGCCATCTTGATCGACCATGTCTCTGCCATTGGCATTGAGCAAAAGTCCAGAGCTCTATTAACTTCTTACCTCGCCAATCACACTCTGTTAAGCTTGGCGAATTCTACTCTCCAGTCTTTTCCCTCAACTGTGGGGTACCTCAGAGATCCTCCCTAAGTCCGACCTTATTTAATATCTACGTGTCGGACTTGGCCAGGATCATTAAAACCCACAGGATGAGGTTTACCTCTGATGCCGATGATACCCAACTTGTGTTGGCAGTCCACAATGATGGACTAGAAGTTGCAGCAAATTTTCAAGAGGGGATGCGAGACATCAGTTCTTGGATGTCACGCAACTGCCTGAAGTTGAACTCCGATAAAACGGAGGTAATGACTTTTGGTAGTTTATCCCCCAGTTGGTCCCCAACTTGGTGGCCAACCGATTTGGGACCTCCTCCTCAACCAGTCACTAAGGTTAGGAATCTGGGAGTGATGTTTGATGACAAGCTTTCGTTCATACACCACGCAAACTCTGTGGTGTCTTCATCCTTTTTTACCCTCAAAATGATTAGGAAACTCCTTCCTTTTCTCCCTCTGGGAGCAGGAAAAACCCTCATGTGCACATTGGTCTTGTCTAAGATCGATTATTGCAACGGCGTCTTCTTAAATGCCCAGGAGAAAGTTCTAAGTAGGCTGCAACTTGTTCAAAACTCAGCGGCCAGAATATTGTCTGGCACGCCCAAGTTTAAATCTATTTCTCCAGTTATACGCCAACTTCACTGGCTGCTGGTCAGGAGCCGAACTAAATTCAAGGCACTCTGCATTGCGTACAGGACAAATAACAACTCTGGACCTGAGTTCCTAAGAAGGTCATTATGCCCGTACACTCCTAACAGACCCTTGCACTCCTCTTCAGCTCGCTTCTTAACTGTCCCACGTACGAAGATATCATCTTGGGGAGACAGACGGTTTACAAATGCTACGGCAAAATTATGGAACACCCTCCCTTTTCACATCAGGGCTAATCCCTCCCTTCTTACATTTAGGAAGCTAGTAAAAACTTGGCTTTTCAACCAGTAATTACTCATTCCAACTGTCTGCTCTACTGTCTTTTCAGCGCTGAGACACCTCCGGGTAGTTGTGCGCTATACAAATTGCACAAATAAAAAAAATAAAAAAATGCGAGTGAGGTACCATTTTTAACGGGAGACCTGCGGGAACGCTGGGTGGGAGGAAATTTGTTGATGCACGTGCACGCATATTGGAGAACTTTCCCACACCGAAATTTGAGAAAAAAGTGATTTTTACAGCTAAATGTGAGATTTGCAGGGGAAAATGTTAGGGGACCCACACAAGCCATACCTCACTGGACCCCGCTGGGTGTCTAGTTTTCAGAAATGTGTGGGTTTGGAAGGTTTCCCATGATGGCTGCCGAGCCCCGGGGCCAAAAACTCATGGGACCCCGATTGCAAAACCAGGTTGTTTTGCTATAGGTAATTTTGATATCGCCTCAATAGGTTTTGGGCCCTTGCCTGTCGCAAGTACTTGACCCACCCACACAAGTGAGGTACCATTTTTATTGGAAGACCTGGGGGAATTCTGGGTAGGAGGAAATTTGTGGATCCACGCAGATCCCGGAACCTTTCCACACAGAAAATTGAGAAAAAAGTGCTTTTTCAGCAAAATATGAGGTTTGCAGGGGGATTCTGGGTAGGAAAATGTTGGGGGACCCCCACAAGGCCATACCTCGCTAGACTCCCCAGGGTATGTAGTTTTCAGAAATATGTGAGTTTGTTTGGTTTCCCTGGATGGCCGCCGAGCTCGGACCCAAAAACTCATGGGACCCCCTTTGCAAAAGCAGGATGTTTTGCAATAGGTAATTTTGATGTTGCCTCAATAGGTTTTGGGCCCTTGCCTGTCGCGGGGACTTGACCCACCCTAGAGGTGAGGTACCATTTTGCTTGGAAGACTTTGAGGAATATGGGGTGGGTGGAATTTTGTGGATCCACGCAGATTCCAGAACTTTCAATCACAGAAATGTGAGAACAATGTATTTTTTGGCCATATTTTGAGGGATTCTGGGTAACAGAACCTGGTGAGAGCCAGTCAAGTCACCCCATCCCAGATTTCCCTGTCTAGTTTTCAAAAATGTATAGGTTTGCAAGGTTTCCCTAGGTGCAGTCAGAGCTAAGGTTCAAAATCTACAGCTTGGCACTTTGCAAAAAAAGGGTCTGTTTTCACTGTGAAAATGTTGTGTGTCCACCTTGCGTTTTGGGCCATTTCCTGCCACGGGCACTAGGCCTACCCACACAAGTGAGGTAACATTTTTCTCGGAAGACTTTGGGGGATGCGGGGTGGGTGGTATTTTGTGGATCCACACAGATTCCAGAACTTTCCCTCACAGAAATGTGAGGATAATTTGCTATTTTTCAAAAAATGTTCGGTTTGCAAGGGATTCTGGGTAACAGAACCTGGTGAGAGCCAGTCAGCTCACCCCATCTTGGATTACCCCAGGTTTCTAGTTTTTAAAAATGTATAGGTTTCTCTAGGTGCTGGCAGAGCTATGGTTCAAAATCTACAGCTAGGCACTTTTCAAAAAAAGGGTAATTTGTCACTATTAAAATAAAGTGTGGCAAAGTTGTGTTTTGGGCCGTTTCCTGTCGCGGGCACTAGGCCTATCCACACAAGTCAGGTACCATTTTTATAAGGAGACTTTGGGTAACACAGAATTGTAGAGCAACTGTTATTACCTATTGAGGCCCTCTAAATGAAAGACAATGTGTAAAAAATAAGTCATTTTGAAAAATGACCTATAATTCTCGTGCTAGTATGGGTACTCACAATTTCGGAAATGTGCAAATATCTACTGTTTCTAAACTCTATATTTGTTTCCAATTTCAGAAATGCATAGGCGTCTTTCATGCCAATTTTTCCATGTATATATTTTTCCAAATTAATTGCTATATACCCGGTATATAATGAAAAACCATTGCAAGACGCTGCTCAGTTATTGACTCTGGGTTCGTTGGGTTCTTGGTAAACCTACCAATCCTATATATCTTCAGAACCAGAAAGGTCCAGCGGATGTAACGGTATATTGCTTTCAAACAGCTGTCACAATTAGAAGAAGTTACAGTTGAAAACGTTGGCACAAATGACATTTCAACTAATTTTCAACTTTTCCCAATATTTAACTATTAGTTTCTATAAAGAAACCTTGAAGGATCTACACAAATGACCCCTTGCTGAATTCAGGATTTTGTCTACTTTTCTAAAATGTATAGCTTTTCCGGATCCATTATTGCTTTCATACCCATTTCTACTATTAACTGGAAGAAGGTTGAAAGCACAAAAAATAGCAAAAATAGTCTATAACCCAGAAAATTTTCAAAACTGTGTAAACAATGTTGGTTTTCACACAAAAGTCTGTCAGTCCCTAAAATCTGGGGAAATTGTGATTTCAGCCCCACAAACCATTTGTTGATACCATACCAGGGAAAAAACAGACGCTTTCATTTGCAGTACTTTTTTCCCATTTTCCCCAAAAACCCAACATTTTGCTGTATTTTCGCTAATTTCTGGGTCCCCTCCATGGGAACACACAAACCCTGGGTACCCTTAGAATCCTCATGATGTTGAAAAAAAGAACGCATGTTTGGTGTGGATATTTTATGTGGTCAAAAAGTTAGAAGGGCCTAAGCGCAAAGTACTCCAAATAGCCCCCAAAAAAGGCTTAGCACAGAAGGGGGAGGGGGGGGGGGGGGGGGAGAGGGGGCAAGGCCTAGCGGCGAAGGGGTTAAGACTATTTTTCTAAATTTTTGGGGGATTTTCACTGTATTGTATTTTCACTTTAGAACTGTTTGTATGTTGCTCAGTCAACAACTACAATCTTTGTTAGCGATAACCACAAAAGTCACTAAATTAGCTGGTGCTTAACCCTCTAGTAGCTTGCCACAAAAAAGTCAGGCTTAACTTAGAGGCAATGTATGAAGTATTCTTACAGCACACGAACAGCAATAAAATGAAAACACAACACATGAAAAATCCCACACCAATCTACAAAAATATCATAAACTGTAATAAATTATTTAACACCAAAACAACTAAAATCAACAAAAATTCAATCAATAGAATCAAAGGCATGATTTTTTAAAGTTTGAAATTAGCCCCCAAAGATCAAAGCCCAGACCATGGATATATAGTTGTAAAAGACTGGGTCAAAGGCAAAAAATATGGCCCCTGTGATGGATCGAAAGTCGGATATAGGAAATGGATTGGGCCAATTGGCACTTACCATCAGACATAGAAGAAATTTTAGAAAAACGTTGTCTGGAAAAGTAAAGTTCAGTACAAGGCTGCAGGTGGTGTCCGAAGAGGATGGGTCATCTCTGGTGAGCAGCTTGACAGATTCGCAGTAAAAATTTCTACATTCAGACTTAGTATCTTTTTAGAAGTTTAAAATCTCCATTGGGACAATGTTAGACGCTGTAGCTGATGAGAGTACACAAGGCTAAATACCGCTTTAGCAAAGGACCGCTAAAAAGGATTTCCTGCTGCGGGTAAGAATATAGAGGGAGCTGTGATGTACCTTGGGCGCATAGACGAGCTGGTAGGTCCCAGTCTCCTCTCAGTTCTCAGAGCTGTTTTTAACCAAACGTTTTTGGACTTTGCTTAGCTGGACAACTTGAACACCACCAGAAAGGGTTCAGGACTGGAGGGGCACCACTTGTGGGTAAACCCTCACTCAGGCTAGATCCAGGTTCAGATTCAAGAAGGTTGGAGCATTTTCTGTCCCTGTCCAGCCAACTAGCCCTTGAAGTTACTGTGGTTGTCTTAGGTTCAAGAAGTGGAACATGGCTCAAGCAGCAGTTCATGCCTCTGAAGGTTCAAAGCAGACTTTAGGCAGCGGAGCAGTGCTTCTAGGTGCAACAAAGCAGTCTTTTGAAGAACACTGCAGGACACAGCAGCAGGCAGTCCTCTGAGAGCCCTTCGGCAGGGCCAGAAAAGTGAACTGAAGAGTTGGTCTGAGGGTCCTATTTTTAGGTCGAGCCTAGGCAGCACTAGCGCTGTCTCTTCAAGACATTTTGTGAACACTTTGTGGGCTTACAGTCCACCTATTGCCTTTTTATTTGTTACTTCGATTGTCCTTTAAAAATACCTAGGGCCAGATGTATCAAGATACCCTTTTGCGAATCTCAAATAGCGATTTTTAAGGAATCGCTATTTGAGAATTGCAAAATGGTATGTATGTAGAAATTCGCTATTTTTTTGTGATTTCTTAAAATTCCTTAATTGCGATTAGCAAATTGCTAATCGCAATTAAGGAATAATTTCCCATTCATTCCTATGGGCCAGGAGGCCCATAGAAAGGAATGGGAAATTATTCTCAATTTGCGATTCGCAATTTGCGAATCGCAAATTGAGAATAATTTTAACGGTGCAAGGGTGTCTTAAGGACACCCTGCTGCACCCCTGAAATTGACATGTGTGCGCATATGGCGTACATACATGCCCTAAGGGCATGTATGAGCGTCACATGCCACCATTACAAATTGCAAAAAGTGCATTTGTAAAAGAATTCGCAAATTACCACCAACTACAAGTTGGTGGTAATTTGCGATTTCTTAGTGTGAATTCGCAAAACGTTCTTGTTTCTTACATACCATTTAAGGAATCGGTTTTTGCAATTCCTTAAATGGTAGCGCAAAAGTAACGAATCACAAATTTTGCGATTCCTTATTTTTGCGATGCGATTTTTTTCATACATCGCATTTCCCGTTTTTTTTGTGGCACACGCTGCTATTTTGCGATTTGCAGCGTTTGCGACAAAAAAAACGCTTGATACATCTGCCCCTTAATTGCAAGTGGTTAATAGTTGCTCTTTGTCCCTCCTTGTTGTCATTTGTTTCCTCCCATGGAGCCGTGCAAAACTACTGTTTTTTTTCTACTTTGGTTCTTATGTGTTCATTTTGGGGCACTATTTTTTTCTTAGTGTCCTGCCCATGTTTTGTGATGCTTTACTTTTGGTGGTTTCGTCATCAGGAGCGCAGTTGTAAACAGGACTGTAAAACATGTTCTTATCTTCTAACATTTTTGGAGCATTGAAAGACCGAGATCAAATGTCAGACGCTGGTTCCAGAGTGTGCCTGTTCCCTGCCGCTTTGCTGCTTATTCAAACATTACTGAACACGTCAGCGCGGAGTCATGCAGACCTCTGGCCCTCACCTTCCTCCAGCTGTTGCTACTCCTCCCATAAGATCTTGAAGTAGGTCTTTCAGCTGCCTTTTTGTAACTATGTTAGCCACAATTGATAACAGCATAAGCTAATTACTAACCGTGTACACACTTTCTGAGAGTTACTTTTATTTTAGCTGGTCTTGTATTGGACTCTTTTGAAATGTTTAGGCTTTTTATGTAGGCATAGAGAGTTATTATCTTAGAGTGGATATATTTGCCTGCAGTTGTCTAGGAACAATTTTCCATGCAGAAGGATTTAATGTTTATATATTGTTTGACGTGTTTTTTCCTAAAAGGATTTTTTATATTCCAAGCCTCAGGCATCATACATTATTAAAGACCCTTGCGAATACAATGGCCCTGATCCAGCCATACTGATTTCAGCACACTGAGTCTCACACGGATTGTTTCTTTGAATAAATATGAAAATAAAATCCAGAAACACATAAACATGGCAACAAGCGAATGTGTAAACTGTGATTGGGGAGCAGAGGTGTTTCACTCTGTAATTAATTCCCCTGAGACCCTTATTTGCATTATATTTCCAACAAGCGAATGTACCCTATGTACTTTTTAGGTTGGTCTCTTTTCTATGGACATCACAATCCTCATAAAGCATTATTTTCGATCACAAATATCTCATAAAATACATCTCAATACATACACATACATACAACACCAAAAAAGAATAATTTAAAATGGCAAAGTTGCCATCTACCTAACACGGAGGCTGATAAATAATAAACAAGCTGTGCATATTAAATCAGCAATCTAATAAAAGCACATAATCAAATATATACATAAAATGCCTAAAGCAGACTATTCATTTCGAATGTCTGACATAATATCGACAGACAGAATATCTACATACAAAAATATCGACACAAAAATATCGAAATCAAAAATATCGAAATTATATCTACATAATGGTAAGTACAAAAATATCGAAAAAATAATATCGTAGTACAAAAATATCGAAATTAAAAATATCGTTTTTTTAAATGTATTAATAATAATGTAAAAATAATTTTAAAATACATACAATTTAACAAATATTAAATAAAAACATTAAAACATAATTAAAAAATTAAAAGTAATACATATACATTTAAAATAAATTAAAAACGTAATAATTTAATGTAATTTAATTTTTTTTAATTTCATTTAATTGATTTAAATTCAATTTAAATTTATTTTATTTTTACCCTGTACGCCTGTACCCCAAAAACCCAAAACTGACCCTAAACCCTAAAAATACCCCTGTACCCCAAAAACCCAAAACTGACCCTGAACCCTAAAAATACCCCTGTACCCCAAAAACCCAAAACTGACCCTGAACCCTAAAAATACCCCTTTACCCAAAAACTGAAAACTGACCCTGAACCCTAAAAATACCCCTTTACCCAAGAACTGAAAACTGACCCTGAACCCTAAAAATACCCCTTTACCCAAAAACTGAAAACTGACCCTGAACCCTAAAAATACCCCTTTACCCAAAAACTGAAAACTGACCCTGAACCCTAAAAATACCTCTTTACCCAAAAACTGAAAACTGACCCTGAACCCAAAAAATAGCCCTTTACCCAAGAACTGAAAACTGACCCTGAACCCTAAAAATACTCCTTTACCCAAAATTAATTAACATTATTTAATTACCAATTAATTATTAATTAACAATAACAATAAAGTAAATATATTAGCACATTAGCTATAATTAATTTAATTTACTAATTAATATTAATTTTTCCCAAATAATTAATTAACAATAAAAAACTATATATATATTTAAAAATTACTTTAATTAATGTAATTAACTAATTAATATTAATTCATTACCAATTAATTATTAATTAAAAATATGTACAAAATTATATTAATTAATTAACTAATTAATATTAATTCATTACCAATTAATTATTATTTAAACATATTTACAAACATATATTAATTAATTAACTAATTAATATTAATTAATTACCAATTAATTATTTATTAAAAATATTTACAAACATATATTAATTAATTATTATTAAATTACTTCCCACCCTATTCCCCTATAAACCCACAACCCGCTCTAATACTAAAACGCAAAATGTTAACAAAATTACTAATTTTCAAACATACATTTCTAAACATATTTAGCAAACATATAAACAACAAAATAAAATACATAACACTAAACAACAAAATTTCGATATTACTAACATACATACCTTAATCTCGATATTCTGTCTGTCGATATTATGGCACATCGATATACTATACCATCGATATTAAAACATCGATATTATTGTATATCAATATTTTAATTTCGATATTTTGTCTGCCTACCATTCATTTCATTATGAGTGAATAAGTAATCAAAACACAATAAAAGATAGAGAAGGAGGCAATACTAAAGGGCGTGTATCCATTAAAACAACAATGCAAAGATATTGCACAATGCACTTCGAGCATCTGATCCATAGGGCCATCAGAAATTGTGCTAAGTAGTCTAAGCACTTTCAAATAATGTCTATGGCCAGTGCAACTACATAGAGGAACAATCCACTTGACCCTCACATTTTTGAGGTAGGGACAAAAGATAAAAAAATGGACCAGGTGTTTCGGGACCTTCATTGCATGTTGGGCACGTGTCACCAAGGAGAGCCTGGCTCTGCCATCTTCAACAGAACACCTTAGTAGGGAGAGATTCATACTTAAATTGCAGAAACAATTTCCAAGCAAAGGGTGGGATAATCTCTTTGATTGTATTTTAGTATTGTATCTTAGATTGGGGAAAGATTTAAAAGCAACAAACTGCTGAGTAAGCGATCCCCTAACATTAGAGACACTATCCACCATAGTAAATTCCCAGTAAACTGCCTTATCTGAATCTCTTGGAATCTGGGGCATCTTCTCGGGATCAGTCCAATAAGATTGTAATCCCAATTTCCTCAAGAGTTGCCTAGTTGAACAAAACCAAGAGATCTTGTTAACCCTTCGGGATACCATGAGGTCCATTTGGCCCACTCAATAGGGGGCAGGCACTTCATTGGACTACGGTCAATGCTGAAACATTAGAAGCTTACACTCCATTTTGTTGGCAATCTTACTTTGAGCCAGGTTGAGGAAAATTGGAATCAGGGAGCTTGCTGGAAAGTTGAGGATAGATTTTACAAAATGGTGTACTGTCGCAGAAAATCAATCAATATTCCTACTATCCCACAATCCTGATCCATAGATGCCTAAGGCTTAAGTGTTATAAATGTCTAGTACTGGACACACTTTACCTGGTACAGTTCTTTTGTGAATCTTAATTATGTGGGTGGTTTGCTGGATGAGCAAGGGATGGACTTTCTCAAGGAGTGGGGTCCAGCTCAAGCTTGGGGTTAAGCATATTCCTAAATATTCAATAGTGGAAACTAAATCAATAGGGTGATCCCCGACAGATATACATCTCTTGGATGTCTGCTGAGTACCATTGGAAAAGACCATGTGCTTTGTTTTTGAATTGCTTAACTCTAATCCTTGCTCATCACAAAAGTGGTAAAATCATTTAATAGCTGCTGGAAACCTTGGGGAGACTTAGATAACAATAGCATATCATCGGCAAAGAGAAGGGCCAGGTGCCTTCTCTCTCCGACTCTAGGGGCAATGCACCCATCCCCGTCCAAGTGCCTTACTACTCCAGTTATGAAAAGTGAAAACAGGGTGGGTGCTAAAACACACCCGTTTCTAACTCCACACCTATTTGGGATGGGTTATTTTAGCTACCCCTCCTTACCCCACCTAACCTGAGCCTTATTGGCTCTGTGTAATCTCATCAGAATATCCAATAAGTAGTGGGATCCCCCATCTTGGCCAACACCTTCCAAAGCTTGCCCTATGGGACCAGATCAAAAGCTCCTCAAACAATATGTACAGCTTGCACCCTTTTATTAATACAAATTAAGACAAATTCTGGAGAAGGGGGCTTCATTTGCAGAATATTTTCTGCATTGAATCTATTAAACAAATTGTTCTATAGCTACACGGCTTAGCCCTATTTCTCTTCTTGTAGATAGGTATAATCTCAGCTGATTTCCATGATGTTGGAATCTTCTCACCCGAGAGGATAATTTTGGATAGCAAATTAATATAGGTACCCCACACTAATGGATCTTCCCTGTATAAATCATTTGGGATTCTGTTGGGTCCGGGGGATCTGGCTAGAATATAAGAGCCAATTGGTTCTTGAGTTTCCTTGAGGGAAATTACAAGAGTTTCAGCTTTACTGGATGAGGCTTATCCAAAAGGCTGCTATCCTCCTCTTCAATGAAATTTCCACACGCATACACACTCCCAAAGTGGGACTCCCACCCATGAGGCTGGACTGCAAATTTCAGGGCAGTTTTGGTACTATTCAAACAAAGGGAAGCTTTCTTCCAAAAGAGCCTACTATCCTTGGCTACCTGGGCACTATGCATTGAAGACCATAACAAGCAATCCCATTGCCTCTTGGCATGGTTCAATTTCTGTCTGTCCATGGCCCTTCACCCCACCAAATCATGACGTGGCTTGGATTTTGCTTCTTAGAGGAGCTCACCCTTAGCCTTCCTACATTCCAGGTCATACCATGCTGCTGGATTTGAACAGTTTTTCCCCACCTTTTTGGGTTGGGCCAAGGTTTCTATAATCTGCCTATGAAGTGCCTCATGCAACAAATACATTATCTAGCCTATCTTCATTAGAGAGATTCGACAGCACACCCACCCCGTTGGATACTTTGCTCTTGGCCAGAGATTTCCATGGACATAGAGGCAGGGTATTTAAAGCATTCCAATATGGCGACTATATTGAACTACAATAGAGCTATTTCATGCAGCTTTACTGGCCGACTAGAGAGTAATTGATTCTGCGATTACCGTCTGTATAACGTATTTACCAAATTCATTTACCCTGCAGACATAATTATCGAACCTTGCTACTTTTAACAAACATTGCCTCAATATATCTATGAATTGCTAAGATTTTTTTTAAAGTATGGGACTCTCACGACTATTCTCATATCCTATGCTTACTTATACAATTATTTCTTTAATGACTACCTTCATCACAGTTTACATGAGTTGTTAGCCTAACTTCTCATTACATGTATTTTCTAGGAATACACACAGATGTGTTTCTGACACCAATATTGGCGTCTTAATTAACATTTAACTCACAATTTGTAACACATATTCACAGAACTTTACCATAGCCAGAAACATGGGGATATCATCCGCACAAAATATTACGATATCAAGAAACCACGCTGAAGTCAGAGCACTGCTCAAGAAGCCCACATCTGACCCCACCGACCAAAAAAACTATCGCCCCATCATGCTCCTCCCCTTCGCAGCCAAAGTTGCAGAGAAAACAGTCAACAGGAAACTGACACAATTCATTGAAGAGAACGCAGTCCTTGACCCAACCTAATCCAGATTCCGAAGCAACCACACCCCTACTCGCCGCCCTACTCGCCGCCACAGAAGACGTCCGCACCCTTCTGGACCAAAGCCACTCCGCAGCCCTCATCCTACTTGACCTATCAGCAGCCTTCGACACGGTCTCCCACTGTACACTAGTCACCAGACTACACGACGAAGGATTACAAGGAACAGCCCTGGACTGAATCCGATCATTCCTCACTGGAAGAAGCCAAAGGATTAGACTCCCACCCTTCCTCTCCGACCCCATGAAAATCACCTGTGGAGTCCCACAGGGCTAATAACTGAGCCCCACCCTCCTAAACGCCTACATGGCCCCCCTCGCAGCCATCGTCTGACTACATGGCCTCAACATCGTATCCTACGCCGACGACACCCAGCTCATCCTCTCCCTCGCCAAAGACCCCACCACTGCCAAACTCAACTTCCAGAAAGGAATGCAAGACGTCGTAGTCTGGATGACCAACAGCTGCCTGAAGCTCAACCCAGAGAAGACAGAAGTCCTTGTCCTCGGTATCACCCCTTCTGCATGGGACAGCACCTGGTGGTCAACTGCCCTTGGAAGCCCACCTTCCCCCTCAGACCATGCCAAAAACCTTGGCATCGTACTTGACTTATCACTCACCATGAACTGCCAGGTCAATGCCGTCACCTCCAGCTGCTTCAACCCCCTCCGCATCCTCCGCAAGACCTTCCAGTGGATCCCCCCTGAGTCAAGGAAGAGAGTCACCCACGCACTCATCACCAACAGACTGGACTATGGAAACGCACTCTACACCGGCATCAACAAGTCCCTACTTTGCAAACTCCAGACAATAAAGAACACCACCACCAGCACGTCCTCAGCATCCCCTGAGATGCACACAGCAGCCAACACCTACGAAGTCTCCACTTGCTACCCGTGGAGAAAAGAGTAATTTTCAAAAAAATCCTCCCTCATGGCTACAAATGCCTACACAACAACGGACCCAAATACTTCAACGAAAGAATCAACTTCCACGTGCCCAAAAAAAAACCTACGATCTTCTAACCTCGCACTGGCCTAAGCCCCATGCATCCACAGAGCCAGAGCAGGTGGAAGATCCTTCTCTCACATTGCAGCCAAGACCTGGAATGAGCTACCGGCAGACATCAGACGCGTCTCCTCCCTGAACATCTTCAGAAAGACCCTCAAGGCCTGGCTCTTTGGCTAAACACATCTGCAGACCCCCCACAGCGCCTTGAGACCCTCACGGGTGAGTAGCGTGCTTACAATTCCCTGATTAATTGATTGATTGAAGAAACACTGGCAGGTTACCAAGGCCCAATGAAGGTGCTTCAACTGTTTTACACATGGCATTTGTATAGTGACCAAAGTCCACTGGCGTTCACCAAAGTGTACGGGCACTTTTCACACCTGGGTTGAGGAGCAAATGGCACTAAACCCAATACAGCACATTTGTCACACCATGTTGATCTTTCATTAGACATAGAACATCGAGTGCAGGATTGTCTCAATGAAGAACATCCATCCGATGCAACATGAACAGTGCCGATCTTTTCTTCATTACATGGAGAACATTGCGCTTGGACTTGTTTTAACAAACAATATCAGGGACATGAACTATGTCCATCTTTTTTCATCATCGCTCAACATCGAGCGTGGGCTCATTTTAACATATATTAGTTTGCAGTAACCAACAAAGTGAACTTAATGTAAAACTTGACAGATCAATCAGTTTAGCACTATGTGATAAGGAAACCCCTGTTTTTACAGGAGTGCACCTATCCTGTTACCTGCTTCATTTGCGGCTCTCACTTCCATCCATCTGCAATGTGTAGGGATTTAATTTACCTAATATATCCTTATATATATTTGCCTTGCATTTTCGATCCATGCGTGTTAACACCTCTCACCTGTTCAGAGACCCTCTCTCTCCAGCAGCTCGGCTGCTAAGTGCCGCTGCCCTGTGCACTGATTTGGACTTGTAGGTTTTTGAGGCCCTCCTCCACCTGCAGTCTCCTGCCTGCGCCTCACTCCTGGTCGTCCAGTGGGAGAGCCTTGCTCTTCGGCTGGTTCCATTGCTGTCTGTGCTCAATTGTGCCCATTTTCTGTCTTTTGGTCTGTTTTTCTGTTTTTATATTTGTACCTGTTTTCCTATCTTTTTATTCTTTGCTGCCTTGTCTCTCTCTGTTTTGTGCCCGTCTTCCATTTCCAACCGCTGCTGCCCCGGCCCCTGATGCTTTCCACTTCCCCTTCCAGCTGCGCTCCCCCCTTCCCTATTTATTTGCGACCACCTCAAGGGAGTGCGAGCCAGACCTCTGACCTCCTGGTCAGAGACCTGCCCTCTCCCCCCAGCAGCTCTGCTGTTATGCCGCTGCCCTGTGCAGATAGGTGTTCGAGGCCCTTCTTTACCCGCAGGCTCCTGCCTGCGCCTCATCCCTGGTGGTCCAGTGGGACAGTCTTGCTCTTCTGCTGGTTCCACTGCTGTCTGTGCTGAATTGTGCCCATTTTCTGTAATTGTTCTGTCTTCTGCTCTGTTTTTCTGTTTTTATAATTGTGCCTTATCTCTCTCTGAAGCACTGCTTCCCCCCTGCTGCTTCCCGCTCCCGCCTCCCAGCTGCCCTTCCCTCCCCCTCCCTATTGAATGGCAGCCACTGCGAGGGAGCACTAGCAAGACCTCTGACCTCCTAGTCAGGGACCCACTCTCTCTCCGGCAGCTCTGCTGTTAAGTGCCGCTGCCCTGTGCACTGCTTTGGACTGTTAGGTGTTCGACGCCCTCCTCTGCCCCCAGGGTCCTGCCTGTGCCTCATCCCTGGTGGTCCAGTGTGAGAGCCTTGCTCTTCTGCTGGCTCCACTCCTGTCTGAGCTGTATTGTGCCCTTTTTCAGTCATATTTCTCTCTTTTGCTCTGTTTTTCAGTTTTTATAATTGTGCCTGTTTTCCTGTCTTTTTATTCTTTTTTCCTTTTCTTCCTCTGTTTTCCACTCGTTTTCCCCTGTCCGCAGCTGCTGTCCCCGCGGACCCTCCCCCCTGCTGCTTCCCGCTCCTGCCTCCCAGCTGCAATTCCCTCCCTTTTTTCCTATTTAATGATGAACGTTGAGAGGGAGCATGAGCAAGACCTCTGACCTCTCGTCAGGGACCTGCTCTCTCTCCCACAACTCAGCTGTTAAGTGCCACTGCCCTGTGCACTACTTTGGACTGGTAGGTGTTCGAGGCACTCCACCACCCGCAGGCTCCTGCCTGCTTCTCATCCCTGGTGGTCCAGTGGGAGAGCCTTACTCTTCTGCTGGTTCCACTTCTATCTGTGCTGTTTTATGCCTGTTTTCTGTCTTTTGCTCCGTTTTTCTGTTTTCATAATTGCGCCTGTTTTCCTGTCTTTTTTATAATTTTTTACATTGTCTCTCCTGTTTTCTGCCCGTTTTCCCTTGCAGCTGCTGCCCCTGTGGCCTCTCCCCCCTGATGCTTCCTGCTCCCATCTCCCTGCTGCACTATCCTCCACTATATATTGGTGGTCGCTGTGGGTCACACTGAAGGCAAGTCCGTCTGCTACCTTCCGCTACCCACGCTACAACTCAGCTGCCCCCCTTGAACTCGTCCCCGGAAGGAACAACAACTGCCCACTGTCAATGCCAAATACCACTCAGGC
Source organism: Lissotriton helveticus (assembly GCF_964261635.1). Lineage (NCBI taxonomy): Eukaryota > Metazoa > Chordata > Amphibia > Caudata > Salamandridae > Lissotriton > Lissotriton helveticus. The sequence goes on from NC_136063.1 coordinate 54,590,559, forward strand.
CTGTTCTCCTGCCGACACTGCCGATATTCCTTCACCATCCACAGCACCCCCAAAACCTCTGCACCAACGTCGTACCCCAGCACCAAAGAAGCCCTGTAATGCATCCTCCTTAACGTGCGCTCCCTGCAAAGACACACAATAGAGACCTCCTTGACAACCTCTTGCCAGATGTCGCCTTCTTCATGGAAACCGTGAAAAACACCGCCTCTGCACCTCACATCACCACCGCCATTCCAGATGGCTACAAGATCCAGAGGAAGGACTGCCCCCTCCACCCAAGAGGCGGACACGCCATCGCACACAAGAGCTCCCTCGGGCTCTCCACCTACAGCGCGACCAACTCCAACACGAACACCTCCACTTTCAGACCAGCCCCAGAACCATGTTACGCAGCACCCTTGCATACAGACTCCCTGGGCCTCGCACTATTTTCACCACCCCGATTGAGGACCTCATCGCACCCCACGCCATCGCCTCCACAGACTACATACTCATCACGGACCTGAACTTCCACCTTGACAAGAGCAGCAACCCCGCATCCACCGCCCACCTCGGACTGCAGCAGCTCATCAACTCCCTGACCCACACGGATGGACACATCCTGAATCCCATCTTTGCAGAAGGGACAAACATCCTCTTCAGCCACACCTCGTAGCCCCTCTGGACAGACCACCACTGTGTACACTTCTCTTTCAGCACCATCACCGCGCAAAAGCCCCCCGCACCAGCCATGAAGGAATTGGCAAGCCCAGAGAGGAGCTTCTCAACTCTACCCTCATCTACGACCCCCACACTGCCATGACCGACTTCAACTCTGCAACCACGGAACTACACCTCCGGGTCACCAGCTGAGCAGACAAGCTCGCACCCCTCCACCATCCCGACAGACATCACCCCCTGCAGGCCGACTGGTTTACCATCAACCTCCAAGAAGCCAGACGCTCCTGCAGACGGCTCAAAAAACAATGGAGAAACAGCAAAACTACCGAAGACGAAACCACGTACAAGCACGCCAAAACCGAATACCACAAACTCATGAAAGCTACCAAGAGGACCTTCATCCGGAACAAAATCCTCACTAACGCCAGCAACTCAAAGGAACATCATTCAGCAGTTCACGAAACCCCCTATTGAAGCCACAGACATCACACCATACAGAACCTCTGCGACAAGCTCAGCTCCTACTTCCACCTGAAACTCAAAGCCCGCTACGACAACTTCAGCAAACAGACTGCAGGAACACCACTCCCCTCCAGCAATGACAGCCAGCCCACCATCACCACTTGGATACTGTAGAAAGCTGGCTCTGTATATACTATACCAAAGTGAGGTATAGTGTGCACAGAGTCAAGTGGAACCCCAAAGGTAGGCAGTGGTAAAGCTAGAAAGCAGCTCACTCTCTATTTGTGGTAGTGTGGTCGAGAAGTAAGGCAGTATCAGAGGACAGTGTTAAGCATTTGTTCTACACACAAATGAATTAACACACTCACAAGACTGAACTTCAGACCAATTGTTTTTGTATACAAATATTCCTTTAGTTATTTTATTTCCTGGAACCAGGCAAGTCAATATAGGTAAGTGATAAGTACTTTGCAGTAATTATACAGATTGTAACACAGTTTAAATTGCAATTGTAAATGTACTTTGATTTGATTACAGTAGTGATAATGCAATGCTTTTCAGAATACAGTACATATACTTTGAATAGGATTTTCAGTAAGCTACTTTTGAGATTACTTTTCTCACACAGAGTAGTATTCCTGGATACCACTCTGGGACATTTCATGTAAACAGGTAAGAATTTTTTTAGGTTTTCAAACTCCACACTTAGAAACTTTTCACAGAAAAACAGTTAATGTTATCCTATGGAGGAAAATAGTGTTATCGATTTGGAGGTAAGTATTTGGTAGTGGGAGTTGAGGTTCTGGGCGTAGACTCAGGGGTCCCCCAGGGTCAAGGATACACTCTAGTTACACCCTCAGCAGCACTAGGGTGGCCGAGTGCAGAGTACTGAGGCCCAATGTTATCAAATGGGGGACATGGGCCCTCCGGTTAGTGGCTGCTGACGAGCAGGCCATTTGGTTGTGGGAGCAAAGCTCCTGTACTTTAGCTCAGGGCAAATTGGGACACAAAGTAGCACCAAAGGTGCACCCTCAGCCGCACTAGGGCAGCCGGGACCAGGGTGCTGTTTCGCATTGGGCGCCCTGTTGTTTGCAATAGGGAACCTCAGGTTTACAAAGGCACTGCAGGCTTGGGGACGAATGTCTTCTGGGTGCTACCACCACTTAGAGAGGTAAGTTAGAAAGTTAGGGGTTGGTTAGGCACTGTTGGTTTGGCCACACAAGGCCGTGTGGCCTCGGGTGCAGGGGTGCCTTTTGGGGTCCAGACTGTGCCAAGCAGTTCATTGTGCAGACTGATGCCTCTGAGCTAGGGATAGGAGCGGTCGTATCCCAGACCAATGATGAAGGCCAAGACCAACATGTAGCTTTTATAAGCAGAAGGCTTCTCCCCAGACAGCAGTGTTTGAGTGACATTGAGAGCAATGCCTTTGCCATACTGTTTGGTACTCACTACCTAGTTCAAACTTTCCACAGACCTCTCAGATGGCTAATGCAAATGAAAGGTGAAAATTATAAACTGTTGAGCTGGTCCATCTCCCTACTGGGAATTGACTTCGAAGTGAAACACAGACCTGGCACTGCCATGCCAATGCAGAGGGACTTTCCAGGTTCTTCCACTTAGAAGCCAAGGGACCAAGTCAGTGGGTGTCTTCCTATTGTTAGCTTTGGCATGGCTGTTTAGTCCATCGTCTTCTTTTCTTGTTGCAGGTTCTTTTCTGAGGAAGCAAGGTTCAGGGGTGCCACTAAATACTAGATTTATGGGTGTTACAGGTAGGTAAAAGTCAGGGACCAATGGGTCCTTTCCCTTGAGTGGGTACGCCCCTTATTATGCCACCCTCCAATGGAAGGGGGGCATGAGCTTGTCTTTGGTACACAGAGTCTCCCATCTGCAAGATGGCGGGGACTGAGCATTGTGCTTGAACTCGCCTCCCCACCTGAAGGGTGGAGTTAGCAGAGGTGGGCACACCTCTCTTTCTCACTTGTTTTTCCTGCCGAATCTCCCACCCAAAGGCGGAGGTCAGCACCAGTGGGGACCAGTTGCGGAAAGCAGCAAGGGGAAGCTCACAAGGGCGGCAAGCCTATGACGCTTCCCCTTCATGAACCCTGCCCATTCCTGGTGGAGGAGGCTTGGCACCTCGTCCCAATATGTGCATTGTTTCAGGCCCTAGAGAGCAGCAAGCTCTCACCCCAGGGGTCCAGAATTATGGCTGGTGGTGGCATCTGACTCAGCCTGCACACTAGTGGTAGGTTAGATTTCAGGGGCATCTCTAAGATACCCTATGTGTACATTGTTCATTAAATCCCACACTGGCATCCGTGTGGGTTTAATGTGCTGAGAAGCTGATTTAGTGTAGCCATTATGGTGCTGTGGAGTTCGTAATGACAATCTCCCATCACCATATACTCTTAATGGCAGCACTGCACTTACAGTGTCTAGGAATGGCCTTAGACACTGTAGGGGTACATGGCTCATGCACCTGTACATTCACCACTGGTATATTGCATCCAGCTAGAGGGGTGATTGATCTATGCCAGTGCAGTGGGTTGCAGGCATGGCACACAGAGATGTGTGTCATGTGGACTCTTCACTTTGTTCTGCACCAAAACCCACAGCCTGCAAAGGCAGTGTGTGAGTGTAAGGTTACATCACCTCTAAGGGTGGCATAAAAACTGCAGCCCTTAGGGGCCTTTTTCAGTGCCTTGGGTACCTGTGCAACCATTTACCAGGGGCTGACATGTGGCCAGAGATGTCAATTGGGTTTAGGCTTCAATGAAGTTTTAGGGAAAGAACATAGGCCCTGGGCACCTGATTAGCAGACGTCCTGGACACACTCAGTCAAATCACATCAGCAATTTAGCAAAAAGTGGGGGCAATCATGCAGAAAGAGTGCACTTTCTCACACACATCGATCACCACCAAAGACACCACCACAACCACAAAAAGTACCCACTCAGGAGCTCCCGTGGACCCGTGCCTTCCCCATATCTTCCACAGAGCTGCTGCCACCATTGCGCCTGAACTACTCAGCACCATCAACGTCACCTTTGAATCCGGCATCTTTCCCGATGACTGGAAGCAGGCTGCGGTCAAGCCCCTCCTCAAGAAACCCACAGCTGACCTGACAGACCTGAAAAAATACCGGCCCATCTCTCTCCTTCCCTTTGTAGCCACAGTCACTAAGACACTTGTCAACACCCAGTTGATCACCTTCATTGAACAGAAAGCCATCCTCGACTCCTCCCAGTCCAGATTCTGCAGCAAACGCAACACTGAGACCGCCCTCCTCACTGCCTCTGACGACATCCGCGTGCTAGTCGCCCAAGGCCACACCGTAGCCCTTATCCTGCTAGTCATCTCTGCAGCCTTTGACACCGTCTCCCACTGCACTGTGGCAGCTAGACTCCACAACGCTGGCATACAGGGAACCGCCCAAGACTGGATCTGCTCCTTCATCCCGACAGAACCCAAAGGATCAGACTCCCACCCTTTTTCTACTAACCCAAAGAGATCAAATGCAGAGTACCCCAAGAATCATCGCTCAGTCCCATGCTCTTCAACATCTACATGGCCCTCCTCACCACCATCGTCAGACAGCATGGGCTCAGCATAGTATCATATGCCGACAACACCTGTCTCACTCTCTCCCTGATAAAAAACCCCGAAGACACCAGACTCAGCTTCCAGGAAGGAATTAAAGACGTCACAGACTGGATGAGCAACAGCTGTCTAAAGCTCAACTGGGAGGAGACAGAGGCCCAGCATCTGACCCAAATACCTCAACAAAAGAATCTCTTTCCACTCACCCAAAGGAAACCTCCGCTCCGCCTACCTCGCCCTAGCAGTGAGCCTGTGCATCCATAGAGCCAGAGCAGGTGGAAGATCCTTCTCCTATGTTGCAGCCAAGGCCTGGAAGGAGCTCCCAGTCAACATCAGATGCTCCACTACCCTGTATACCTTCAGGAAGTGCCTCAAGGCGTGGCTTTTCAGCAGGCCCGCAGCTGCACCCCCTAAGGCCTTGAGACCCTCCCGGGTGAGTAGCGTGCTTTAAAAGCCCCTGATTGATTGATTTATTGATGAATGGTGAAGGCTTGCTTTGAAAAGGCAATGCATGGTAAAGGCATTTTGTGGTAATGGGTGCATGTTAAAAGCATGAGTTGTTCAGTCATAGAATCCTTCCAAGTGCTAGATGTCTAACCTAGTGATGAGCAAGCCAGTGGGGTTGTGTGGCACTCTATTTATTCTATGTAGTTCAATGTAATACCAGTTTGGGTGCTGATCGGTTTGCTCCCTCCGACCAGTAGGGAGTTGTCGAATGAATCAAAATAAATCCAGTCAAGCTTGACAGGGTAGCCAATCGCACTCCTTAGAGAGATGTGTTAATCTTCCCAATGTTTAAATCTAGGTAAATGAAACCGTACTCCAAAATGTACCAACGGAAAATGGCTTTCCACTTAAGTTTATTCTTGTTTCAAAAGTTCTTCTCAATGTGTGCTGTTACATCACAGCAGTATCACGGTTTCAATAAGTTCCAAATAGTGTAAACAATCCATTTAATTCATGTCATGATTATCCAAATACCCAATGCATTTCGTGCAGTCCGCACTTCATCAGGGGAAATACATTTCAATCTAGAAAGTAAAGTAAAATATGGCTAGTATCAATGGTAAAGGAGCAGACCACAATCTATCATAGGTGAAACAATGAAACAATGAAAAAATGTTATACAATGTTCATAACCAATTTGTTACATGCAAGGAAAAGGGGGCTGAAGGAAGTGTGAAAAAACTAATAATAAAGCGAGTACGGTATGTGAGTGTTAACAAAGCTAACAGGTTCGCCTGTGTGTTTAAAGGGGTCCCTCAATAGTTATAGACGACACTCCGGTACTATATAAAGGAATAGGAAATAGTAATAGAGAGAGTTCGATATGTGAGTGTTAACAAAGCTAACAGGTTCACCTGTGTGTTTAAAGGGGTCCCTCAATAGTTTTAAACGACACTCCGGTACTAAATAAAACACGATGGTTGTGTGCGTGCAAAGCGCTATGAACATATTCCCTATTAAAGGAGATTAAACCAAAGTGGCGCGATGTGCCTTAACCAGCACCGCTTGACCAGAAATTCTAGATGTGTACCATCTCTTACTTACCGATATAAGATCGGGTAATGGGACGTTCTATCTTCTGGCCCGGTCGAGATCGGGTTTGAATATACTCCGCAAGCGCGAACTCACGCTGTATGTAAACTAACCCCTCGTAACCCGGAAGTAAATAACATGCCGGTCAATTAGAAAAAACTTGTATTATGTACTACAAATGTAGGTTAAAGCAAGTGGGAGAATATTGATAATATACTTCAGTAAAAAAAGGTAATGGCCAGAACTACCTGAAATTAAACGGCTGTAGTTCTCGACCCCATGCGCTAACTGCGGACACTGTAATAATATAATCCGTGGTAACATCATTAATCATCCCACCACTGGAAGGCCTATTGATTTGTACACTAATGCAACGTGTGACTCTAAAAATGTGGTATATCTATTAAAATGTCCGTGTGGACTCCCATATGTTGGGAAAACAGAGAGAAAAATAAAAATCCGTATCACAGAACATAAAAGCACCATAAGGAATAAAACCACCAAAGCCTCGGTAGCTGCACACTTTATTTCTAACAGCCACAACATCAGCCAGATACGATTTATGGTTTTGGAGTGTGTTCCTGTGAAACAAGGCTGTGACAACAAAAAAAGATTGCTCCAACGTGAAATGTTTTGGATTAAAAAACTGAACTCCTGCAACCCAATAGGGTTAAATGAACAGCTTGAATACAGTTGCTTTCTATAATAGATAAACTTTTTTACAGGTTCACAAGACTACTGTGTAATCTGTAAACTGTCATCCAATATTCCATCACTTTTATATTCATAGTATTATTTATTATTTTATTATTTTTTACCCTGATATACTTGACACCCATCGGGTAGAGTGGGGCATTATCATTTTTTGCACTGTTTGACTCTCTTTACCGCACATTCTTGACACTTTCTGCAACTTACAGTGCCCTCTGTGCACCACACTTTACTAATATGGCCGCCACGTTTACCTTCGGCTTCATTAACACTCGAGAACTACAGCCGTTTAATTTCAGGTAGTTCTGGCCATTACCTTTTTTTACTGAAGTATACTATCAATATTCTCCCACTTGCTTTAACCTACATTTGTAGTACATATTACAAGTTTTTTCTAATTGACTGGCATGTTATTTACTTCCGGGTTACGAGGGGTTAGTTTACATACAGCGTGAGTTCGCGCATGCGGAGTATATTCAAACCCGATCTCGACCGGGTCAGAAGATAGAACGTCCCATTACCCGATCTTATATCGGTAAGTAAGAGATGGTACACATCTAGAATTTCTGGTCAAGCGGTGATGGTTAAGGCACATCGCGCCACTTTGGTTTAATCTCCTTTAATAGGGAATATGTTCATAGCGCTTTGCACGCACACAACCATCGTGTTTTATTTAGTACCGGAGTGTCATTTAAAACTATTGAGGGACCCCTTTAAACATGCAGGTGAACCTGTTAGCTTTGTTAACACTCACATATCGAACTCGCTCTATTACTATTTCCTATTCCTTTATATAGTACCGGAGTGTCGTCTATAACTATTGAGGGACCCCTTTAAACACGCAGGCGAACCTGTTAGCTTTGTTAACACTCACATACCGTACTCGCTTTATTATTATTTTTTCACACTTCCTTCAGCCCCCTTTTCCTTGCATGTAACAAATTGGTTATGAACATTGTATAACACTTTTTCATTGTTTTATTGTTTCACCTATGATAGATTGTGGTCTGCCCCTTTACCATTGATACTAGCCATATTTTACTTTACTTTCTAGATTGAAATGTATTTCCCCTGATGAAGTGCGGACTGCACGAAATGCATTGGGTATTTGGATAATCATGACATGAATTAAATGGATTGTTTACACTATTTGGAACTTATTGAAACCGTGATACTGCTGTGATGTAACAGCACACATTGAGAAGAACTTTTGAAACAAGAATAAACTTAAGTGGAAAGCCATTTTCCGTTGGTACATTTTGGAGTACGGTTTCATTTACCTAGATTTAAACATTGGGAAGATTAACACATCTCTCTAAGGAGTGCGATTGGCTACCCTGTCAAGCTTGACAGGATTTATTTTGATTAACCTAGTGATGAAGCATACCACACTATGTAAGTATGAGTTCCTTAACCATAGAGATGCCTGTCATGAGATGGGAATCCCATAAAGATTCAGCAACCAAGAGGGGAGTTGTACTTGTTTGTTCTCTAAAAACTATTGAGAACGTAAACCCTCCACAATATCCTGTCACTTTTCTTCTCACATGTATCCAACATCACACAACCTGAGAACATGAATGTATCAGTACATATACATATGTATGCATGTGGTGGACTACATCAGAACTTTCAAAATCAGAATCTGGAATTAAATTGATTTGGTATTTAAGCTTTTATATGAGGGAAGTTATGACAAAGTAGAATCAAGGTTAACTGTGGTTGTGAGTAACTGAGTCGATGTATTGTTGAAGCTCAATTATAGTGCATTGAGGATTATATCTTCTTTAACACGTTTAGCAGTGACATTTAAACTTTCATTTTGTTACCTCTCCTACCAACATCTTCACTCTTCCCTCTAAGCATGTATATTCTTTATTAGAGCTAAACAAAGATGATCTGAATAGGAAAACAAAGTAGTGGAGTTACAGTGCATATCAGAATCCTTACCTACAGCCCTGATGCTCACAGATTATTTTTGTAACATCACTAAAGTCCATGGCATCAGGTTCGTTCTTCAGCCATTTCTGTGTTTCCTGTATGGATTTGTCATCTGGGCAAGCAAAGGTGATCTCGTTGAAATAGTCACAAAAGGGGATTGTGTAAAAGAGAAAGGGGCCAAAGGAAAGTCCAATGAGGGAGTCCCCTTTAACATCACCTGTTTAGAAAAAAGATCATACTTGAGTGAAGTGAAAATCCAACAACATGTTACATGTCTTCCATATCAGCAAATGAGAATAGACATGTCCAGTAGGCCCATCATTATCAATCATATGTTACATGTTGTGATCTCCTCGCGGCACAAGAATATACCACATCCCCTCTAGTGCTCTCCTCTGAACCTCATAACCTCCTCAGACCTATGTTGGAGTCAATGCCCTACAGCCTCTTATTTGGGGTGCAGCTGCGGTATCTGGGAAGTTGGAACGCTATCCCTTCCATCTATGTGTTTCTTCTTCATTCTTCGGTGGGGAAGGGTTAGTTTTCGTTCTTGTCTCATTGGTCCCTTCACCTCCCTTGTAGACCATGAGAGTTTCTGGAGTGTGTTTTTTCCCCTGGATGCATTTATTTTGAGGGTTATAGGTAATAGTTTTCCACCAAGACTTCAGACTCGAAAAAATTATGAGTGAGTCTTGCATCTGCCCCTCACATTGCTTACACCAATGTCAGGTCACATACACTCCCTTTGTCTATGGCCTCATCCTCATTTCTCAGTACTGACATCACAACAGATGGCTGACTGTCTCTCACTTCAGACAATAGGCAGCTCTCTTTGGGCTGTCTCCACTCACCTGCAAGTTACTTCATGTCTATGAATCACTTCTGAGATCTCTTCTAGTCTGTATTCCTGGCAGAAGATGTGTCTGACTGCTCTCCAGGCTACTTTCCACCAGTCCCTGCATGACTCCCAGCTTGTACTTGTGCTAGAACTATCTTATTGACCCATGTTTGTGAATTTACCAGGTGTGATTGTTATCAAATGGTTATTTATCTACTTTGCACCATTACTTTCATCTCCTGTCATCCTCTGCCGTAGCTAAGAACAACATGTGTGCCACAAACATCTGAATAGTGGCAGGAATCTATTATACAAAGGAGATGATGGTGTGAAAAGGATTTGTAATACTCTTCAATGATTCATGAGATGCATTGGTCCTAATTGCAGGTGCAATGGTGGTCCGTCCATATTTGGGTAACACGTCCTGAGAAAGCTTGCTTTAGGTTTTTATTCTGACTGCTTAAATATATAGGTTTAGAGAATTTGTATAGGAGTGTGCAGGCACCTCCTGAGAAGATTAAATTGGGTGCCTTTAATTTGGATGAGCCTCCATTCCCCTCGAGTCACGTAAAACGCTGGTCACAGCTTTGGCCTTGTCCAGATTGGATTATGGCAACGCCTTGTATGCAGGGATCCAAACCCAACATCTTTAAAAACTCCAGCATCTGCAGAATGCTGCTTCAAGGCTGGTCCTCGACATTCCCAGATCTGAATCAGTTGGACATAGACTGAGGGCCCTTCTTTGGTTTCCCATGGAAAAAAGGATTATATTTAAATCTCTGTGCCTGGCCTTTTAAGGACTTGCATGGGTCAGGACCAAAGTTCTTGAGATTACACCTGAAATGGTATGTGCTGACTAGAAGAGTGAGATCGGCCCACACAAAACTCCTACAAGTCACTAGGTTTAAGCAGGTGAGGTGGGGATCGTGACGCTTTCTGTTCCGGACTGGCAACAACTGGAATCTCCTCCTGATTGCGATAAAAAGCAGTCCTTCACTTTCGCTGTTTAGAAAAGCCGCAAAAATGTGTTTTTCACCTGTTAAGGCAACTCACTAATATATCTAGGAATCCTTTGTCCATCGGACCCAGCAGCAAGACGCCTTTGGGCAATCTCACACCTTATACATTTTTAATCTAATCTAATCTAATCTACATGGCCCCGTGAATTATGAAATCCAGCTTTGAAATTCTACTGACATCCATGGAAGCCAATTAACTTTAATCAGAATTAGTGTAATGTCATCACCACATCTTCTAGCCCCAAGGGTGCTAGTTATAGTCTGGGCAGGGACATCAAAAGGATTTTGTGGGTCAAACGTATTTGGGGGCCCCTGTTCGGAACAGGTTTGAATATATGATCCAATTCCAGCTCTTTCATATCCTCTTTGGCATTTGCACCCTTGTCTAATTGTGTTTACATCCAATATTCAGGGATAGTGATTTTTCAATATTGTAACACAGAAGCAGCTCACTAATATTTCTTCTCCGAAAAATTCTGTGACACTTTCCCATTTCTCATATGCGAGGTCCTGTTTTGTCCTAAAAGAAACTATTTTACGGATGTTGCATGAATCATAAACATACAATTTCTCTAAAAACAGTCTCTAATAGACTCTCACTGATCATCCACATAAAAAACGTATTAAAGTAAAATTGTTTTTAAACCATTCCCTTTAAGAACTATTCAAGGTCATCAGGGCAAAACTCTCTGCAGAACTGAGCGTGCAGTATCAGGGGCCCATGAAAGTGTGGGGCCTTCAGCCAGATCCCACTGTGCCCATGACTTAAAACGTCTTTGAGCCTAGGAATACCATGTTGCCACAGTCTCACTTAGAGAAGACAAGGGATTGAACTGGAGCTTTCAATTTATCATCTGAAAATAAAAGCTGGATAGAGGCGTGATTCTTTTGAAGAGTCTGATTCCGTATCAGAAACACTTAGTTAAGATGATTTATAGCCATGGGCCCTTTCCGATGAACTAAGGGCAGACTTGGACACCCCACTAACCACGGAATAATTATGCATGGCATAGATCTGACTTACGACAAGGCGCTAGGCCCCAATGTACTCCCATGCGAATTCTTCAAGAAATACTGTTTCAAGTTGGGATCCCACTTTCTACTCGTCTTGGACGAGGCAATGGATTGGGGCCGCCTTCCGTGGTATTGGAGGCATGCCAACGCGGGTGTGTTTCACAAACCAGGTCAGCCTCCAGAACAGCGTGCATCATATTATTCCATCTTGTTATTGAATATCGAGGCCAAAATATTGGCCAAGGCGCTGGCAAATATTCTCCAGTCGCAACTGGTTCATCCCGATCATGCCAACTTCATGCCCCAGATAGATAAATGCCATAACATTTGCTTAGTCCACAATGTTATCATGGCTATCGAGGCGTACAAGCAGCCAGCCGCGATGTTGCTAGCAGACATGGATAGGGCATTTGATTTACTCAGCTGGGTTTATTTATTCTCTCTACTGAGTTGCCTCAATATTGGGGCAAAATATCTATCTTATCTTAAATTACTATACGCAGACCTCATGGCCTCGGTGCTTGTGGCGGGATCCACCTCCTGTACATTCCCAATTGGAAAAGGTACTTGGCAGGGCTGCCTCTTGTCACCAGACTTATTCGCTCTAGCAATAGAGCCATTGGCGGCATGGGTGTGTCTTGACGCACAGGTACGGAGCTTTGAATAGTCACATGGACTCTCAGATCGCATCGCACTATATGCGGATGATGTATTGTTTGTCCTAACTGACCCCGGGTAGTTTTGCAAACCTGCTTTTAGTCTACGTTTTGCGGGGGACTCGCCACAGCAGATATTCAACCTTTGTATGTGACCTGGCAAATGCTACTGCTGAACGAATGGCCGTATGAGAATAGGCAAGACTCCGCTTACGCTGTGAAGTGCAACCCTTCACACTATCTTATATTCAACCTCCCAACGCTGTTGTGTGGCGTTTTAGGTTCCGAGCGAATTTTCCCGATTCATGCCCTTATATAGGTACAATTCACCTTGCCCTAATATAGGCATAGAACTCAAGCCCTTACTAGACATAGCCCATGCAGACCAAATACAGGCATGGCTACTTCCACCGTATCAAATGTCACAACGATTTCTTGGAAAATCGGCTTAAGCAGTTAGGGAACTTCCCTTTGTTCGAATATTGATTTGTCCAAGAATTCATGTACTTTGCAAAGAACTGCTATTCCATAGGGGTTCTTTCATGAGGTTATTATGCCCGACTTTATGTCAAACGATGGCATTCCTATGACACCTTCAAGGTATAAATATACCTTCACTTGCTGTAGCAAGACACGGTGGTTCGGAGCAGTTCGACTATCTACTTGCCCGACGCAGCTCGCTACAGCAAGTGCCGAAGGAAGCCGACCCTCCAGTTGATGCACTAATCCGAAAGCTGTCTATTCTCCTGCCGAGAATCCAGCTCCAGTGTTTCCAAGCTCTCCTTGCAGGATATTGAGAAATCGAGTCCGATACAGAGACACCAGACTTCCTTCATTCTAACTAAGGTATGGAGCTGATTAGAACCTAAGAGAAATCTTGGATAGATTCTTGGCAAACAAAACCAAACCTAGGCTACACAATACTTACTTCTTCCCGCGTACTAGACTTAGGTTAGGTTCATTGGGATATGCGTATTTTAGAAGCATCAGTTGAGTATTTTAGACATTGTTATTTATGTATGAATTTTTATATGGCTTAGAGACCATACAATGCTCTTACAGTATTATTTTATATTATTGTTCTCACTGTACGCATTATACTTTGCAGTCTGCCTTACGATTGTAGCAGTTCACTTCTCTTGCATGAGAAAGAAGACTGTTCAATAAACCCTTTCTATTGAAAACGCCTGTCTCTCTATTTCTCTGTAACTCTGTAGAAACAAAGCATGCACGATTGACTGAGTGAAATACTTATCTAGTGTTTCCCCGACTCTAGAGATATATTTTCTTATTCTTGTGAAACAAAGCTGTCATGTCTATGCGGTTGTCAGAAACGAATCCCTTCTTGTGAATTCGAGAAAGTTTCTAGTGATCTCTGAGCTAGCTGGCACTCACTATTAAGTTTAATATATTCGATAGAGACCTAGTCGACCTCAGTCCTACATCAAATCTATAGGATATATTATTCTAATGCGCAGAGCCTATTGGGATTATAGGAACTACACTACAACGCCGATCCTTGCCGTCTGTGATGCAGGTGGTATTCAAACTTTGGAAACAATCCCTCCGCAAGATGGGGTGGTGGGGCAGACTGACGGGGGAAACTCTATTGTGGCACAATGGAAGACTACCGCAACTGACTACACTAGCTGGCTTTCGTGGGTGGGATAACATTGGCATATTTACATTAGGGGATGTTATGTGGGGTTCAACGGTGAAATCTTTCCAAGATCTTCAAAAAGTATATAACATGCCTCAGACCCAATTTTACAAGTATCTCCAACTTAGACATGCCATCTTCCCTAGCGTCTTGGAACTGGAGGCCCTCCCAGAATTCAACCCCATTGAAGCCAAGGTGTTTATGGATGACCTGAACGAGCACAAAATTGCAAAACTATATCAATCCCTTGTGACCAATAGCTTCACCCCACTAGACAAATTTAGGGAGGCGTGGGCGCTCTATCTGGGCCATTTGGATGGGGATGACTCGGCAGAGGAACTATCATCCCCACGGGGTGCAGCAACAGCAACCTGGTTACGCCTTACTAATTTAAATATTTACATCGGGTAACAACTTTGGAGGGCGGGCTTAGTATCATCTCCTGATTGCTTGCAGTGTAAACAGGAGGAAGGGTCTCTTATTCCCAATATGGCACTGTACGACGCTCGCAAAGTTTTGGCGGAGGGTCAAGGCGGGCCTCGCGGCAGTCCTGGGGTGGGATGTCCCTGTTTCACCAAGACTGGCAATTTTACACATTACAGAGGGTATCGGGGGCAATATCTATAAACAGCATTTACTGTTGCTGGGGCTTACCATGGCCAAAAGAGATATCGCTAGACTTTGGAAGGCACCTGCCCCACTATCGTTGAAAGTCTGGCAAAACGGGCTAGATTTCTCTGTGGGCTTGGAAATACCGATAGTCAAGGCTAGGGGTTGCCCGCGAAAGCACCCTAAAATCTGGAAGAGATGGGCAGATTGCCAGGGCCTATACCTGGAGCTGATGCCTCGGCCCGGAATACATACATTACCATTGACACTGGGGGATACCAGGTAGCAGCGGGGGTAGATGGACTGCATATGACTCAATTAGGGTGGCGAGGTAATTTGTGTGAGAAGAGATTTGGTTGTGCAGCAGCAAGGAGGGCTTGTGTTCAAAATGTTCATGTTGTTATGTTTTATTTGATTCTTACTATTGATAAATGTAAACGAATTGTCAACATCAATATTATGTGGTGTACGGTGTGGCGGTCGCCTCCTACAGTAAGGTGTTCCGCACTATATGTGACTAGTGACACGATAACATGTGTTCATTAAAAAAAAAACATAGTTACTGTGTTATTGTTAGTGTGTAGTTTAAGGTTTCATCAAGCAGAAAATCCAATGATTTTACATTCTCAGCAGTGGACGGTTTGCAGCAAAGTAGGACAAGGCAGATTACTTAGGTTGTACAGCCGTGGTGCAGTGCAATGCAGTGAAGGGTGTAAAAGAAAGTCTGCTGACTGTTCAGCTTGAGTTAATGGAAAGTTATTCAGGAGTGATAATACATGAGAGGTTTGGACAAATTAACTATATGTTAGGTCAAGGAGGCTGTTGGACTGATATCCTTGGTGTGGTTTTCCCGCAACTTTTTGCCTTCATGTGTCCTATTTTTAGGCACTAAGGGCTAGATGTAGGTAATTCTATTTTTACCACTTCTTAAATACCGAATTTTACCGGTTCGGTATTTAAGAAGTGGTAAAATAGAGGGGGGGGGGGTATGTAGGTGTTTCAGAATCGGTATCGGTATTTACCGATTCTGTAAATACCGATTCGGTAATGCCCATTGATTCCTATGGGCATTGAAGCCCATAGGAATCAATGGGCAATACCGAATCGGTATTTACCGATTCGGTAAATACCGATTTCAGCAAGGGTGCAGGGGGTATCACTTTGACACCCTCTAGCACCCCAAAGACGGGCATGTGTGCCATGTGGCACACAGACATGCCCTAAGGGCATGTCTGTCTGTCACATGGCATAGGTGTGCATGCACACATGTGCATGCCCACCTGGATTCAGTATTTTACCACCCAATTGGATTGGGAGGTAAAATACCGAATCTGTAAGGCTTTAGGGACTCTGAAGAGTCCCACCTACATCTGGCCGTTACCGAATCGGTAAAAATACCGATTCGGTATTTTACAGAATCGGTAAATTTACCGAATCTGTAAAAATGGCCCCCTACATACCAAATACCCATTTACCGGTCGGTAAATGGCCTCCTACATCTGGCCCTTAATGTTTGCTGGCCTTAGAACTCTACACTGTGCTTGTACCACCTCTTTTAAAACTGGTAACATTGGCTTACACCCAATTGACACATTTAATTTACTTATACTTCCATAGTAAAAAGGCAATCCTTGCACCCAGGCCCTGTAAGTAAGTCAAATGCTACTGGTGGGCCTGCAGTACTGATTGTTCCACCCTCTTAAGTAGCCCTCCCTTTAAACATGTATCAGGCCTCCCATTGCAGACATTGGGGCATGTTTACAGCAAAGTGGCAAAGCATGCTGTTAAGCCAAGAAGGCTAACGACACGCTACATGGCCTTAGAAACGCAGTGCTGCACCATATTGGCAGCCCTGCATTACCCCCCGTGCTGGCGCAAAATTTAGCTTCTCTTGCACCATAGTGAAAAGGTGTCTGCGTTGAGGGGATGATTGTTTATGTGCAAGAAGGTCTCCCTTACTGCACATAAACAATCTTTAAATGGCGTTTTGTAACTTTTATGTGTGCTGCTAAATGCAGCACACATAGAAGTTACAAAATTTCATTTTTTTATGATTGTTTATGTGTAGGAAAGACCTTCCTGCACGTAAACAATCATTGGCATTGTGCTGTTTCTGTGTGCGCTGCAAAAAGCAGCACACATGGAAACAGCAAAAACAAGGATAAATAAAGCATTTCTCCTTGTTTCACCTGTTTCAGACCAGGTTTGCCCTAGTCTTAATTCTGGCGCTGCCCCCTATTTACAGCACCCTATAAATAGGTTGCAGCGTCAAAATCAATGGGTGTCAATCAATCAAAGATGTGTTTATTTAGACGAATGAGCTTTAAACAGTACAGCATTAAAATATGGTAACAAATACATATATAATAGTAATTTCCATCTGGTAAAACCATAAATAAGTTGTTCAAATAAAACCTATATTTCAATAAAATTAATATACAATTCTTAAAATTGCACCACACCTCTACTTGTTTTCAATAAACACTGCATTAACTGCCCTCATAAATCTAACAATAGCACATGCAATGTCTAAGAAACGCATCTCAGTTAAAAACTCTGTGGCATGCCCTCGAGTCATAATTCCATATTTCAAGAATATTGGGCATAACCATTGTCTCCACTGTTGTTTGAGTTTTAGGCAATCCAACAAAATATGCAACATATCACATTTGGTGTTCAATCCACAGAAACAATTCCCTCCTATGTCAATAATTTTTACTTTTGCTGTGCTATTTATCTTACAAGGGTTGAAACCAATTCTTACTCTCAGCACTTCGTTTCTCAACAACGAACTTGGTAAAGTGTTCACGTATGGGTAACTCACCTTATAGCGCCCTTCATTTAAAATAAAATCTACAGATTTTTTCTCTATTAAATATTGGTAGTCATTTTCATAGGACAAATCTTTGCCTAACACTTTCAGCTCACTCTTGGAAATATCAATATGTAATGACAGCGGAAGCTGCTGAGCTTTCATAGCTGTGCAGACGGCGGCCAGGTAAGCCACAGCCCCTTTTGCCCATTTTAATTCACTGTGCACAATGTAATTCTTGCACAACTGAGAAATTGTTTGTCCATCTTCCTGTGGCATCCTGCATCCTGCTGTTTGTTGCCAGGTTGCCAGATGCATTAGAATACTCTGTACAAGTTCTAGGAATGTTATGTTTAGAGTACATGAACAGTTAAGCTTGGACCTCTCTACTGATGACAGCTCTCCTGTGGATGGGATCCTAATGTATAATAAATACTTGTTTTACCTTCTAAAACTCTTGGACTTCTTTACATATGGCGACGAGGACGGGATAAAGAAGAAAGGATCTCAACAAGGATACCAGCTTTTCTTCTTCTACCATGGAAGATTTGTGTTAAAAGGTACTGTCATTTTCTTTTAATAGAACAAGTATACCCGGATTTTTATTCAAATATATTCTCCTTTGTTAATGGAACAATCCTCGCTAGTTTTGTTTCATTAGGAAATTCTTTGACAGCCAAGGGTTACTTGCAACTGTTTTTTTTTTTTAAGAAAATCATTGCTCTGTTATATCCAGAGCAATTTTTATGCTCCATGAAAGACACATTAATACTGCTGCAGCGCAGTTCTGTGGAAGCATTCTTGGAAAAGAGCGCTACGGAAGCTTTCTTCAAATTAACACCGCAATTGGCAAACTCTGAAGTGCTGTGGGAGCAATTTTGAAAAATAAAGAGAAAATAGCACTGCTGGAGCATCTTTTACGGGAGCATTCTTCAAACTATCACCGCAATCGGCAAACTCTGAAGTTCTGTGGGAGCAATTTTAAAAGAATAAAGAGAAAAAGAGCACTGCGGTAGCATCTTTCAAACTCACCGCGCTATCTACGCTCGAGCGCTCACTGCATTCCAACAGTCGTGTGACTGCTCTTTGTGACGTGTGACATCCTGCATCCTGATGACGCGCTAAGAGATGGAGGATTCTGGGTAACGTGTCATTACGCTGCAACGTCGTGACATCATCACGACGCGGCGGCCATCTTGGATTACATCTTCTGATTCGTCTTGGCATTTTCGGCATTTTCCCAGTGGTATTTAAAATATTTACACTTTCATCTCCATCTAAAGCAATCGGACTAATTTAAAATACGTTTTAAATTGTTTGCAGTGCACAAGGTACGTTTGAACTTTTGAAGAGCTACACTTTCATTTTTTTTTTTTAAACGGAATAGGTAAATATCGTTTCAATCTATAAGGAGTAAACAATAATTATATCAACCTTCGAGGAACTACTTAGAAACTTTGGATATTGTTTATTTTCAAACTTTGGAGGAATTCATGTCTCTTGAAGGATGGGAACTTCCTGGTGACATTTATAATTTATTTACAGTACTCTTAAAAGACATGGTGTTGTAACTAAAGTGTTTGGCATAGCTCATTCCCAACTACTTTAAGGGAATTATTATTATTAATATTTATTTATTTTTCTTCTCTTCTCATTTTTTTTGGGGGGGTTTTCAATTTGATTAAGCTTTTAATGTACTCTACATCATTGTGACTTCACATTTATGCTAATTTTTAAGCCTTCAACGGTCAAGTTCTTGTAGGTTATATACAGAAGGCGAAATGCAGAATGTAACAGCGCCACCGTTCTTCTTGTCATCTCCTGGGGATCCCCCCATCAGAATGGTCTCTTTGAGCTCACGGTTGAATCTCTCCACGGTTCCATTCGTCTCTGGGTGGTACAAAGATTAGCTTTTATGCTTTATACCATGTTTAGACAAAAATGACTCCATTTCCCTAGACACAAGTTGACTCCCATTGTCTGTAAGAATAATATTAGGAATACCCTCCCTGGCAAATAACTTCTCTAAAAAAACTATTACATGTTTAGATTCAATGCCACGAGTGATGGCAATCTCCGGCCATCTCTAGAAAAGAAATCAACTAACACCAGAACATACCATTCACACCCAGATGAATATATAGGCCCTAGAATGTCTAAACCCATTTCTTCCCAAGGCTTATCTGGAAGCGTTCTGATAACCATAGGCTGGACTTTGGGTTTCACTACCTTCTCACTCAATGCACATTCCGTACAATCTCTAATTCTCCGCTCCACCTCCAAATCCATGCTAGGCCACCAGTATGACATCCTTAAGTTCTCTTTTGTCTTTGAAATGCCCATATGTCCACTATGTGCCAATGAAATAAGTTCACTCCTAATGGACATTGCTGGAACCAATCTAGTGCCTCTAATAAGCAAACCTTCATGTTCTGAAAGTTGGTCCTTAGCATGCCAACATTTCTCTAACTTCTCATCATTTTTTGATTTGACTTTCCAGCCAACCTTGATTAATCTTAAAATCTCCATGAGATTTGTATCTGCCTGTAAAGCCTCAACCACCTATTCTTATCAATAACACTTTCACCTACTGCACATACCATTTCATCCTCTTCACTTTCCCAATCATCCTCCTGATATAACCCTTCTCCAGAGACAAGGTGAGATAAGGCATCTGCCACTTTATTCTCAACACCTGGTAGTTATTTGACCTCAAAATTATAATCTTGCAGTCCTACAACCCATCTTGTGATCCTACTTGATACTGCATCAATCCCTTTAGTTTTCAAAATCTCACACAACGGCTTGTGATCTGTTCTTACTTCAAACGAGCTTCCCCGTAACAGGTTTTTTATTTTTCTTATGGCCCAATAAACAGCTAACGCTTCCCGTTCCACAACAGAATACCTCAACTCCGGACCTCTTAAGCTTCTTGAAAAAAACAAAATGACTACCTCTTGTACTCCAACTTCTTGTACTAGAACAGCTCCTAACCCTTTTAGGCTTGCATCTGTTATCAAAACAGATCTTTTCTCAGGATCAAAACTGTTCAACTTAGGGGCATTGTTCGATTTTTCCTTAAGAAAGATGAACTCCTTTTCACACTCATCACTCCACATGAACTCACAACCCTTCTTCAATAGTGACCTCATGCTAACACACAATGAGGCAAATCCATTTAAATTTACTATAGTATTCCTCCATACCTAGAAAGCTGATCAATTCTTCCTTGTTCTTTGGAGAGGACATTTTCATTATGGTACTGATTAAACTAGCTGTCGGTAAAATTCCACCTTTCGAGATTGTGTGACCTAGATAATCTATAGAGTCTTTCTTAAATTTGCATTTCTCAATCTTTACAGTCAAACCTGATTCACTCAAACGCTTCAAAACATCACTAAGTCTAGAATCATGCTCCTCATCACAACTAGCAAATATATGAATGTCATCCTGATATATTCTAACTCCTTTCAAACCTTTCAAAACACCTTCCAAAGCCCTTTGAAAAACTGAGGCGGCTGAAACTAGCTCAAATGGAAGTCTCACAAAACGGAATGTGCCAAATGGAGTTACAAAAGCCGTCAAATCCTTAGACTCATCATCAAGCTTTATCTGGTGGTAGGCGGATCTCAAATCCACAGTGCTAAAGACCTTTGCCCGCTTCAGTAACATTAACTTGTCTGCAACTTTTGGTAAGGGGTAGTGATCTACCACAACACACTTATTCAACTCCCTGAGGTCTATGCATAAACAAAGAGAGCCATCCGATTTTTTAGCGGCTACAATCGGAGCAACCCATTGAGTTGCCTCTACCTCTTCTATGATACCCTCATTGACTAGTCTCCCTAACTCCACTTTTACTTGATCTTTGACAGCAATGGGGACACTGCGCACTTTACAACAAACAGGTATGGCATCCTCCTTCAACTTAATATGGTGATTATAGTTTCTCAAACATCCTAAACTTTCTGAAAAAAACATTAGGAAAGCCCTCTTTCAATTTGTCACAAAAATTCTTATCACAGTTTTGATTTACAGAATTAACGTTAGTATTCCCAATGGGAAGTTCTTTCAATATGATAGGGGGAGAGGAATTGGGGTCTAACATTACCCCCAAATCTCTTTGAACAAACCAACTCAAAATGCTATCCCCCTTTTGTGAAATATACACTTTCGAGCTGGTAACCCTTCCTTTGTAGTCGATGGTTCCCCTAAAATACCCTAAAAGCTCGATTGGTTTCCCACCGTATGCCAATGGTCTTATATCGGGGCGAAACATTTTTATTTTTCCTACCAAGTTCCTGAGAGAAAATTCTTTTGCCACAATGGTGATTTTGGCACCTGAATCGAATAACACTTTAGTGGCATGGCCATCTACCAAAATCTCATCACTGGGACAGTTCTTCTTTTCAGGACCAAGTACAACTTGAACTAAGATTTGACCACAATCAAACTCTTCATCATTTTCACTTGCTTCATTGAAATCATAATAAATCTCACTAACCTTTCCCTTGTAATCCCTCCCCTTGCAAGCGATAGAAAAATGCCCTTTCCTTTTGCACTTGCTACACGTGGCTTTCCAACCGGGACACTGCCTGTCGTTTGCAAAATGTCCCATCTTGCCACATCTAAAGCATTTTACCTGGGCAAAATCAAATTTTCTACTTGGTTTATCACTGGGAAACTTGTTAGTGGGTAAATCTTTCTTACCACCTTTTTGACCAGTCTTTTCTTTCTGCACATTAGAAGTTTTAACAAGATTAACAGTGTTTTTCTCTTTACTCTCCCCATTCTTTTTTATAACCTCTTCACACTTAATAGAGTGTTCAATCCTCTTTGCTATGCTAATTCCATCATCCAAATCAGGCTCATCTTTCTGCCATAACTCTTCCCTAACACGTTCGATGCTACACCCCAGCATAAACTGGTCCCTTATTCTTTTGTCAGTAGAGGCCCCAAATTTGCAAGTAGATGTTAACTTCCTCAGTGCAGTTATATAATTCTCTACACTCTCTTCTTCAAGTTGTGTTCTGCGACCAAAATTACATCTCTCTAAAATGGTGCTGACCTTTGGTAGGTAATGTTTATCAAGCATAGCTATGCAAATCTCATATTCATTTAAATTCCGATCTTGCAGTTCAGGGAGGCGGTCAAACACCTCCTAACCTTCTGATCCTAAGCAGTGTAACAACAAAGCCATCTTTCTTTCGGCACTTAAACTGGCACCACATACCTTTTCATATCTCTCAAAAACCTTGCGCCACTTCTGCCATCAGAGACCATAAGAATGGCTACATCTGCAGGTTCAGATTGGAGATCTGATGTTTTTAAAAAGGTTAAGCTTTACAGATTATCTCCTCATGCCACAACTGGTAAGACACCGTTTGAACTCTTCAGATGTAGGAGTGCTAACACTTTAGTAACTCCTCCTTGGATAAATGATTTACATCTGAAAGCATTATCTGGGAGTCATGAGTGGAAGGTTGGTCAAGAAAGGAAGATTCAAGCTAGGAAAAGAATTCATGATTTGAGGAACTCAGTTAAAAAAACGGTGGTACATGTGGGTGATTGGGTTCTCATAAAAAATCCTTGTAAGAAGAACAAAATGGTATCTGCTTAATTTTTAAAACCTATACAAGTCATCAAGGTTTTAGGTAATGTGATTAAAACTGCAGATCATCGCATTTGGAACTTGAACAGAGTGGTGGTGATCAGGAAGGACTTTGTATGCAAGTCTAAGTCTCCTGTGTCAAGCTCTTCATCTCCAGATACCTCATTGCATCGGACTGTGATTGGTCCCACCATTGCAAGGAAATCTTCAAGGGTTACATGTGTACCTGCTCCTTTAAAGGATTTTGCAAAATAGTGTTTCTTTTATTTTGTTATTTATTATGGGAAGGGAGATGTGTGGCATCCTGCATCCTGCTGTTTGTTGCCAGGTTGCCAGATGCATTAGAATACTCTGTACAAGTTCTAGGAATGTTATGTTTAGAGTACATGAACAGTTAAGCTTGGACCTCTCTACTGATGACAGCTCTCCTGTGGATGGGATCCCGATGTATAATAAATACTTGTTTTACCTTCTAAAACTCTTGGACTTCTTTACACTTCCCCATTCAGTTTCCCCCAGAATCGTATTAGGGCTTTTGCAGCCAACATATTCCATGAGATCATATCAGTTTCCAATCTTATTGCCTGGATCACAGCAGAACTGGGGAGTGACAGTAAATACTTTAAACATTTTCCCTCTTCAGCATCCCACCTGTCTTTTCCACTAATACATAGCAATTCAGTGCCATATAGGAGTTTTACAGGGGATCATTGCTTCATAGGCTTTTAGCACAGGTCTGCATGTCATATCTCCAAAGGACTTTTCCAGCCTGCTCACCGAGGCGATAGCCCTAGTCTTAAGGGCCCCTATGTGGATATTCCATTTCAGAGACAGCTTGAACCAAATCCAGTCTCAAAGAACCTAAATGCCAGTCAATGGCTGTTGCGGTGGAATGCCCACCATAACACCCATTGCCCTACCCTTTCTCATTAAGGGGCCTAAAACTGTCTTATAAATAAGGCAAAGCCCCTATCACCATCACAATGTCACTAAAAGTGATATTGTGGTGGCGATAGGGGCTTG
The DNA here is from genome assembly GCF_964261635.1 of Lissotriton helveticus. Lineage (NCBI taxonomy): Eukaryota > Metazoa > Chordata > Amphibia > Caudata > Salamandridae > Lissotriton > Lissotriton helveticus. The sequence goes on from NC_136063.1 coordinate 54,614,711, forward strand.
TAAATATGGCCCATTGTGTGCAGTTTTAATCTGCCATTTCAAACTTGCAAATAAACTTTATGCCAGGCTTAAACCTTAATTTTCAATCAATATAAGTCAGCCCTAGGGTAGGCCATAAACAGCCCAGAGAGCAGGGTGCAATGCAGTTAAAAAGTTGGAAATGTACTTTTAAGTTTTACATGTTCTAATAGTAAAAAACTAAAGTCCATATTTATCCTACTTTCACTCAGCAAAACGTAGCACAACACGGCAAGCTAGCCTGCTGCACTGCATGAACGGGAAACAGCAGGATTGTGCCGCATTTAACTTGATATTGAGCATTCCTGTCCTTTCCTTGCACTGGCACACTTTTGGCTTCCTAGCACCAATGCAGTCCCCCTATGTCATGGTGCAATGGGGTCTGCATTGCAGGCAGGACTATTTTCGTGTAGGAAGGGACACCTTCCTGCCCAAAAAATAATCATCAGAGGCATTTTACTCTTTCTACGTGTGCCTCATAATATAGCCCAAATAGCCTGTGCTCTGCCTCCATACAAAAGGCCTAAAGACCCTGTCTTGTTACTGCAGCCAGCTTGGAGCCACAGAAGGGGAGTCGGGAAATTCCATGCCTCTCAAAGATCTCAAAGAACCTTTCCAGAAGCTTCTCCCACCTTCCATAAGAAGTACTCCAGGGTATAAAAATAGGATCTCCGGACCCACTCTTAGGTTCACTACTACACTCAGAGGACCAGCTGCTGCTGTGATCTTCTTTGAACTCTTCTACAATTCTGCTGTACCACTAAGGACTGCTCTGCTGACTGAAGCCTGTCTTAAACACTCAGCCCCCAGCCCTGCTGTTGAGACTTGCATCTACACCTGCACCCAGGACTGGTAGAAATGGCCCCAAGGGCTTCCTTTCTAGCCTCCTGTTCATAGCCACAGATACATAACAGACTCCCACCATCTTGAACCCACACCTGGGCCTAGCCTAATTGAGTCCTGATCCCCCCCAAGAGGTGTTCCTTCAGTCCTAGACCACTGGTTGTGGTGCCTAAGGTACCCAGATGGCAAATGTTCAAAACTGAGGACTTACAATTTGGGCAAAAAGTACTCTGAGAACCAAGAGGAGACTACGACCTGCTCCCCTATCTGCCTGAGGGGCACCGCCAGTCAGATTGACTTTGTGTCTTCTCCTGCTACATTCTTCTCCGCAGCAGCAACTCGGTTTAGGCGGTGCTTCATCAAAAAGGTGTCAGACCTTTTGGTACTGATGTTGGATACAGCCCTCTGCTTCGTCCTGCTGGAGTTTTTTTCTTCCATTTCAGTGACTAAGTCCAAACGTAAAGATCTTAACAGCAGTTTCGACCTACAAGTGTCTGACAACACACTCTCTGCTCTGACACCTCCTTTACCCTTGACCCACTGAACTTTACCCTCTCAGTCATTTTTTTTCAGAATTTTGTCTAAGTCAAAAGGCAGCGCTGACCAGGCCAAACTTCTCTCCATCACTGTCGGCCTTAACCTTTGACTTTGACTAGGTCTTGTGTGACCTGATGTTCGTGGTTGGTGCTTTGATCTTTTAGGGGCTATTTTGACCCCTAAACGTTAAGCATTCATAACTACAGTTCTACTGGTTGGATTGTTGTTATTTTGGTGTCAAATAATTTTGTAAAACCTACTTTCTTTTTTACATTGGTTTGGGATGTTACTTGTGTTGTTTTATCACTTTATTTACTGTTTATGTACTGCATAAGTACTTTAACCCCTTCCATGCTCATGACAAGGTCAGCTCGTCATGAGGCACACTAGAGCTGTGCTAATGACGAGCTGACCATGTCATGAAGAATGGGATCATGTAAATTTCAGCACCCAGCGGGAATTGCCTTAGCACCAATGTGGTTAAACGTTGCCTTTATGTTAAGCCTGACTGCATTTTGTGCAAAGCTACCCTGGGTTAAGCACAGGTTAATTTAGTGACTTTCTGTGTTTCACCCAGCAAGAAATGTTGGCTTTTGCTTGACCAGGGCTTCCACGCCAGTCATCCAACAGCCCAATTTCTCACACCTCTTTAATGCCAAAGTTGGAATTTAGGTCACAATTGTGAACATGCCACCTTTAGAAAGCTGTTACAGCAAACAAAAGCTGGCATTTTCTTGTCCTATAGTAGTTAAATGAATTCTCCCCTTGGGGAAATAAATCAATTACCTTTAGATCTTCCAACATTCAATCATAAACCGCCTATCATGCCACAGAGGTATACAGTCATACAGTTGTAGCACATCAATATGAAGTTTCCACAGAGTTTTAATGTTATACTAATTACCACACAGAAATCAATTGTTGAAAACTGCTCAACAAAGGCGGCTCCCCTGACACTCACAGGGAGCTTAGCCGGGCACTACACGGCATCACAGAGCCGAAATTGCTTTTTAAAAAAGTTATTTTTGAAGTTGGTTAGAAAAATTTGTTTTACTTTTTAATTCACTCCTTGTCATAGCGCCTGTTCATATTAGCTGTTGGGGGCATTTTCGAGCCGTTTCTGGGCTCTGAATGACATCTGGTAACCAAAGTCTAAACCGGAAGGTCCCGTCATCTTGGATTGGGAAGAGGGCATTTTGCGCTCTAGTGCGAGGGCGAACACAGGACCTCGCGCTTCATAAATGGCCGCACTCACTCGTCCGCGCAGCGGGCGGGCGCAGCGGGCGCGCCGATGGCGCGCCGGAGGCGCGCCAGAGGCAAGCCCGTCTGGGCCCGTCCGGACCCGTACGGACCTAAGACCAGACACGCTGCCCAAAGCAAAGCGAGGGCCTCTCACATACTCGCAAGAACAACTTTTGTCTCTCTGCCCCAAAGCCTCCTGCCTCTGTCCGAGGGGTTTGAGGATGGATGTGCTTTTCAAAGTCTGCGATCTATGTACTACGGAAAGTAAAGAGGCCCAGAATGCTCCCCCCCCAGGGAGCTACTTCGATTAGCCCTCTTGAACTGTAGATCTTTACCTAGGCACTCCTTACACATCCACCATCTGATTCTGGATCACAAGCTTGATGTGCTATTTTTGTCGGAAACATGGACATCTGACAGTTCGGATTTCGACATGGCGAACGCTCTTCCCCCCGGATTTTGTATCTTCTGCCAGCACAGACCGCGAGGCAGAGGGGGCGGGCTGGCCATTATATATAGAGATACTTTGATATGTAGGGCCGCTGAAGGGTCTATCCTGGATGCGGAAAGTTGTAGCTTTAAGATTCAACTGTCCCCCAACGACTCACTGTCGGGGCTGCTGATTTACCGGCCTCCGGGCAACATCAAGCAGTTCGCGAACTCTCTGCTTGAAGAGGCCCCAATGCTAATAGCGTCGGCACCCAATTTTCTCCTGCTTGGAGACTTAAACCTACATTTCGACTCAGCGGAGGATAAAGCTGCAAACGACCTAAGATCCGAACTTGGGTTGGGGAACATCACCCTCCATAATCAGGAGCCCACCCACGTTAAGGGCCATCTATTGGATACGGTGTTTTCTAATCTTCCCCTTCTTTCCATGTCACCGTCCCTGCCTCTCCCTTGGACCGATCATTTCCTGATCCCCTTCCAACTGGGTTTTGTTACAGCTCCCCCACCTCCCCCGGCAGCCACAGCACAAGTACTAGTAAGGGCATGGTCGAAACTCCCGGTCAGCGATCTTACACGCAAGCTGACACATACCATCCCAGTGCTTAATAGGGATCCTATAGAGGCAGATGAGGCTTTCTGCGAATGGCTCAGCACAGCCTTAGATGTGGTACTCCCCCTGAAAATAGCCAACAGGAAGACGGGGGGCCCCAAATCCTTATGGTTCACCCCAGAGCTGGGTCTTCTGAGAAAAATTTGTAAAAAGAAAGAACGTGACTGGCGGAAAAACTGGGCAGGAAACTCCAAAGAAGAGTACAGGGCAGCCATGAGAACTTATAAAGTGGCACGCAATGCCACCAAAGCGGCCTACCTTGAAAATAGGATAAAATCATCAGCCAATTCTTCAAGGGAAACCTATAAAATTCTCAAAGAGCTGCTCAAAGTTCCAGTATCTTCAGAACCCTTAGAGGGGAGTACGGACCGCTGTAACCTTCTGGCCCAGTACTTTAACCAGAAAATTCAAAACATCATAGCCGGCCTCCCCTTGCCCCGTCAGAGCCCGCCCTCAGGGGAGAGCTGTCTGGCCACTGACAGAGCCGTGCTGGACAAGTTTGCCCCGATCACCAGGGAAGCTTTCTGTAAAGAGCTGGCCGCGCAAAAAAGTGGCTCTCTGACGGATCCCATGCCTATGTACATCCTAAAGCAGTTTATGGATGTCATAGCGGGACCGGCAGTAGATCTACTCAACGCTTCCTTTGCCGCCGCCAAGGTCCCCCCCAGTTGGAAGCAGGCTATAGTAAAAGCCCTGCTAAAAAAAGCGGGGCTTGACCCCGCTGAGTTGTCCAACTTTCGGCCAATCTCCCTACTGCCAGGGATGGGAAAGATTGCTGAGAAATGGGTTAACCAGCAACTCTCGTCCTTTTTGGAATCAAACGAGTTGTTACGGCACACCCAGACTGGCTTTCGGCCCGGTCAGGGTACTGACTCGGCGCTGATCACCATGGTAGAAGAGGGTAGGTGCATCTTAGATTCAGGAGGATCAGCAGCCCTGGTCCTCCTGGATCTGAGCGCGGCATTTGACACGGTGGATCACAAGATCTTGATCCACCGGTTGGAGGAGCTGGGAGTAGGAGGCCTGGCGCTCACCTGGCTAACGTCATTCTTGAGTGATCGAACATATCAAGTGTGCGAGGGCAACAATAGATCAGTGCCCACCCCCCTTCAGTGTGGTGTCCCACAGGGCTCATCACTGAGCCCTACGCTTTTTAACGTCTACATGGCCCCACTGGAGGGGGAGGTCGCACCCTTTGGAGTGAAACTCGCAACGTACGCGGACGACACCCAATTGATTGTTTCGCTCTCGCTCGCAGAAAGCCATGGTGAGAAGTTTGCCGCCTGCCTTACCAACATCATGGCATGGATGGCCGACTCAAGACTCAAGCTTAATGCCTCCAAAACCGAGGTGATGTTGCTGGGAAATCTCTGCACCTCCCTCCCCAAATGTATGTGGCCGGCTTGTTTAGGAGATCCTCCGACCCCGAAGGGATCCATAAAAAAGTCTCGGCGTCTGGCTTGAACCAGAGCTGTCGATGCACACTCAGGCGAAAAAAACTGCAGGGTGCTGCTATGGGCTGCTCCGCTCAATACGGAAAGTTATGCCTTTACTCCCACTAGACTCCAGGAAATTGCTGGTACAGGGCCTTATTTTGTCAAGACTTGATTATAACAATGCCCTTTTCTTGGCTGCACCGGAATACACCCTGAATGTGCTCCAGAGGGCACAGAATGCAGCTGCAAGACTGCTGACGAATACATCCAGAAGAACGTCAGCGAAACCAGCCTTGAAAGCGCTCCATTGGCTGCCCATAAGAGCGAGAGTGAAATTCAAAGCGCTCTGTACAGTGTTCAGAGTCCTCCAAGGCACAGGCCCTCCGATCCTTAGAGATCTGATCCGCCCTTACAAATCATCACGAACGCTCCGCTCTGGCGAGGAAAACCTGGTAGCTATCCCGAGAGCAAAAAGAGCAAGGACCGGAGGTCGCCGCTTTTCAATAAACGCGGGTCAGCTATGGAACTCCCTCCCAACATCAATGAGGAAAGAACCTAGCTTGACCAGATTCCGAAAATCCCTGAAAACGTTCCTTTTTCCCCAGAATGACTAACATCTCTGGATGCGGTTCAGAGGAGGTCTGTCTGTGTGTACACGTAGCGCTGGGACGCTCAAGGGCAGCCATGCGCTTTAGAAATTCCTTTTCATTTCATTTCATTTCATTTCATTCATAGTCATTATTATACAATCATAATTCCGCACAGTATTAAAAAAATTGTTTATATGTTCATACAGGACGGCTTCACATTTACAAGATCTCAGCTGTGCATGATTTAATCCCCATCCCATACTATGGAAGAAACAGTTTTTATAGCAATAAAATATCATAGAAATAATTCAAAAAAGCGAGAACATTTTAAAATGGTGCAGGTCTGCTAACATCATTAAAAGTAATATGTAATGCTTCTCAAGGCTAATCATCTACCATAAAACAGTTTCAAATGGATCCTGCGTATAAAAAAATATGTTGATGCATGTCGTGGTATTTATGGTCTGTTGCCACCTTCTTCCGGACAAGAACAAAAATTATACAATCGCCCATACAAATTCACAAAATATTTTTAAAACCATTCAGTGGGATAAAAATTCCAACCATCAGCCTTCTCCTTTGGATCAAAGTACCAGGGATGGTTATTTTCTATTTTTCAATTTTTGGTGCAAAACATATAATGTGTTCACAGGGTTGAACATCATTCAGTAAATATGTCAGCTTTTACATTGAGGAACGAACATAGGCCTTCCCAAGCCCCATCATATGGGATTATAAGACAGTATTTGTGTCCTGGGGGGCTTTATCCTCCTTTTTATTTGTAAAGCTTGTGCTCCCCTTTGTCAAGATCACAACATTGAACGTTGCCCTATTTAGCTTTCTGGGATTACTCTGTTCATTCAATAAAACACTGAGGGCTTCTCGCCTCTCGTAATCTGCGACCAATTTGCAACCATTTAATGCCTCCAGCCTGTATCCTTGGTCACTAGACTAGGTGTTGCTGGCACATGGTATTTGTGTATTGCTCCCAGACAGTGAGACAAATGGAGAATAGGTTTTGGCAGGAGGATGGGCCACCTCTGACTAGAGGAGGGGAAGGAGCTGTCACCTACTACACTTGCACATTACAAAGCCTCTGCCTGAGAACACTCACTAACAGTTGGACACTAGTCTTTTGTGGTCTTTTAAAGCTCTTCTGGGGGTGGAAACCTGCATAACCTTCTCCTATTTAAAAGTGGGCAGCAGGTATACATATCTTTCCTCTATCTGTCACCCGCACATTTAGGATTTCTCTTACATCAGTTCCTTCTGTTCCAGCAGTACTAAAGACATCCATATAATTCAAGAGTCAGCTCTTGCACACTTACACTCTGCTAAGGTCAGAGACAAAGATTTGAAGACAAAGTCCTAATCCATGGTGTGCGGTGGGAAATAATGTCTGGTTGTCCACAGATTATCAGTTTCTCCCAGGGTCACATCCAGTGTTTTTCCTATTCCTTTACTCATTTCAGGATGTATGACATTACAACGCATGCTTTTACATCGCATGCTTTTACAACGCATACCATTACAACGCATAGTGCTTTGGGGCGCTGGATAGTGAATAGTTTAATTTACTATTCCAACTCCAGTCCCCGTGGACAGTAGGGAAGGTGTTGGACAGTAAATTAAACCTATTCCCTATCCTAGAGCGCCCCCCAGCGCAATGCATTGTAATGGTTTGCGTTGTAAAAGTTGCGTCGTAAAGGCACTGCGTGGTAAAAGTTGCGTTGTAAAGGATGTTTCCCCTCATTTCATATCACTAGATTGATAGAGCCATCAGCACTAAAGCTAGAACGACCTTGTCACTGGAGAATACATGATCTATGTTATGTTTCTAGGGTATAAAACAGTGTCTCTTCCACTCCTGTTACAACTCCATACACTCCTGTACAAGGAACAAAGGATTATAAGATGTGAGACATGTTGAATGCTCAGTACATAGGGGTGAACTACTGTAATTGATCTCTCAGAAATCCGGTGATGTATGGGATAAATCCTAAGAGCCAGCAGTATTCCTCCAGGCACAAAGAATGGTAAGAACTTCCCTTACTGTGCTCTGGTATTTCCTCCTCTGTTGTCTGCAATGTTCATTGTACAATTGCCTGTGCTCCTGTGCCTTGTCTTGAATGTTTACACCTGCTCATCTTGCAGTCCTGTGGAGTTCACCCATCTTCAGTTCTCAGGCAAGTTTCTTGGTTTGCCTGGGGGCTAATTACAGTGAGACTGCAAGTCACCGTAAACCACTACCTCTTATAGGGTTAGAGTGGCATTGCTTTCCTTCATACCTGATGCAGACCTCCTCCTCTTTCCCCCTATGTTTTAACAGATACTTAGGTTGCATCCGACTATCACACCGCCTGCAGTAGGTCTACATCCCGTGCAAGCAAATCTACTATCCAAACTGCTGGCAAGAGACATCCCTATCTCTCTCTCTCTCTCGCTCACTCACTCTCTCTCTCTCTCTCTCTCTCTCTCACTCACTCTCTCTCACTCACTCACTCTCTCTCTTTCTCTCTCTCTCTCTCGCTCTCTTTCTCTCTCTCACTCTCTCTCTTTCTCTCTCTCTCTCTCTCTCTTTCTCTCTCTCTCTCTCTCTCTCTCTCTCTCTCTCTCTCTGTCTCACGCCACTCTCTGTCTCACTCTCTGTCTCTCCCTCTCTCTTTCTCTCTCTCACTTTCTCTTTATCTATCTATCTCTCACTCTCTTTCTTTCTCTTTCTCTCTTTCTCAATCTCTCCCTCTTCCTCACTCTCTTTCTCTCTCTCTTTCTCTCTGTCTTCCTCTCACCCTCTCTCCCACTACCTTTCTTTACTTTTCTCTCTCCCTCTCGCAATCTCTCCCTCCTCTCTCCCTCTTTCTCTCTCTCTCCCTCTCCATTTCTCTCTTGCTCCTTCTCCCTCTCACTCAATCTGTCTCTCTCTCTTTCTCTCTGTCTCTCTCACTCTCTTGCTCTCACTCTCTCTCTGTGTCTTCCTCTCTCTCACTCTCTCTCTTTTTCTCTCTCTCTCAATCTCTCTCCCTCTTTCCCCCTCTCTCTTTCTTCCTCTCTCTCTCCTCTCTCTTCCTCTCTCTTAATTTCTTACTATCTTCCTTTCTCTCTCTCTTTCTCTCTTTCACCCTCTCTCTTTCTTCCTCTCTCTCTTCCTCGCTCTCTCTTCTCTCTTCTAATTTCTTACTATCTTCCTTTCTCTCTCTCTTTCTCTCTTTCACCCTCTCTTTCTACCACCTCTCTCTCTCAATCTCTCTCAATTTCTCTCTTTCTTTTTCTTCTTCCCTCTCTCCTCTCTCTTCATCTCTCTTAATTTCTCTCTCTCTCTCTCTCAAATGGCAGTTGTCAATAATATCTTCTTTCTATCAGCCACTGAAGAAAGTGGAACAATACTGTCTCATAAATGAATCTCTTGCTGTTCAAAATGCACCTCTCCCCACCACTCTTCCAGCCAGAGGCCCTGAACATTGATTCCAGCTGCAGCACGAGATCAACACATTTACCATTGGTGTGATTTGGAAATAATGGGGGTGACTACCTTTGAAAAGAAGGCCATATTGGTGTGGAGTGAGCTCGCCATAAAAATGATGAATAGGCTTCAGCTCCTGGGAGTCTCAATGTCCGTTCACCTTGTTTGCCCTCTTTAGATTCATCCATGTTGGCCATGAAATCAGTTTGAGAGGTCCATTACAGTGCATTATGGCCTCTGAATCCAGTGCCATTGGACCTACCTGCTGAACCCCACAGAACATAGGGTCAGATGTATCATCTTTGCAGTTTGCGAGTCCTTAAAAGCGAATGTTAGGGATTCGCTAATAAGGACTCGCAAAATGCAATGTATGTAGGATTCGCACTAATAAATTGGATTCCTACATATTCCTTTATTGCGATTCGCAATTAAGGAGTACCTACCCATTCATTCCTATGGGCCTAATGGGAAGACATTCACAATTTCTGAGTACCCAATAGGTATTCGCAAATTGTGAATGCAATTTCAAGGGTGCAAGGGTGCCAGAAGGACATCCTGTTGTACCCCTGAAATAAACATGTGTGCACATGTGGCACACATGCACTTTGAAAAATGCAAAAAAGTGAATTTTTCAAAGAAATCGCAAATTACCACCAACTTAAAGTTGGTGGTAATTTGTCATTTCTTATGTCAAAATGGCACAACTTGGGTGCTTCCAGAATTGCATTTAAGGAATGGCAATTTGCGATTACTTAAATGCATCCGCAAAATAGGGAATCGCAAATTTTGCGATTCCCTATTTTGAGAGGGCCGTTTGGGATGATACATCCCAAAAGGCTTTTTGCCGTTCGCAAACGGGCCAATTCTGAGAATCGGCCTGTTTGCGAACGGGATAAAGGCTTCTTACATCTGGCCCATAGACTTTTTCTGGGATGGAGGCCTTCAGAGAGGAACTGGGCAGCAGAACCTGGGAGACAAAGGTCTCTTGACTCTGCCCCTTCCCCAGTCAGTGCACAATGTAGCAATAAAGATAAGGGCACATCTCTCTCTGCTGACCTTCATCTATGAGATGTAAGATGGCACACATTGGAACAAATGAAAAGATTTGCAGGCCGACTCCAACACAAGGAACCCTGCCTGAGAGTATTGGAGAGTGTGGCTGGTATAGGACAATGGTGTATCCTAGTCTTTGTTAATATGGATTACTATAGCCCTAACTATTGGGTTAGGGTCCAGCTCTTGGGTATGGCTCAGTAGAAAAGCCATATCCAATCTCAACTTCTCTGTAGGCCTTTGAGGCTCTTGAACTGAAGTTAGCAGCATCTCTGCAGGCTTCAGCTGCTAAACCCCCAGAACAGCAGATCCCAGTCCTTCACTTGAATTTCTGTAGTGCTTTATGATGCTTTCTTATGTCAAGGCACTACTTTTTGTCAGCTACAGAGTTACATTTTTAGTACTTGCTACATAGTATTTAGCTGGTTCCTTCTGGAAGCTCTTTAGTCAAAAGAGTTGCAATTAGCATGTTTCATGAACTTTTCACAGTTTTGCACCTGAAGACTTTTATCTAGTATTATAGTACTTTGGAGTTGACCTTTGTCATCTGGGGCCATATGTAGCAAGCACTAATGCGTTTGCAAACGTCGAAATTCGCAGAATTTCGGCATTTGCGAACGCATTAGTGCTAAATGGTATCTATGAAAGAAATATGCGTGCAAAATAAGGAATTGCAAAATTTGCGATTCCTTATTTTGCGATTGCATATAACGAATCGAAAATTTTGCGATTTATTAAATGCAATGTAATAAGCATTAAAAAAATGCAAATTGGCCTTAAGGAATCACAAATTACCACCAACTTCAAGTTGGTGGTAATTTGCGAATTCCTTGAAAAATTCATTTTTTTGTATTTTCCAAAATGCAATGTGAAGCAAAGATATGCCCTTAGGGCATGTAGGTGCACCATATGTGCACCCATGCTAATGTCAGGGTTGCAACAGCACCCTTGAAATTATTCTCAATTTGCGATTTTCAAATTGCGAATCGCAAATTGAGAATAACTTCCCATTCATTCCTATAGGCCTCCTGGCCCATAGAAATCAATGGGAAAGTATTCCTTAATTGCGATTCGCAATTTGCTAATCGTAATCAAGGAATGCTAAGAAATCGCTAAAAAATTGCGATTTTGTACATACATCCCTATTTGCGATTCTCAAATAGAGATTTCTAAAAAATCGCTATTTGAGAATCGCAAATCAAGTTGTTGATCCATATGGCCCTATGTTCCTTGCAGGGTGCCTAGATGCTATAAACATCTGTTTCCTAATAGTTTTAGAACTCAGATATGTTCAGTGTTTATCTTTTTTTAAACATCTTTTTTATTAAGTTGGTGATGGATAGTGGGCACAGATACACCTTACAGTATCGTACCTTGAGGGTAGGACAGCTGCACATCAGCAGAATTCAGTCATCTTTGTCACCAAGGCCCTTTTTCAGGACAAGGGTTTGCCTCGACCTCTCCGGGCTGGTGCTTTACATTGTAGAACAGCGTTGGTTGCTCTCAATGTTGATTAAGTTTCTGTAATAACATCGGGGCATATTACCAAGCAATAGCGATAATTATCGCTATTGCTTGGTTAGAGACAAAAATTTACCGCTGAGCTGCGGCGATTTAATCGCAGATAAACCTTGGTATTACCAAGGTTTATCGCAAATGCGATAAAAAACGGCCGCAATGCATGAATATCGTTGAAAGGTCAGCGATATTCATGCATTACCGAGCTAATGCTCTTAGCCATGTTATCCACCTCCCATTGGATAACATGGCTAAGAACTGCTCAGGGCAGGTGTTAGCTTTTGGAGATATTCGCGTTTAGCGCGAATATCTCCAAAAGTTGGTAATAGGAGATAGCGATGTTAGCGACTGTTTCCAGTCGCTAACATCTTGGCACGCCCACTTTGCATGTCATTAGTGATAAATATCACTGACATGCAAAGTGGGGCCCAAGATGGTCGCTATCTCCTACTAGCTGTCGCTAACTGGTGTTAGCGACAGCTAGGTAATAGGGAGATAATTGTATCTCCGCTTTCTTGGCTTTTAAAGCCAAAAAGCGGAGATAAACCCCTTTGATAATATGCCCCACCATTGTTGTCTCTAGGCAGTGATAGCACAGCACGTCCGAAATAGCACACTGTCACAGCTAAAACAGCGAGGTGACTCCCTCACATCCGGCCTCTTTCCATGTCACACACTCTCAAATTTGGAAAATCTTCCATGCACCTTCCCCATTGCCCCGTTGCCTAAACTAAACCACATCTCAAACCAACACATGTTGGATTCGGGGATAGTTGGCAGCTTCCACCTCTGGTACTGCTCTGACATGTGTAAGAATTCATGTCAGTGTCTTTGAATCTGCATACATGGCCCCAGGTATGAAGTAGCAAGCTGCTCCCCCCACGCCCTTCCAGCAAGTATCAGAGCCCCTGGACAGTGCTTCCAGCTACTCCTTTCAGCCATCTCTCCTAAGGTGGTGGGCCTTTTCTCTGTGTGATGGAGAAGTGTGGCTCAATGGTTAGAGCGGCAGACCCTGATGCAGAGGTCTGGCCCGGGACCAGGGTTCAATTCCCGCCTCGGCGGGTCTTGGGCTCAATTTCCGCGGCCCTGATAATTCTCGCCTTGGTGCCTATTCTAATCATGGGTCCCACTCTGCAACTCTGGGCAATAGGTTGCTTAATTTCCACAACGGCCCCAACAACGCTAGGAGGCCTGGCTTCACCTTGGGGGTGCCAAGGAGTGGGCACTTCACAGGGAAAAGCCAGGAAGGGTTCCACAGCGGTATGCATACAAGCGCCTGAGATACCCCTTCGGGGATCGATTCGATGCGCTATACAAATACTACTACATTTACATTTACATGTATGCAGATAGAGGAATGGCCGCTGTGTCTCTTTGGTTACCTGGGGGACCTCCCTGGACCCCTCTGTAATAAGCTGTTTTTCCAGATCCGCTTTCTGATGCAGGGGAAGGGGAAGACATCCATGCGGGTCGGGTCTGGTGGCCCAGGGGATTAATGCACCTATTGTAGGGGATTGTCTTTGACCTCATGGTCACGGTTCAAATCCTGGTGGGCCCACTCAGACTTTCATTCTTCAAAAGTCAATAAAATGAGTACCATTGATTTGGATAACAATAAGCATCTGTTGTTTAGCACCAAGATGCCCTTCTGGGTGGAGGTGTGTAGTATGGCCTATCACCCCCATCTCCCTCCCTATACCGTGGAGCAGTCTCATTCTAGCGCTTCACTAACACGCTCTCTCAGGTGGGAGCTCTCAGGGCCACCAGGGGAGGGAGCCAGGATTCTTTGAAACAGCTAAAGGAAATATCCATTTCTAGAATATGATTTATGGACCATACTGTACAATGTGTAGTCCCTGTCCTGCATTGATGACGTCACCATATATCTAGAAGGTTTACATTGTGGCTGCCCTGGGGCAGGGATGGCGGAGGTAGGGAATGTGCACACGTGTAAGAGCTTATTAAAACCTTCCCCAATTATTAAGGCCTTGAACATGTTGCTAGTAAAAAATGAAAAAAATCTTTCCTCTTGCTCATTTAAGGCATGCACAAAGGTCAGGATGATTGGGCTTTGACTTATTCTATACCTCAACCCCACTAAAGGCCCCTCCTTGTCTATATATTGGCTGTTTAATAAAGAAATCCGGGCTTTTTCAAAGAAGGATGGCCACCCCTCTGGTCTTAGTCATGTAGGATGCACGTCTCTGGTTAGGAAACCAGTATGAACAGACGGCCATGTTATCAAGAAAGGGCGATACATTATCTTCCCTTTTATCGGCAGGAAACTACCGCTAAAGCGGTGATAATGGGCTTGATAATAGGCCCTTGTGAATTCCCATAGAAGCCCAGGTTCTGGTGTTAACCTGGGCTTCTATCGGAATTCACAAGGGCCTATTATCAAGCCCATTACCGCCGCTCTACTGTCAGTTTCCTGCCGATAAAAGCAGCGATAATGTATCGCCCTTTCTTTATAACATGGCCCGGGAAACATCCTTAACAACGCGGGCATTACCCCGTGCTGCTATTACGACGCTGCCTTTACAACGCAAGTCGTTACGGCGACTTGCGCTGAAGGGCGCTATTGGGTAGGGAATAGTTAATTTTCTATTCCAACACCTTCCCTACTGTAACGTGGGCTGGAGTTGGAATAGAAAATTTAACTATTCCACTATTCAGCCCTTACAGCGCAAGTCGTTGTAACGACTTGCGTTGTAAAAACAGCGTTGTAACGGCACGCGGTGTAAATGCCCGTGTTGTAATGCCGTACATCCACATGGCCCACAGTGTCCTGCCTTCTCTTTGCTTTTGAGCCATTGAAGGATGGATCTGGCCTTGATCGGGAAGTTCAAACCTTGGGCATTCAAGGAAACTATTGTTAGAGGAGCCTCCTGTTTCCTCCTTGTTGTCCTCCATCAACAAACCTCCAATATCTTGAGCCTGGCACAGGGGAGTATTTGTTATCCCATGCATTCATACAGGGGAGAGTTTGTAGAGAGAGTGTGCACAGCCCTCTTCGAGCCCTCCCCTTTGTGATAAGGGTGAAGCTGCCCTCACCCAGTCCAGTGATTGGCGGCATGTTCTCCCATGCATTCATACAGGGGAGGGTTTGTAAAGAAAGTGTGCACAACCCTCTTCGAGCCCCCCCCTTTGTGATATGGGTGAAGCTGCTTTTGCCTAGTCCAATGATTGGGGGCATGTTCTCCCATGCATTCATACAGCGGAGGGTTTGTAGAGAGAGTGTGCACACCCCTCTTCGAGCGCTACCCTTTGTGATAAGGGTGAAGCTGCCCTCACCCAGTCCAGTGATTGGGCGCATTTTCTTCCATGCATTCATACAGGGGAGGGTTTGTAGAGAGAGTGTGCACATCCCTCTTCGAGCCCTCCCCTTTGTGATATGGGTGCAGCTGCCCTCTCCCAGTCCAATGATTGGGTGCATGTTCTCCCATGCATTCATAAAGGGGAGGGTTTGTAGAGAGAGTGTGCACACCCCTCTTCGGGCCCTCACATTTGTGATATTGTCAAAGCAGCCTTCGCCCAGTCCAGTGATTGGGTGCATGTTCTCCAATGCATTCATACAGGGGAGGGTTTGTAGAGAATGTGTGCACACCCCTCTTCAAGCTCGTCCCTCTTTGTGATATGGGTGAAGCTGCCCTCACCCAGTCCAATGATTGGGTGCATGTTCTCCCATGCATTCATACAGGAGAGGGTTTGAAGAGAGTGTGTGCACATCCCTCTTCGAGCCTCCCCCTTTGTGATATGGATAAAGTTGCCCTCGCCGAGTCAGTGATTGGCAGCATGTTCTCCCATGCATACAGCGGAGGGTTTGTAGAGAGAGTGTGCACACCCCTCTTCAAGCCCCCCATTTGTGATATGGGCGAAGCTGCCCTCGCCCAGTCCAGTGATTGGGTGAATGTTCTCCCATGCACTCATACAGAGGAGGGTTTGTACAGAGATTGTGTGTTAGACCTGGCATACTTGGCGTAGGTCTCCTGATACCCCCCTGCTCCTTATACCCCTCTGCTAGCCCCCACATGCCGCCCCACTCTTTAGGCTAAACGCCCCTGTGTCCACGCAGTATCCCGCGCCAGGCACCTCCTCTTGTATCCCTGGCCTCTGCCCTCACCGATCCCCAATGACCCCATTTAGAAGGGACTTCCCAGCGTATCACCCCCGATCCCCCGGGTTCCTAAAGCCTTATCATAGGGCAGAACAGTGAAAGGCCCAATGTAGGATTCACCCGTTCCTAAAACCCCCGACCAGTAACCCCCCACGCAGGGCCCCGAACCAAGGAAAGCCTGGATGACAAAAGCCTTTGACAGGCTGCGAAGCTAGCATCTTGTAGTAAATGTCCTCTCCATGTTCTTCACTAGATAGACTGTATTATGACTTCTGTGACATCATAGAATGCCTGGGTGACTCTCTGGCTCACAGGGTCTCTCTCTACCTGACTGTGGCAGTTGGTCAACTCAGGCTGAGCTGTTAACAGCTGGCTCCTGGTGGGGTTTTACTTCTGTACTTATCATCTTGGAAGGAACTTACAATAAAGGATCTTGACATACACAGTGGACTGTGCATCTTCCTTTACTACAGTTTGGCGACGTTTTGAAGAGGATGAACCTACGCGTGAACCAAGGACAAAGTCTACTTAAGGAACTAAGCAAGTAAAAGGAATGAACTTAAGAAATCAAGAATTTTAAAGAGACTTCAAATTCAAACTAAAGGTAACGCCCTGTTGACCCCACCAGTGTCCTGTTCCACCTGGACAGCCTGCCCCCAGGGCGTGTGTTTCACTTTGATGTCAGCTGTTAGCCTGCGTGTGAAGTGTTCTAGTGCACCAATGAGTCTTGTGGACTGTTTGCCTACTGGATGTTATCAACTGCCTCCGCAGAAAACTCCTTGGTAGCTGTTGTCACTTTACATTAATAAGTGATTATTCACTGCTTTGTGTGACCGTTTTCAAAGTGCCTGCTGTCACCCCACTCCTGCCTTTGAAATGTTATCAAGCGACTTCCCTGAGGCCTGTGGTGTGTGTTTATTTTGTGGCCTTCATTTGGTGAGGGAAGCGTCAAGGTTTTCATCCACTATCTCTGTTTTGCATCTCTGGTGAGCATCCACAGTGTTGCAAGGGACACGAGAGAGCGTTTCTTGTTCACCTACCTCACTCTTCAAGTTCGGCATTTGTATCGAACTGCGGTGCTCTGCCCTCGTCTCTTCTTTTCTGCCGTCTGATGACGTTGTAGAATGTCGTGGGGGAGTTGGTGAATGCCTTGATGACGTCTGACTGCTCTTCGAATCTTCACGTCTGAGTACGTTTTTCAAGCTCCAGCCCTGTCTACGCGACGTAACGTGAGGAATGTCTAGAAAACGTCACTACGTGTTGAGAAGCCATTTTTGTTGCTCTGGTAACCAGTTCACCTTTGGCAACGCAACTTTCTCCGACGATGCGCACGTCTTTTGCGCATTCAAATAGTGCTCATTTCTAGACGGCGATATCTGAGTTGAATATACGGCGTGGTATGCAATCCGATTTTACCGCGTTTACATTTCAGTGCTCTGAGGTGATTCACACACGCTGCTATTTTGAACGCGGCAAACTTATTTTTGGCCAGATACTTTTTGGCAACACCTTTTCTTCCTATGTGGACGGACTCGTCTCTCCAAGTCTTAATGGCTGGTGCTGTTGGTAAGAGGAGGACGTCACGAAGAGATAACAAATCTTTGTCTGCAGAACAGATGCGAGATCCCGGATGAACTTCTAAACGTTGTGACTCTTCATTTTAAAAAAAAATGCTGTTCAGCGATTGCTCATGGAAAGATTTCCTTTATTTTGTTGTTTGCTGGCAGCAGCATTAAGTCTTGTGTATATGAGGAGAAAGTTTGAGTGGGGTCTTGTCTGCAATGTCTATTTTTCATTTCGTTTGTGTGTGAAGTCTTGTGGTATTTCTTGTTGACATTTGCGAGGGTAGTTTGTGACCTAATGCTCTGAATCTGTCTTCAGACAAGGTGGTGTTTTAAGGGTCAGTACCCTTGCGTCTTAGCTGTCCTCATTTTATTCATCCATATTGTCAGGGTTAGTACCCTGAAGTGTACCCTATCTAGGGGAGGTGTGCCTGTGTGGGTAGTCCATGCCCCGTGTAGTGGTGTTTGCGGGTAGTCCAAGCCCAATGTATTGTTGTTTGTGGGTAGTCCTTGCCCCATTTTTGTTCTCAGGTTTGTCATCCTGTGGTGTACCCTACTCAGGGGAGATTGTGAATTGCGGGTAGTTCATGCCCCATGTAGTAGTGTTTGTGGGTAGTCCATGCCCCATATTGTGGTGTTTGTGGGTAGTCCATGCCCCATTTTTTTGTTCCCAGGTTTATTTTCCTGTGGTGTACCCTACTCAGGGGAGATTGTGTATTTTTGGGTAGTCCATGCCCCATGTAGTGGTGTTTGCGGGTAGTCCATGCCCCATTTTTGTTCCCAGGGTTATTGTCCTGTGGTGTACCCTTTTCAGGGGAGGATGACTGTTTGTGGGTAGTCCATGCCCATTTTTGTTCCCAGGGTTACTATCCTGCGGTGTACCCTTATCAGGGGAGGTTGAGTGTTTGCGGGTAGTCCATTCCTCATACTCTGCGCTGTCCTCTGCTTTTAGGTGAGACTGTTTCTGCACTATGTTCTGGTCGAAGTCTACTTTCTTGTAACTCGTGGCCAGGGTTTCATGTTGGTAAGACTTTGAGCTGTGAATTTATTATATCTTTAGTCTCAGCATGTCTTTATCAGGGGAAGTTCTTGTTCCTTAATAAGGTTGTTTTTCTTCTGTGAATTTTTGTGATAGGGGTTTGCTCTCTTAGGGTTGTCTTGAGTGAATTTTACCCCTATTGTGTCTCTCTCTAGCGTCTCCGTCTACACTCACTTTTGTTCTAGGGTCTTTACCCTGTGGTGTACCCATGTGTGGGGAGGTTATGGGTGTGACAACTTAGCTTAGTTGCTTTGGTTCGTTAAGGGAGGGGGATGAGGCATATAGTATTACAATTTAGTTGTCTTTGTTCATATTTCTGCTAATGATACCTCATGCTAATGTTATCTCTGAACATCTCATTTGGCTCATTGTTGTACTTTCCTGCTGATGTTGCATTTGAGGTATTTTGCCTATCTGTTCTGTTACTATTCCATTAGGGAAGAGGATGCGTAGTAAATGTCCTCTCCACTGTTCTTCGCTAGATAGACTGTATTATGACTTCTGTGACATCATAGAATGCCTGGGTGACTCTCTGGCTCACAGGGTCTCTCTCTACCTGACTGTGGCAGTTGGTCAACTCAGGCTGAGCTGTTAACAGCTGGCTCCTGGTGGGGTTTTACTTCTGTACTTATCATCTTGGAAGGAACTTACAATAAAGGATCTTGACATACACAGTGGACTGTGCATCTTCCTTTACTACACATCTCCTCAAGGAGGGGGGTGGAATAGTTTCAGTCACACCTCCGGCCTCCCACAGTGATGGCCCCACTCCCCGCCGATCCTCTGGAAACCCGGAGACCAAGCTTCAAAGGGGCAAGACACTAGCTGGCAGGAAGCCCTAAATTCCACACCAGAGCACCAGAGACCTGCCTACGACAACTGGCACTTCAAAGAAAAAGGGACTATAACTGGCGGCCGGTCTGCTGGGTTTGTCTCTTCTGGACTATCTGCCGAGGGAGCCCTGCTGACTTGGTCGCAGCTCACCCTGTGTTGAGGAACTTTTCTCCCCTGGAATTAAGAGTGAGCCCTGCTGACGTGGTCGCGGCTCTACCGAATTGGATTTAAATACTGAAACTCTTTGGTACCTAAAGGGAGCCCTGCTGACGTGGTCTCAGCTCTACCGAATTGGATTTAACTACTTGAACTCTTTGGTACCTATAGGGAGCCCTGCTGAAGTGGTTGCGGCTCGACCGAATTGGATTTGAATACTTGGACTCGTTGGTACTTAGAGGGAGCCCTACTGCCGTGGTCGTGGCTTCACTCCCCCCCTACGGACCCTCTGTGTTGTCAGACTCGAGCCCTGCTGATGTGGTCGCGGCTCGAGGGTGACCTCACCACATCTTTCCCGCCTGGAGGAATCATCGAAGTGAAGAGTAGGAGTCGTACACGGGGTACGCCTCGCACCGGTCCCATCAGCGTGTCCCGCGGCTCGAGAAGGACGAGCCGAGCCAGCGGTGCGACACGGACCGGCCAACTAGAGGAATCATCACAATGCAGAGTAAGAGTCGTACACGTGGTACGCCTTGCACCGGTCCCAACAGCATGTCCCGCGGCTCAAGGAGTACGAGCCGAGCCAGCGGTGCCAAACACCTTTGTGCCTGGGAAGATCATCCTAGACCCTGGGGGTGTGGGCCGAATATCTGGAAGGCCACGCACTGGAGGCCTCAGCGTAGTACCTGGCTCAAATCGACCACCTAACGATCTCCTCCGTGGCTCAAGGATTGGGAGCCAGCCGCGAGGTGCGCCTTGGACCCACCCCCCTTCCTCTTCTCTGGGACTGTGAGTACTGCCCTCGCTCCTCCCGACCAGATCCGACTGAACTATCCCGAAGTCCCTACGTACTAAAGCAGACTCTTACCCCCTATTGGAGCATATAGTATACTTGTGTATATTTTGGTAACTTGATATTAATTGTTATATAAAGAACCCATTTTCATATCGACAACTATGTGGTGTTTCCTTGTGGTGTGGTGAGAGCTTGCTGTGCACAACTACAAATGCCTAACCCTCTCCTGAGGGTCAGACTCTAAACACTCGGCAACGTTCCTAGAGGCGGTGGGTCCCTGGGTGGCCAGAGGTAGTTACCCCTGCCCGCCAGGGAACCTCCCCCTCTAACAGTGTGCACACCCCTCTTCGAGCCCCCCCCCCTTTGTGATATGGGTGAAGCTGCCTTCGCCCAGTCCAGTGATTGGGTGCATTTTCTTTCATGCATTCATACATTGGATGGTTTGTAGAGAGAGTGTGCACACCCCTATTCAAGCCCTACCCTTTGTGATATGGGTGAAGCTGCCCTTGCCCGGTCCAGTGATTGGGTGCATTTTCTCCGATGCATTCAAACAGGGTAGGGTTTGTAGAGAGATTGTGCCCACCCCTCTTGGAGCCCCCCCTTTGGGTGAAGCTGCCCTTGCCCGGTCCAGTGATTGGGGGCATGTTCTCCCATGCAATCATACAGAGGAGGGTTTGTGTAGAGAGTGTGCACCCCCCTCTTTGAGCCCCCACTTTGTGATACGGGTGAAGCTGCCCTCGCCCAGTCCAGTGATTGGGCGCATGTTCTCCCATGCATTCATACAGGGAGCCAACAAAACCAAAATATAAACAACAACTAATGGTAACAACTCCGTAGCCAGTAACAGGCGATTCAACAAGGGCGGAGTAGGGAGGAGAATAAGAAGCATCATTGTGTGTGAATAAGAGTGAGTAGAGTTGGGGGGGGGCAGCCACAAGCCAGGAGTGTCGCCCTCTGCTCCCACCAGTGAGGGAAAGAGAACATAAAAGATCCTGGGGGGTAAGAGCGGCATGGCTGTACCTTCGATCCCAGGCCAAGTCCAGATTAATATCCTTTATAGCACATAAATAACAGTTGTAGTCCTAAAACTATCGATCTGACTGTGGTCACCCCCCGAAGATTAGGCACATTTCTAATGCTGGGTGTAACACAGAGTGCATGTACATGACAGGTGTCCAAGGCCTTCTGCTACAGGTAAAGAACTGGCTGGAGACTTTAGACCAGTATTCGAATTTCAAGTCACAAGTCTGAATATTGTGTGGCCTGAACAGCCACTCATCCTTCTGAAGTAGATACAATGCATGGCTCTGTTTAGGGTAAGAGAAATTAAGATCTGTTATATGCAGTGACCTAACGATGCACAACTATTATGTGTCTTAAATACTCCATGTAGTTGTTTTTGGCTCCCCATAAATTCCTATTAACTGTGTTTTTTCAACCCCTGATGCTGGTGTTTTATTGCCTCCAACACCTCTTCCGCACTGTAGAGGTGGCAAAGGAGAGAGTAAGAGAGAGAGAGACCTGCCTCGGAGTCCACAAGCTTAAACCTTAAAGGAGAACTGACATCTAA
Source organism: Lissotriton helveticus (assembly GCF_964261635.1). NCBI lineage: Eukaryota > Metazoa > Chordata > Amphibia > Caudata > Salamandridae > Lissotriton > Lissotriton helveticus. Next base: position 54,636,542 of record NC_136063.1, read on the forward strand.
ATTGCACACCAAAGATGATCTCAGAATATGACAGAGGGCCTTCCGCATTCCCTAAATTGTATTTATTTAACATGCAAAAGTGTATCCTCTCAGCACTTCAGATTAAATCACTGTCTTGAGAGCATTATTATATTGAGAGTTTTCAAAAATAAAGCTGAAAAACATTCAGGTCGCCGCCCTGATGGCATTGCTATTAGTTAACTACGACACAGGTGGGGGGTCATGTGTACACTTACAGCCACATGCATCAAGCTGTTTTGCATTCCCAAACGGTGCGAATCGCAAAATTCGGCCATTTGCGAATGCAAATACCTGTTTTGGGATGCATCATTTTTTTCTTTTTTCTCAATTTAAGAATTCGCACTTTTTTGCGATTTCTCAAATTGCGATAGCATTTATGAAATCGCAAATTTTGCGATTTCTTAAATGCTATGCATGATTTATTTTAATTTGCGAATTCGCAATTTGGAAGGGAAAAGTTTCAAAAGTGCAAAAAAATGCAATTTTGAAACTTATATTTTACACACACACCTGCCCTTGGGACATGTGTGTGAGTAAAATGTACTTACATGACATTTCAGGGGTGTAGGGGGGGTCCTTTGGAACCCCCCCTGCACCCTTGAAATCGCATTCTCATTTTGCGATTCCTTAATTGCGAATTCGCAAAATGAGAATGCCTTCCCATTGATTCCTATAGGCCTCAAGGCCCATAGGAATCAATGTAATGCAATTCGCAATTAAGGAATCGCAAATAAAGAAAATTAAGGAATCGCAAAAACTTTTGCAATTTCTAGATGCATGAGATTTTGCAATTCCTAAATTGCGATTCCTTAATTTTCGCAATTTAGGAATCGCAAATTCCTACAATAATGCATGTGGCTGTATATGTGCGATCGAGTCTTATTCTCCGTGGGCAAAACGTTCAGTTTATTAAATCAAATAACTTTAATTGTTTTGTGAAAATGCTCTTATATGTAATGACGAAGAAAGGCTCAGTGAAATAAAATATTTGCCTAGGATCACACAATTTGAGACAGGCTTATGAGTCAGGAGTATTACAGTCAGGTCGAACAGATCCTTCAAGTTACTAGACCTGTGGGCCTAGAAGCATTTTAATGATTTTCCTGGCCTGGCCATAGCAACCTCATGGCGATTACATCACATCCGGCACAGCTGCATGTCATTTTGATAACAACTTATTGCCTGACATTACTATCAAGACCTCAGGGAAACATCCTTTACAACGCAACTTTTACCACGCAGTGCCTTTACGACGCAACTATTACAACGCATGTCATTACAGCGCATTGCGCTGGGGGGCGCTCTAGGATAGGGAATAGATTTAATTTACTATCCAACACCTTCCCTACTATCCACGGGGACTGGAGTTGGAATAGTAAATTAAATTATTCACTATCCAGCACCCCTAAGCACTATGCGTTGTAACAGCATGCGTTGTAAAAACTGCGTTGTAAAGGCATGCGTGGTAAAAGCATGCGTTGTAATGTCATACATCCAGACCTCAATATTGTTTACAAAAATCTTGTTCTATTGGGTCTAGATTTTCCTATATTGCCGCTAAAGGAGCACGATTTGTGTATGCGATGTTACAGGACACAATAGTTTTCCCAGATTATATTTAGCCCTTGATATCCTGATCCCATATCATTGAGGTTAGGATTGGTGGCTCATACCAGGACGATGCCTGTGCATGACATGTTCTCCTCCATTCCACACTCAGGTGTCACTTATCCCATGATACCTTTTAGTGGCTGTTGCAAGTGAATGAAGGTAGCAGTATATCCATATTGCTCCTGTAGAGCCAATGCCAGTGATGAACCTCAGGGTGCAGCTAGATCTCTCCTTTATTGAGATAAAATGACACCTTGATTGACTGCGCGGGAATCTACAACAATGTCAGTTCATAGAGACAGGTCAAACTAGACCACAGGACTTGCCTCAGCAGTGGAGTGTGTAATGGCCTCAAAGCTATTCTGTTAGGGCCTTATGTATGAAGGTACCCATTTGCGAATCTCAAAGAGCGATTTTTAAAAAATCGCTATTTGTGATTCGCAAATTGGTATGTATGTAGAAAATCGCTTTTTATTGCGATTTTTTAAAATTCCATAATTGCGATTAGCAAATTGTGAATCGCAATTATGGAATACTTTCCCATTCATTCCTATGGGCCAGGAGGCCCATAGGAATGAATGGGAAGGTATTCTCAATTTTGTGATTCGCAATTTGAAATTCGCTAATTGAGAATAATTTCCAGGGTGCAGGGGTGTCCAAAGGACACCCTGTTGCACCCCTGAATTAAGTATGGCTGCACATGTGGCTCACATACATGCCCGTGCATCACATGGCACTTTGAAAAATGCAAAAATGTGCATTTTTCAAGGAATTCGCAAATTTCACCAACTTGAAGTTGGTGGTAATTTGCGATTCCTTAAGGACAATTTGCAATTTTTTTTTTGCTTCATACATTGCATTTAAGGAATCGCAAAATTTGTGATTCCTTAAATGCAATTGCAAAATAAGGAATCGCAAATTTTGCTATTCCTTCGGCGTTTGCGAATCCGAAATTGCTTCATACATATGGCCCTTAGTCACTAGACCTGCCACAATCACATGTCTTCGGTTATTTGGGTGTGGATGGTGTCAAGGTCTCTGACGTACGTTGCACATTTTCTAAAAGTACCCCAAAAATAGTCACGCTCAGAGACTTTGGGGGGTGTGGGCCCTGAAGGGAGGGCTTCAACTTTATATGGGTGAGAAGCATTTCTGTGATTATCCTGGAATGCTGTGCCTGTGACTGAGATGCAACCCTTATAACTCTAATCTCAATCCTCCAAAGAATGACAGGCTGCTCTACACCAGGCCGGAATCCAGTCACTTCATACACAGGTATGGGGGGTTGGATTGGCCCAATGGATCTGGAACAGGGTACGCCCACTATGCTCCCGATAGTGTAGGTAGTATTAGGATAGGAGTACAAATCTAATCATAACGAAACTGTAATGGTATAATGGATTAACTGTTTATCTTTTTTACCATTCTTGTAATGCTGGTTACAATGCTTTATTTTATCCTACTTATAACTGCAGCTCATGATTTTTACACAAAAATACAATTGTTTCTATAAATGTTTGAAAAGCGAGTTTGTATCTTTCTTGCGTGTCTCTTGTACATGCAAATGTAGACAACAAAAGGGTAGATCTGTTTCTGCAATTTCCTTGGGCAATGAGAGTGGTCATTTCTGAGGTTGAAGATACCATCTGGTACCCTGGAAGGTTTTAGGTTTGGATGGTGCACTGTGAGCTAGCTAGGAATTAGGCAAACATACTCTGATGATATGTGTGGGCTCAGTCCCCATATTCTGGCAATCGTTTCAGTGCAGTCTGACAGAATCTGCATTTCTCAAGACTGAGGGCTTCATCTACAAGAAAATGGTTCAGTGCTGCCAGCCATTTTGCTGTGCCATGCTGTGTCATTCTCAAAGCACAGGGGTGCATCATATTGGCAAAAATCTGACGCCTCCCTGTGCTTTCCCCTACATTAGCACATCATTGGCTGTCATGCGCCCTTTTGCAAGGGTGTCTGGATGGCGGGGATGATAGTTTTTGTGCAGGAAGGGACATTGATGGCATTGTTTTCTTTCTATGCAAGAGTTCAGGGAATTGTTTGAAAGCGTCAGGGTGCTCTGATGTGTCAATCTATGGTATTAGACAAAAGTAGTACTTGCAACAACCTAAGCACCAGTGTTTGCTGAAACAAAGGGTGCATCCTATATCAAATTGATCTCACTTATCATAAAAGGATAACAAAGTCCAGCGACAAGCCGTGAAAGGGAGTGGCATATGTGTGATTTGCATGCCAAGATCCGGATAGTGGTCAGAAGAAAGCTGAGGAGCAGTTTGCCAAGTTCAGTGTCAGTATCTTGTTGATTGTGACCAATGCATCAACCAGTAAAAGCAATGCCAGTGTCCAGTGCAACTTCAGTGATTTCATTATCTTCAGTGAGGAGACTACTTTGATCAGAGCATATCTTCGTAGTGCTGCCCAGGCACACCAGTCAGGCATAGACCCACCCAGTTGATGTCCAGTTGTTGGTTCTGTCTATGATTCAAGCAAAGGTTCCTGCTGCCTGGGAGTGAACCACCACCGGCAAACCACAGGCTTCCACACAATAGGAATGTGACTGCCATAAGAAATGCTATCTTTAGAAATCACTTTTGAAAGAACGAGGGGGCATATTACCAACAACTAGCGATAATTATCGCTATGTTGGCTTAGCGGCAATATTGTTATCGCCGAGCTGCGGCGATTTTTATTGCTTAGGAGCCTTGCTATTATCAAGGTTTATCTCCTAAGCGATAAAAATCGGCTGTAATGCATGAATATCGCTGAAAAGTCCGCGATATTCATGCATTACCGAGCTAATGCTCTTAGCCATGTTATCCACCTACCATTGGATAACATGGCTAAGAACTGCTCAGGGCAGGTGTTAGCTTTTGGAGATATTCACGCTTAGCGCGAATATCTCCAAAAGTAGGTAATAGGAGATAGCAATGTTAGCGACGGTTTCCAGTCGCTAACATCTTGGCACGCCCACTTTGCATGTCATTAGCGATAAATTTCACTGACATGCAAAGCGGGGCCCAAGATGGTCGCTATCTCCTACTAGCTGTCGCTAACTGGTGTTAGCGACAGCTAGGTAATAGGGAGATCATTTTATCTCCGCTTTCTTGGCTTTTAAAGCCAAAAAAGCGGCGATAAACCCCCTTGATAATATGCCCCACATATGTAAAAGTGAAACACACATAACATAAAAAATGTAAAGCCAATGAGCAAGTCATCAACAGTAACATTTGTTGATCTGAGAAAGGAATACAGTAAATAATTACTTTAAATCAACAGCCATATCATCAGCTTCTTTTTCCGCCTTTTGGGGTGATGTCAGTGAGAACCAGGATGGGATGATAATGAGGGAGCTGTGCTGTTTTTTTGTGATGCTCACTGATGCTAGTGGGATTGTCAGCTCGAACACTTTCCAAGGTGTTACCAATCCTGCTTTGTCTTCTGAACTCTGGTGGCTGACAGTGGCTGTGGGCTGTCTGTGTATTCAACCCAGCCTGGTGCCTTTTTTTTGGGGTGTGGGGGGTGTTACTGTAATGAATGTATAAATTGAATTTATTCTAATTCAATTTAATTGTCACTTGACTGTGTGACCTATGTCTTTTTCATTTTTATTTTGGAGCTGCTGCGTTTGAGATATTATCTCATGGTTATTGAACTTATTGATTACAATGCAAATTAATGTTACCTAAATGACTATCTAGCTCAATGGCTGTCAGTTAAATCCAGGCCTAATCTTAATTGTTGCATGAGGTCAGTCATGTGTGCTGATGCAACTCAGGAGGTCCCTTTCAGGCTCTAAATATGCATTTCCAATCCTTCAGCTATCAGAAAAGCATCTTTAAAGAGCCCACTTGCATTTCTGAGCACAATACACCTGATACACAGAGAGGTGATCTCCTAACACGGCCATAGGCAACATTTCACTTTTGTTTTTTTTTTTAAGTTTGAGTTTACAATATTTCACTTCTTAATCCAGAGGAATGATGAAGGGCAGATATTCTCGCTGTGTGAGAAGTTACTAAAGCGCCTTGAAACCCATGGCCTATGAGTGACCAGGCCAAATAACTGCTCTTTATATTTAAAAGAACTTGCACTAGTGTGCTGATGAGGCAGCATTTACTCCTCCTCTGTGGTGTCTGCAACACCCGACACTCGACCAATAGTCCAGGGTTATTTCCTAATATTTCTATCATAATAATCAGACCCAGCCATTCTCTTGAAAATGATTTGGAGACAATATTTATGTGCGAGGACATTGGGATACTCCCCCAGAGTGTATCTGCTGCAAACAGAGTGACAGACAAAGCTACTCTCAGCTGGTGAGCAGGGGCATGCATTTGTTTTATTGAGATTTATATAGCGCTGGCTAGACCCGGAGGTATCAGAGCGCTTTACACGAGGAACATAGCAAGAAAATGGGGGAACATCGTTTACGACGCGGTTTTTACACCGCACCTCCTTTACCCCGCAGCTATTACAACGCAAGTCGTTACTACGACTTGCGCTGGATGGCGCTGTGGGATAAGGAATCTTGCAATTTTATATTCCAACACCTTCCCTACTGTTACGGGGACTGGTGTTGGAATATAAAATTATAGGATTCCTAAATCCACACCCCTCCAACGCAAGTCGTTGTAACGACTTGCGTTGTAAGACTTGCGTGGTAAAGGCATGCGTTGTTACAACATGCGTTGTAACAACGTACATCCAAGAAAATGTCACAGTTGCATCAAATACATTAGTAACAAAACACAAAGAACAAATCCAAGGAGAAAAAAGAGGAAAAGGGGGTGGGGGAGTATGGAACACAATGAGAAGGGGTGAAGGGGACCTAGGGGGAGGAAATGGGGGGAAAAGGTCCGACAGGCGAGTCAGGGACCGTCAAGATGGACCCATGACTCGGGCCCAGAGAAGCATAAACACAAGGGGCCTCATTTATGAAAAGTGACGCATCGCTGCATGAAAACAGCGATGCGTCACTTTTCATTGCGCCCTCCTTGCGACACCAATGATGCGTCATATTTACAGTATGACACATCATTGCGCAAGGAGTTACAGATACGTCAGTATTTCTGACGTATCTGTAAGCGCAAAAGTGACGCATCGATGGAGTGTGTCACAAAAGTGACGCAACTCCAGCAATGCGTCCTTTCACATGGGGCAAGCACCATGTGAAAGGGCCTGCGTCAGTCTTACGCCTGCTGTGAGGCAGGCGCAAGATTTTGATGCAATGGTGTCCTAGAAGTGACGCAGTGAAATCTCATAGATTTCACTGCATCACTTCTACGACCCTTTCTTGCGTCAATACGGCCCCCTTGCATACATTACACCTGGCGCAGGTATAATGTGGCACAGGGTTTACAAAGTGACGCATCTAACTAGATGCGTCACTATGTAAAGATGGCGCAACGTGGTGCATTTTTTGCGCCACTGGTGCGTCACAAAAAGTGACACACCGGCAGCGTAAAAGTGACGCAGGGGCTCAAAAATGAGGCCCAAGATGCCGGAAGCATGTGAAAAAGTTCAGAACAACAATATAACAAAGGAGCTGACTCTGGGGTCAGCCGCCGGGGCCAGTACATACCTGATGACAAGCTTTTGTTGCAATGAGAAAACAATAGATCAATAGCACCCTTAAAAAAGGGGGATGACTGGCTGAAGTATTCTTCGTTGAACTTTCGTCCATGAGAATACATGTTGTGGAATGTCTTCAGGTCCATACCAGAGTCCATCTCTCAGGCTCAGTCTTCGGCAACCTTCTGTCGGTGCTATGTGCACTCATACTGTTCAGCCAGAAATCTATGCCTGAAATATGTGGAGGAGTTCACACGCTAGCATCTTGCCCTGGGCAATGTATGCCCCTGGCTCTCCATTTTACCTTCAAAAACAAACTCCCCATCGGTGTACGTGACTAAACCTGTTTACACAGTCACATCTTGCTGTGTTTGCTCTTCCTTGCGGCAGTGCCGAGCTTCATGTGATGCTCCTTCAGGATGTTGACTCCTGAGCAGTGTGCTGAAGCCAAGATTCCCAAGCAGTGTGTCCAAGCAAAAACTCCTGAGCAGTGTGCCCAAAATAAGACTCCTGAGCAGTGTGTCCAAGCCCAGACTCCCGAGCAGCGTGTCCAAACCCAGACTCCCGAGCAGTGTGTCCAAGCCCAGACTCCCAAGTAGTGTGTCCGAGCCCAGACTCCCGAGCAGTGTGTCCAAGCCAAGACTCCTGAGCAGTGTGCCCAAAATAAGACTCCTGAGCCATGTGTCCAAGCCAAGGCTCCTGAGCAGTGTGTCCAATCCCAGACTCCTGAGCTGTATGTCCAAGCCCAGACTCCCAAGCAGTGTGTCCAATCCCAGACTCCTGAGCTGTATGTCCAAACCCGGACTCCCAAGCAGTGTGTCCATCCCAGACTCCCGAGCAGTGTGTCCAAGCTAACACTCCTGAGCAGTGTGCCCAAAATAAGACTCCAGAGCCGTGTGTCCAAGCCCAGACTCACAAGCAGTGTGTCCAAGTCCAGACTCCCAAGCAGTGTGTCCAAGCCCAGACTTCCGAGCAGTGTGTCCAAGCCAAGACTCCTGAGCATGTGCCCAAAATAAGACTCCTGAGCCGTGTGTCCAAGCCCACACTCCCAAGCAGTGTGTCCAATCCCAGACTCCTGAGCTGTATGTCCAAGCCCAGACTCCCAAGCAGTGTGTCCAAGCCCAGACTCCCAAGCAGTGTGTCTAAGCCAAGACTCCCGAGCAGTGTGTCCAAGCCAAGACTCCTGAGAAGTGTGCCCAAAATAAGACTCCTGAGCCGTGTGTCCAAGCCCTGACTCCCAAGCAGTGTGTCCAAGCCCAGACTCCCAAGCAGTGTGTCCAAGCCCAGACTCCCGAGCAGTGTGTCCAAGCCAAGACTCATGAGCAGTGTGCCCAAAAAAAGACTCCTAAGCCGTGTGTCCAAGCCCAGACTCCCAAGCAGTGTGTCTAAGCCCAGACTCCTGAGCTGTATGTCCAAGGCCAGACTCACAAGCAGTGTGTCCAAGCCCAGACTCGCAAGCAGTGTGTCCAAGCCTAGACTCCCGAGAAGTGTGTCCAAGCCAAGACTCCTGAGCAGTGTGCCCAAAATAAGACTCCTGAGCCGTGTGTCCAAGCCCAGACTCCCAAGCAGTGTGTCCAAGCCCAGACTCGCAAGCAGTGTGTCCAAGCCTAGACTCCCGAGAAGTGTGTCCAAGCCAAGACTCCTGAGCAGTGTGCCCAAAATAAGACTCCTGAGCCGTGTGTCCAAGCCCAGACTCTCAAGCAGTGTGTCCAAGCAAAGACTCCCAAGCAGTGTGTCCAAGCCCAGACTACTGAGTAGTGTGTTCAAGCCCAGACTCCTGAGCTGTATGACCAAGCCAAGACTCCTGAGCAGCGTGCCCACGCTAAGACCCCCGAGCAGTGAGTCCAAGCAAAAACTCCTGAGCAGTGTGTCCAAGCCAAGACTCCCGAGCAGTGTGTCCAAGCCCAGACTCCTGAGCTGTATGTCCAAGCCCAGACTCCCAAGCAGTGTGTCCAAGCCCAGACTCCCAAGCAGTGTGTCCAAGCCCAGACTCCCAAGAAGTGTGTCCGAGCCCAGACTCCCAAGCAGTGTGTCCAAGCCCAGACTCCCGAGCAGTGTGTCCAAGCCCAGACTCCTGAGCTGTATGTCCAAGCTCAGACTCCCAAGCAGTATGTCCAAGCCCAGACTCCCGAGCAGTGTGTCCAAGCCAAGACTCCCGAGCAGTGTTCCCAAAATAAGACTCCTGAGCCGTGTGTCCAAGCCCAGACTCCCATGCAGTGTGTCCAAGCCCAGACTCCCAAGCAGTGTGTTCAAGCCCGGACTCCCAAGCAGTGTGTCCAAGCCAAGACTCCCAAGCAGTGTGTCCAAGCCCAGACTACTGAGTAGTGTGTTCAAGACCAGACACCTGAGCTCTATGTCCAAGCCAAGACTCCTGAGCAGTGTGCCCAAGCCAAGACCCCCGAGCAGTGTGTCCAAGCAAAGACTCCCAAGCAGTGTGTCCAAGCCAAGACTCCTGAGCAGTGTGCCCACGCCAAGACCCCCGAGAAGTGTGTCCAAGCCAAGACTCCTGAGCAGTGTGCCCACGCCATGATCCCCGAGCAGTGTGTCCAAGCTCAGACTCCCAAGCAGTATGTCAAAGCCCAGACTCCCGAGCAGTGTGTCCAAGCCAAGACTCCCGAGCAGTGTGCCCAAAATAAGACTCCTGAGCCGTGTGTCCAAGCCCAGACTCCCATGCAGTGTGTCCAAGCCCAATCTCCCAAGCAGTGTGTTCAAGCCCGGACTCCCAAGCAGTGTGTCCAAGCCAAGTCTCCCAAGCTGTGTGTCCAAGCCCAGACTACTGAGTAGTGTGTTCAAGACCAGACACCTGAGCTGTATGTCCAAGCCAAGACTCCTGAGCAGTGTGCCCACGCCAAGACCCCCGAGCAGTGTGTCCAAGCCAAGACTCCTGAGCAGTGTGCCCACGCCAAGACCCCCGAGAAGTGTGTCCAAGCCAAGACTCCTGAGCAGTGTGCCCACGCCATGATCCCCGAGCAGTGTGTCCAAGCCAAGACTCATGAGCAGTGTGCCCAAAATAAGACTCCTAAGCCGTGTGTCCAAGCCCAGACTCCCAAGCAGTATGTCTAAGCACAGACTCCAGAGCAGTGTGTCCAAGCCCAGACTCCCAAGCAGTGTGTCCAAGCCCAGACTCGCAAGCAGTGTGTCCAAGCCCAGACTCCCGAGCAGTGTGTCCAAGCCAAGACTCCTGAGCAGTGTGCCCAAATTAAGACTCCTGAGCAGTGTGTCCAAGCTCAGGCTCCCAAGCAGTTTGTCCAAGCCCAGACTACCGAGTAGTGTGTTCAAGCCCAGACTCCTGATCTGTATGTCCAAGCCAAGACTCCTGAGCAGTGTGCCCACGCCAAGACCCCCGAGCAGTGTGTTCAAGCAAAGACTCCCAAGCAGTGTGCCCAAGCAAAAACTCCCGAGCAGTGTGCTGAAGCGAAGACTCCCAAGCTGTGTGTTCAAGCAAAAACTCCTGAGCAGTGTGCCCAAAATAAGACTCCTGAGCAGTGTGTCCAAAATAAGACTCCTGAGCAGTGTGTCCAAGCCAAGACTCCCAAGCAGTGTGTCCAAGCCCAGACTCCCGAGCAGTGTGTCCAAGCCCAGACTCCCGAGCAGTGTGTCCAAGCCCAGACTCCCGAGCAGTGTGTCCAAGCACAGAATCCAAAGCAGTGTGTCGAAGCCCAGACTCCCCAGCAGTATGTCTAAGCCCAGATTACCCAGTAGGGTGTTCAAGCCAAGACTCCTGAGCTGTATGTCCAAGCCAAGACTCCTGAGCAGTGTGTCCAAGCCAAGACCCCCGAGCAGTGTGTCCAAGCGAAGACTCCTGAGCAGTGTGCCCAAGCAAAAACTCCTGAGCAGTGTGCCCACGCCAAGACTCCCAAGCAGTGTGTCCAAGCCCAGACTCCCGAGCGGTGAGTCCAAGCCCAGATTCCTGAGCAGTGTGTCCAAGCCCAGATTCCTGAGCAGTGTGTCCAAGCCCAGACTCCCGAGCAGTGTGTCCAAGCCCAGACTCCTGAGCTGTGTGTCCAAGCCCAGACTCCCAAGCAGTGTGTCCAAGCCCAGACTCCCAAGCCGTGTGTCCAAGCCCAGACTCCCAATCAGTGTGTCCAAGCCAAGACTACTGAGTAGTGTGTTCAAGCCCAGACTCCTGAGCTGTATGTCCAAGCCAAGACTCCTGAGCAGTGTGCCCACGCCAAGACCCCCGAGCAGTGTGTCCAAGCAAAGACTCCCAAGCATTGTGCCCAAGCAAAAACTCCTGAGCAGTGTGCTGAAGCCAAGACTCACAAGCAGTGTGTCCAAGCAAAAACTCCTGAGCAGTGTGCCCAAAATAAGACTCCTGAGCAGTGTGTCCAAGCCGAGATTCCGAAGCAGTGTGTCCAAGCCCAGACTCCCGAGCAGTGTGTCCAAGTCAAGACTCCCGAGCAGTGTGCCCAAAATAAGACTCCTGAGCAGTGTGCCGAGGCAAAGACTCCCAAGCAATGTGTCCAAGCCCAGACTCCCGAGCAGTGTGTCCAAGCCCAGACTCCCGAGCAGTGTGTCCAAGCACAGAATCCAAAGCAGTGTGTCGAAGCCCAGACTCCCCAGCAGTATGTCTAAGCCCAGATTACCCAGTAGGGTGTTCAAGCCAAGACTCCTGAGCTGTATGTCCAAGCCAAGACTCCTGAGCAGTGTGTCCAAGCCAAGACCCCCGAGCAGTGTGTCCAAGCGAAGACTCCTGAGCAGTGTGCCCAAGCAAAAACTCCTGAGCAGTGTGTCCACGCCAAGACTCCCAAGGAGTGTGTCCAAAATAAGACTCCTGAGCTGTGTGCCCACACCAAGACTCCCAAGCAGTGTGTCCAAGCCAAGATTACCAAGCAGTGTGTCCAAGCCCAGACTGCCGAGCAGTGTGTCCAAGCCAAGACTCTCGAGCAGTGTGCCCAAAATAAGACTCCTGAGCAGTGTGCCCACGCCTAGACTCCCAAGCAGTGTGTCCAAGCCAAGATTACCAAGCAGTGTGTCCAAGCCCAGACTCCTGAGCCCTGTGTCCAAGCCCAGACTCCCAAGCAGTGTGTCCAAGCCAAGACTACCAAGTAGTGTGTCCAAGGCAAGACTACCAAGTAGTGTGTTCAAGCCCAGACTCCTGAGCTGTATGTCCAAGCCAAGACTACCAAGCAGTGTGTCCTAGCCAAGATTCCTGAGCAGTGTGCCCATGCCAAGACGGCTGAGCAGTGTGTCCAGGCCAAGACTACCAAGTAGTGTGTCCAAGCCAAGACTACCAAGTAGTGTGCTCAAGCCCAGACTACCAAGTAGTGTTTCCAAGCCAAGACTACCAAGTAGTGTGTTCAAGCCCAGACTCCTGAGCTGTATGTCCAAGCCAAGACTACCAAGCAGTGTGTCCTAGCCAAGATTCCTTAGCAGTGTGCCCATGCCAAGACGGCTGAGCAGTGTGTACAGGCCAAGACTCCGGAGTAGTGTATCCAAGCCAGACTCCTGAGCCGTGTGTCCAAGCCAAGACTCCTTAGCTGTATGTCCAAGCCCAGACTCCCAAGCAGTGTGTCCAAGCACGGACTCCCAAGCAGTGTGTCCAAGCACAGACTCCCAAGCAGTGTGTCCAAGCCCAGGCTCCCAAGCAGTGTGTCCAAGCCCAGACGACTGAGTAGTGTGTTCAAGCCCAGACTCCTGAGCTGTATGTCCAAGCCAAGACTCCTGAGCAGTGTGCTCACGCCAAGCCCCCGAGCAGTGTGTCCAAGCAAAGACTCCAAAGCAGTGTGCCCAAGCAAAAACTCCTGAGCAGTGTGCTGAAGCCAATGCTCTCAAGCAGTGTGTCCAAGCAAAAACTCCTGAGCAGTGTGCCCAATATAAGACTTCTGAGCAGTGTGTCCAAGCCAAGACTCCCAAGCAGTGTGTCCAAGCCTAGACTCCCGAGCAGTGTGTCCAAGCCCATACTCCCAAGCAGTGTGTCCAAGCCCAGACTCCCCAGCAGTGTGTCCAAGCCCAGACTACCCAGTAGTGTGTTCAAGCCCAGATTCCTGAGCTGTATGTCCAAGCCAAGACTCCTGAGCAGTGTGCCCATGTCAAGACTCCCGAGCAGCGTGTCCAAGCCAAGACCCCTGAGCAGTGTGTCCAAGCCAAGACTCCTGAGCAGTGTGCCCAAGCAAAAACTCCTGAGCAGTGTACCCACGCCAAGACTCCCAAGCAGTGTGTCCAAAATAAAACTCCTCAGCAGTGTGCCCACACCAAGACTCCCAAGCAGTGTGTCCAAGCCAAGAATACCGAGCAGTGGGTCCTAGCCCAGACTCCCAAGCAGTGTGTCCAAGCCCAGACTCGCCAGCAGTGTGTCCAAGCCCAGACTCCCGAGCAGTGTGTCCAAGCCAAGACTCCTGAGCAGTGTGTCCAAGCTCAGGCTCCCAAGCAGTTTGTCCAAGCCCAGACTACCGAGTAGTGTGTTCAAGCCCAGACTCCTGATCTGTATGTCCAAGCCAAGACTCCTGAGCAGTGTGCCCACGCCAAGACCCCCGAGCAGTGTGTTCAAGCAAAGACTCCCAAGCAGTGTGCCCAAGCAAAAACTCCCGAGCAGTGTGCTGAAGCGAAGACTCCCAAGCTGTGTGTTCAAGCAAAAACTCCTGAGCAGTGTGCCCAAAATAAGACTCCTGAGCAGTGTGTCCAAAATAAGACTCCTGAGCAGTGTGTCCAAGCCAAGACTCCCAAGCAGTGTGTCCAAGCCCAGACTCCCGAGCAGTGTGTCCAAGCCCAGACTCCCGAGCAGTGTGTCCAAGCCCAGACTCCCGAGCAGTGTGTCCAAGCACAGAATCCAAAGCAGTGTGTCGAAGCCCAGACTCCCCAGCAGTATGTCTAAGCCCAGATTACCCAGTAGGGTGTTCAAGCCAAGACTCCTGAGCTGTATGTCCAAGCCAAGACTCCTGAGCAGTGTGTCCAAGCCAAGACCCCCGAGCAGTGTGTCCAAGCGAAGACTCCTGAGCAGTGTGCCCAAGCAAAAACTCCTGAGCAGTGTGCCCACGCCAAGACTCCCAAGCAGTGTGTCCAAGCCCAGACTCCCGAGCGGTGAGTCCAAGCCCAGATTCCTGAGCAGTGTGTGCAAGCCCAGATTCCTGAGCAGTGTGTCCAAGCCCAGACTCCCGAGCAGTGTGTCCAAGCCCAGACTCCTGAGCTGTGTGTCCAAGCCCAGACTCCCAAGCAGTGTGTCCAAGCCCAGACTCCCAAGCCGTGTGTCCAAGCCCAGACTCCCAATCAGTGTGTCCAAGCCAAGACTACTGAGTAGTGTGTTCAAGCCCAGACTCCTGAGCTGTATGTCCAAGCCAAGACTCCTGAGCAGTGTGCCCACGCCAAGACCCCCGAGCAGTGTGTCCAAGCAAAGACTCCCAAGCATTGTGCCCAAGCAAAAACTCCTGAGCAGTGTGCTGAAGCCAAGACTCACAAGCAGTGTGTCCAAGCAAAAACTCCTGAGCAGTGTGCCCAAAATAAGACTCCTGAGCAGTGTGTCCAAGCCGAGATTCCGAAGCAGTGTGTCCAAGCCCAGACTCCCGAGCAGTGTGTCCAAGTCAAGACTCCCGAGCAGTGTGCCCAAAATAAGACTCCTGAGCAGTGTGCCGAGGCAAAGACTCCCAAGCAATGTGTCCAAGCCCAGACTCCCGAGCAGTGTGTCCAAGCCCAGACTCCCGAGCAGTGTGTCCAAGCACAGAATCCAAAGCAGTGTGTCGAAGCCCAGACTCCCCAGCAGTATGTCTAAGCCCAGATTACCCAGTAGGGTGTTCAAGCCAAGACTCCTGAGCTGTATGTCCAAGCCAAGACTCCTGAGCAGTGTGTCCAAGCCAAGACCCCCGAGCAGTGTGTCCAAGCGAAGACTCCTGAGCAGTGTGCCCAAGCAAAAACTCCTGAGCAGTGTGTCCACGCCAAGACTCCCAAGGAGTGTGTCCAAAATAAGACTCCTGAGCTGTGTGCCCACACCAAGACTCCCAAGCAGTGTGTCCAAGCCAAGATTACCAAGCAGTGTGTCCAAGCCCAGACTGCCGAGCAGTGTGTCCAAGCCAAGACTCTCGAGCAGTGTGCCCAAAATAAGACTCCTGAGCAGTGTGCCCACGCCTAGACTCCCAAGCAGTGTGTCCAAGCCAAGATTACCAAGCAGTGTGTCCAAGCCCAGACTCCTGAGCCCTGTGTCCAAGCCCAGACTCCCAAGCAGTGTGTCCAAGCCAAGACTACCAAGTAGTGTGTCCAAGGCAAGACTACCAAGTAGTGTGTTCAAGCCCAGACTCCTGAGCTGTATGTCCAAGCCAAGACTACCAAGCAGTGTGTCCTAGCCAAGATTCCTGAGCAGTGTGCCCATGCCAAGACGGCTGAGCAGTGTGTCCAGGCCAAGACTACCAAGTAGTGTGTCCAAGCCAAGACTACCAAGTAGTGTGTTCAAGCCCAGACTACCAAGTAGTGTTTCCAAGCCAAGACTACCAAGTAGTGTGTTCAAGCCCAGACTCCTGAGCTGTATGTCCAAGCCAAGACTACCAAGCAGTGTGTCCTAGCCAAGATTCCTTAGCAGTGTGCCCATGCCAAGACGGCTGAGCAGTGTGTACAGGCCAAGACTCCGGAGTAGTGTATCCAAGCCAGACTCCTGAGCCGTGTGTCCAAGCCAAGACTCCTTAGCTGTATGTCCAAGCCCAGACTCCCAAGCAGTGTGTCCAAGCACGGACTCCCAAGCAGTGTGTCCAAGCACAGACTCCCAAGCAGTGTGTCCAAGCCCAGGCTCCCAAGCAGTGTGTCCAAGCCCAGACGACTGAGTAGTGTGTTCAAGCCCAGACTCCTGAGCTGTATGTCCAAGCCAAGACTCCTGAGCAGTGTGCTCACGCCAAGCCCCCGAGCAGTGTGTCCAAGCAAAGACTCCAAAGCAGTGTGCCCAAGCAAAAACTCCTGAGCAGTGTGCTGAAGCCAATGCTCTCAAGCAGTGTGTCCAAGCAAAAACTCCTGAGCAGTGTGCCCAATATAAGACTTCTGAGCAGTGTGTCCAAGCCAAGACTCCCAAGCAGTGTGTCCAAGCCTAGACTCCCGAGCAGTGTGTCCAAGCCCATACTCCCAAGCAGTGTGTCCAAGCCCAGACTCCCCAGCAGTGTGTCCAAGCCCAGACTACCCAGTAGTGTGTTCAAGCCCAGATTCCTGAGCTGTATGTCCAAGCCAAGACTCCTGAGCAGTGTGCCCATGTCAAGACTCCCGAGCAGCGTGTCCAAGCCAAGACCCCTGAGCAGTGTGTCCAAGCCAAGACTCCTGAGCAGTGTGCCCAAGCAAAAACTCCTGAGCAGTGTACCCACGCCAAGACTCCCAAGCAGTGTGTCCAAAATAAAACTCCTCAGCAGTGTGCCCACACCAAGACTCCCAAGCAGTGTGTCCAAGCCAAGAATACCGAGCAGTGGGTCCTAGCCAAGACTCCCAAGCAGTGTGTCCAAGCCCAGACTTCCGAGCAGTGTGTCCAAGCCAAGACTCCTGAGCAGTGTGCCCAAAATAAGACTCCTGAGCCGTGTGTCCAAGCCCCGACTCCCAAGCAGTGTGTCCAATCCCAGACTCCTGAGCTGTATGTCCAAGCCCAGACTCCCAAGCAGTGTGTCCAAGCCCAGACTCCCAAGCAGTGTGTCCAAGCCCAGACTCCCGAGCAGTGTGTCCAAGCCAAGACTCCTGAGCAGTGTGCCCAAAATAAGACTCCTGAGCCGTGTGTCCAAGCCCAGACTCCCAAGCAGTGTGTCCAAGCCCAGACTCCCAAGCAGTGTGTCCAAGCCCAGACTCCCGAGCAGTGTGTCCAAGCCCAGACTCCCGAGCAGTGTGTTCAAGCCCAGATTCCTGAGCTGTATGTCCAAGCCAAGACTCCTGAGCAGTGTGCCCATGTCAAGACTCCCGAGCAGCGTGTCCAAGCCAAGACCCCTGAGCAGTGTGTCCAAGCCAAGACTCCTGAGCAGTGTGCCCAAGCAAAAACTCCTGAGCAGTGTACCCACGCCAAGACTCCCAAGCAGTGTGTCCAAAATAAAACTCCTCAGCAGTGTGCCCACACCAAGACTCCCAAGCAGTGTGTCCAACCCAAGAATACCGAGCAGTGGGTCCTAGCCAAGACTCCTGAGCAGTGTGCCCACGCCAAGACGGCTGAGCAGTGTGTCCAGACCAAGACTCCGGAGTAGTGTATCCAAGCCGGACTCCGGAGCAGTGTGTCCAAGCCAAGACTCCTGAGCAGTATGTCCAATCCAAGACTCCCGAGCAGTGTGGCAAAGCCAAGACTCCTGAGCAGTGTGTCCAAGCCCAGACGCCCGAGCAGTGTGTCCAAGCCCAGACTCCTAAGCAGTGTGTCCAAGCCCAGACTCCCCAGCAGTGTGTCCAAGCCCAGATGACCCAGTAGTGTGTTCAAGCCCAGTCTCCTGAGCTGTATGTCCAAACCAAGACTCCTGAGCAGTGTGCCCACATCATGACTCCCAAGCAGTGTGTCCAAGCCAAGACCCCCGAGCAGTGTGTCCAAGCGAAGACTCGTGAGCAGTGTGCCCAAACAAAAACTCCTGAGCAGTGTGCCCACGCCAAGACTCCCAAGCAGTGTGTCCAAGCCAAGACTACCGAGCAATGTGTCCTAGCCAAGACTCCTGAGCAGTGTGCCCATGCCAAGATGGCTGAGCAGTGTGTCCAGGCCAAGACTCCGGAGCAGTGTGTCCAAGCCCAGACTTCCAAGCAGTGTGTCCAAGCCCAGACTCCCAAGCAGTGTGTCCAAGCCCAGACTCCCGAGCAGTGTGTCCAAGCCCAGACGACCGAGTAGTGTGTCCAAGCCCAGACTCCCAAGCAGTGTGTCCAAGCCCAGACACCCGAGCAGTGTGTCCAAGCCCAGACTACAGAGTAGTGTGTTCAAGCCCAGACTCCTGAGCTGTATGTCCAAGCCAAGACTCCTGAGCAGTGTGCCCACACCAAGACCCCCGAGCAGTGTATCCAAGCAAAGACTCCCAAGCAGTTTGCCCAAGCAAAACCTCCTGAGCAGTGTGCTGAAGCCAATACTTCGAAGCAGTGTGTCCAAGCAAAAGCTCATGAGCAGTGTGCCCAAAATAAGACTCTTGAGCAGTGTGTCCAAGCCAAGACTCCCAAGCAATGTGTCCAAGCTCAGACTCCTGAGCAGTGTTTCCAAGCCAAGACTCCCGAGCAGTGTGCCCAAAATAAGACTCCTGAGCAGTGTGCCCATGCCAAGACTCCCGAGCAGTGTGTCCAAGCCCAGACCCTGATCAGTGTGTCCAAGCGAAGACTCCTGAGCAGTGTGTCCAAGCCCAGACTCCCGAGCAGTGTGTCCAAGCCCAGCCTCCCAAGCAGTGTGTCCAAGCCCAGACTCCTGAGCAGTGTGCCCAAAATAAGACTCCAGAGCTGTGTGTCCAAGCCCAGACTCCCAAGCAGTGTGTCCAAGTCCAGACTCCCAAGCAGTGTGTCCAAGCCCAGACTTCCGAGCAGTGTGTCCAAGCCAAGACTCCTGAGCAGTGTGCCCAAAATAAGACTCCTGAGCCGTGTGTCCAAGCCCCGACTCCCAAGCAGTGTGTCCAATCCCAGACTCCTGAGCTGTATGTCCAAGCCCAGACTCCCAAGCAGTGTGTCCAAGCCCAGACTCCCAAGCAGTGTGTCCAAGCCCAGACTCCCGAGCAGTGTGTCCAAGCCAAGACTCCTGAGCAGTGTGCCCAAAATAAGACTCCTGAGCCGTGTGTCCAAGCCCAGACTCCCAAGCAGTGTGTCCAAGCCCAGACTCCCAAGCAGTGTGTCCTAGCCCAGACTCCCAAGCAGTGTGTCCAAGCCCAGACTCCCGAGCAGTGTGTCCAAACCCAGACTCCCGAGCAGTGTGTCCAAGCCAAGACTCATGAGCAGTGTGCCCAAAATAAGACTCCTAAGCCGTGTGTCCAAGCCCAGACTCCCAAGCAGTGTGTCCAAGCCCAGACTTTTGAGCTGTATGTCCAAGCCCAGACACCCAAGCAGTGTGTCCAAGCCCTGACTCGCAAGCAGTGTGTCCAAGCCCAGACTCCCGAGCAGTGTGTCCAAGCCAAGACTCCTGAGCAGTGTGCCCAAAATAAGACTCCTGAGCCATGCGTCCAAGCCCAGACTCCAAAGCAGTGTGTCCAAGCCCAGACTCCCAAGCAGTTTGTTCAAGCCCAGACTCCCAAGCAGTGGGTCCAAGCCAAGACTCCCAAGCAGTGTGTCCAAGCCCAGACTATTGAGTAGTGTGTTCAAGCCCAGACTCCCAAGCAGTGTGTCCAAGCCAAGACTCCCAAGCAGTGTGTCCAAGCCCAGACTATTGAGTAGTGTGTTCAAGCCCAGACTCCTGAGCTGTATGTCCAAGCCAAGACTCCTGAGCAGTGTGCCCACGCCAAGACCCCCGAGCAGTGTGTCCAAGCCAAGACTCCTGAGCAGTGTGCCCACGGTAAGACCCCCGAGCAGTGAGTCCAAGCAAAAACTCTTGAGCAGTGTGTCCAAGCCAAGACTCCCGAGCAGTGTGTTCAAGCCCAGACTCCTGAGCTGTATATCCAAGCCCACACTCCCAAGCAGTGTGTCCAAGCCCAGACTCCCAAGCAGTGTGTCCAAGCACAGCCTCCCAAGCAGTGTGTCCAAGCCCAGACTCCCGAGCAGTGTGTCCAAGCCCAGACTCATGAGCTGTATGTCCAAGCCCAGACTCCCAAGCAGTGTGTCCAAGCCCAGACTCCTGAGCTGTATGTCCAAGCCCAGACTCCCGAGCAGTGCGTCCAAGCCAAGGCTCTCGAGCAGTGTGCCCAAAATAAGACTCCTGAGCAGTGTGCCCACGCCTAGACTCCTGAGCCCTGTGTCCAAGCCCAGACTCCCAAGCAGTGTGTCCAAGCCAAGACTACCAAGTAGTGTGTCCAAGCCAAGACTACCAAGTAGTGTGTTCAAGCCCAGACTCCTGAGCTGTATGTCCAAGCCAAGACTACCAAGCAGTGTGTCCTAGCCAAGATTCCTGAGCAGTGTGCCCATGCCAAGACGGCTGAGCAGTGTGTCCAGGCCAAGACTACCAAGTAGTGTGTCCAAGCCAAGACTACCAAGTAGTGTGTTCAAGCCCAGACTACCAAGTAGTGTTTCCAAGCCAAGACTACCAAGTAGTGTGTTCAAGCCCAGACTCCTGAGCTGTATGTCCAAGCCAAGACTACCAAGCAGTGTGTCCTAGCCAAGATTCCTTAGTAGTGTGCCCATGCCAAGACGGCTGAGCAGTGTGTCCAGGCCAAGACTCCGGAGTAGTGTATCCAAGCCAGACTCCTGAGCCGTGTGTCCAAGCCAAGACTCCTTAGCTGTATGTCCAAGCCCAGACTCCCAAGCAGTGTGTCCAAGCACGGACTCCCAAGCAGTGTGTCCAAGCACAGACTCCCAAGCAGCTTGTCCAAGCCCAGGCTCCCAAGCAGTGTGTCCAAGTCCAGACTCCTAAGCAGTGTGTCCAAGCCCAGACTCCCTAGCAGTGTGTCCAAGCCCAGATGACCCAGTAGTGTGTTCAAGCCCAGTCTCCTGAGCTGTATGTCCAAACCAAGACTCCTGAGCAGTGTGCCCACATCATGACTCCCAAGCAGTGTGTCCAAGCCAAGACCCCCGAGCAGTGTGTCCAAGCGAAGACTCGTGAGCAGTGTGCCCAAGCAAAAACTCCTGAGCAGTGTGCCCACGCCAAGACTCCCAAGCAGTGTGTCCAAGCCAAGACTACCGAGCAGTGTGTCCTAGCCAAGACTCCTGAGCAGTGTGCCCATGCCAAGATGTCTGAGCAGTGTGTCCAGGCCAAGACTCCGGAGCAGTGTGTCCAAGCCCAGACTTCCAAGCAGTGTGTCCAAGCCCAGACTCCCAAGCAGTGTGTCCAAGCCCAGACTCCCGAGCAGTGTGTCCAAGCCCAGACGACCAAGTAGTGTGTCCAAGCCCAGACTCCCAAGCAGTGTGTCCAAGCGAAGACTCGTGAGCAGTGTGCCCAAGCAAAAACTCCTGAGCAGTGTGCCCACGCCAAGACTCCCAAGCAGTGTGTCCAAGCCCAGACTACCGAGCAGTGTGTCCTAGCCAAGACTCCTGAGCAGTGTGCCCATGCCAAGATGTCTGAGCAGTGTGTCCAGGCCAAGACTCCGGAGCAGTGTGTCCAAGCCCAGACTTCCAAGCAGTGTGTCCAAGCCCAGACTCCCAAGCAGTGTGTCCAAGCCCAGACGACCGAGCAGTGTGTCCAAGCCCAGACGACCGAGTAGTGTGTTCAAGCCCAGACTCCTGAGCTGTATGTCCAAGCCAAGACTCCTGAGCAGTGTGCCCACACCAAGACCCCCGAGCAGTGTATCCAAGCAAAGACTCCCAAGCAGTGTGCCCAAGCAAAACCTCCTGAGCAGTGTGCTGAAGCCAATACTTCGAAGCAGTGTGTCCAAGCAAAAACTCATGAGCAGTGTGCCCAAAATAAGACTCTTGAGCAGTGTGTCCAAGCCAAGACTCCCAAGCAATGTGTCCAAGCTCAGACTCCTGAGCAGTGTTTCCAAGCCAAGACTCCCGAGCAGTGTGCCCAAAATAAGACTCCTGAGCAGTGTGCCCATGCCAAGACTACCG
The DNA here is from genome assembly GCF_964261635.1 of Lissotriton helveticus. NCBI lineage: Eukaryota > Metazoa > Chordata > Amphibia > Caudata > Salamandridae > Lissotriton > Lissotriton helveticus. The sequence continues at coordinate 54,658,274 of NC_136063.1, forward strand.
AGCAGTGTGTCCAAGCCCAGACCCTGATCAGTGTGTCCAAGCGAAGACTCCTGAGCAGTGTGTCCAAGCCCAGACTCCCGAGCAGTGTGTCCAAGCCCAGCCTCCCAAGCAGTGTGTCCAAGCCCAGACTCCTGAGCAGTGTGCCCAAAATAAGACTCCTGAGCCGTGTGTCCAAGCCCAGAATCCCAAGCAGTGTGTCCATCACAGACTCCCGAGCAGTGTGTCCATGCCAAGACTCCTGAGCAGTGTGCCCAAAATAAGACTCCAGAGCCGTGTGTCCAAGCCCAGACTCCCAAGCAGTGTGTACAAGTCCAGACCCCCAAGCAGTGTGTCCAAGCCCAGTCTTCAGAGCAGTGTGTCCAAGCCAAGACTCCTGAGCAGTGTGCCCAAAATAAGACTCCTGAGCCGTGTGTCCAAGCCCCGACTCCCAAGCAGTGTGTCCAATCCCAGACTCCTGAGCTGTATGTCCAAGCCCAGACTCCCAAGCAGTGTGTCCAAGCCCAGACTCCCAAGCAGTGTGTCCAAGCCCAGACTCCCGAGCAGTGTGTCCAAGCCCAGACTCCCGAGCAGTGTGTCCAAGCCAAGACTCATGAGCAGTGTGCCCAAAATAAGACTCCTAAGCCGTGTGTCCAAGCCCAGACTCCCAAGCAGTGTGTCCAAGCCCAGACTTTTGAGCTGTATGTCCAAGCCCAGACTCCCAAGCAGTGTGTCCAAGCCCTGACTCGCAAGCAGTGTGTCCAAGCCCAGACTCCCGAGCAGTGTGTCCAAGCCAAGACTCCTGAGCAGTGTGCCCAAAATAAGACTCCTGAGCCGTGCGTCCAAGCCCAGAATCCCAAGCAGTGTGTCCAAGCCCAGACTCCCAAGCAGTTTGTTCAAGCCCAGACTCCCAAGCAGTGGGTCCAAGCCAAGACTCCCAAGCAGTGTGTCCAAGCCCAGACTATTGAGTAGTGTGTTCAAGCCCAGACTCCTGAGCTGTATGTCCAAGCCAAGACTCCTGAGCAGTGTGCCCACGCCAAGACCCTCGAGCAGTGTGTCCAAGCCAAGACTCCTGAGCAGTGTGCCCACGCTAAGACCCCCGAGCAGTGAGTCCAAGCAAAAACTCTTGAGCAGTGTGTCCAAGCCAAGACTCCCGAGCAGTGTGTTCAAGCCCAGACTCCTGAGCTGTATGTCCAAGCCCAGACTCCCAAGCAGTGTGTCCAAGCCCAGACTCCCAAGCAGTGTGTCCAAGCACAGCCTCCCAAGCAGTGTGTCCAAGCCCAGACTCCCGAGCAGTGTGTCCAAGCCCAGACTCATGAGCTGTATGTCCAAGCCCAGACTCCCAAGCTGTGGAAAAGTAAATTTTGCCATGTTGTATGTGCCTACGTGTTCCCCATCTTATGTTATATGTGCATGATCGATATGCATGTATTCCCCTCTGATCGATTAAAGACGCAATTACAGTTGTGTCCATCTCTAGTACGCCAGTTTCCAGTCTTCGTGAAAACAACTAATATTAGGCCTATGTAAACCTACGTTGCCACATTTCACAGTGTGCATGTTAATTCATTGAATTGTCCCCGTTTTCTAGGCCTCAAAAGGGTCCGGACTCAGATTCAGCTCCTGTCTCCTGAACCCTCTCCGAGGAGCGATACAGCCCCCACCTGTATCCCTGACCCTTCACTTACTTCCTGCCTCGCAGTGCCCGGCTCGGCCTGGCTCTGCCTCCCAGTCTGCCAAGAATATGTTATGCTTCTAGTTATCAGTCCAGCCCTCCTTCTCTGCATTCTTAAGCTACTGAATCGCATCAATAGTTTCCGTCATGGTCTAGCCTTTATGTCTCCATGTAAGAGAAATACTGTATTAATATTCATAGAATATTCCTAGCACACGCAATACATGTAGAATTATGCATGCACCAGTCTTAGTGTCTATTAGCCTTTGCCCTGATAACTTTTGGATTCTATCAATATGTACTCTAAACACCAGATACTAGATATGCCTTGGGTACATGTCGCTCTGACACTCCAGACTTTAGTCTCCTCTTCTAGCGCAGAAGTCATAGCCCCCAGTTCTCCCTGGTAACACGTCATTGCCCGTTTGCGCGCACCACTAGGTTAGAGGTCCCAGCTGCTCAGGTAGCCCCCTCCATGTTTCCGCCCCGTTTATGACATATTCTGTTACGTTTACATCACATGTCTATGTATACGCCCTGTACACGCCTTCTTGTTACATCATTTTGCCCTTATCTTTCGCGACTGCTACGAGTCACGCCTACTGCTACGCCTACCGTATTGAATGTAATGTATTTGTTTAAGTATATATATATACTGTACACCCATATTAAAAGTTGCCAATTGCCAATTCCCTTGTCCAGATCCTGCCCCCGGCAGCTGCCTCCATTCTATTCCCGTACAGGCTGTCCTGTTCCTGTCCTTTATGCCTGATTAAAGCCTGTCGACTCAAGATACCTCGAATCCTGACTCTTATTTATTGAGCTACCTGTTTTATTGATTATACTGAAAAATAGTACCGGTAATTAATTATTTATTTACCACTAATGGCGCCCGAACAGGGACTTGCCCTTTCCCCACGCGCCGGAGAAGCCACGCAGGCCCCCTGATCCTCTGCAGCCGTGACGGAACCATACCGTGCACGTGTAGATATTTCTGCTTCAAGTATCCCTCAGGCCCACGGAGGAGACGGAGGTTGCGGTCCAGCATCCAGACGAGGCGGTGAGGAACGCGGCGAGTCCCGACCAGAGCCCAAGCCGAGAGTCCAAGGTCCGAGGTATCCGGAGGCCCACCTGTAACTGAAGTCCGAAGTTCGTAGTCCGTCGTCGTAGCAGTCCAGTCCAGTCCAGTCCGAGGCCTTCCGTTCTTGCTGCACGGTGAGTACCGTTGCTGGGGTAGTATCTAGACAGGGTCAATTAATTTGTCTCTGGTCCGTGGGTTTGGGTACGCAGATCCAACACGAAGTGTTCACCTAGGTGGACGCGGGTCCTGACGTGTCTCTTTATGGGACCGGTAAGTTTCGTGCTGTTCTAGCAGTGCCTCTAGTCATTCTAGTAAGTTCTGTTCTTAAGAAATCCATGTGTTCTGTCCGAACTGTTATTTTAAATGTCATTTCATGTGTTTTCAATGTCGTGGTATGAGTGATTTGTTTTTCCAGTTATTATTGTGTTTATCGTGTATTGTATTGTGTCCAGACTCCAGCCTAAACTATGCCTCTATTCTCGAAGTTACGTCAGTTAAAAACCAGAAAAGGTCTTCTCGAGGAAGCAGTTCCTGTCCCGCCTAGGGACAGTCCAGGTCATTTTATGTATCATAAGCATGGCTTAAGTGCCATATTATATCTAGACTTATGGGTGGATTACACCAAGGAATTAGAAGAGAAATATAGATGGCCCATGTCAGGTACATGGGATGCCGGGTGCATCATGCGAGTAGAAGAAGCATTATGGAAAAAGAAAGCCAGACAGTCCCAGAAAGATGCCATCGAGTTATGGCGCAAAGAATCTCATAGAAGAACCGAAAAAGAAATCAGAAAAACAGAATTAAGTAGGGAATCCTCAGAAAGAGCCCAAGAAAGGGAATTAATCGAAGTAGGTGAACGAGTTAAAGCCGAACAGTCAGACAGACAGAGAAATGCCCTCATTAAGGGTATGTATCCTCTTCTTGCCGAGGGCTTGCCGAAAGCAACCCCAGAAGCACCATGTAATTTTCCGCCGCCATTAGTTCCAATTAAGCTACGTCACAAACCGACCGCAGCTGATATTTTTCTCTCGTCCTATTTGGACGACACAGTCCCAGAATATGCCAATCCTGTTCCGCCAGCTCCCGTAAATAATGTAATACCTGTTCCTCCAGCCACCGGGGCACCCGTTGCAGCACCTGTCACGGTACCTCCGGTTCAGCCTACAGTACATGTACCCGCTACATCAGTCACTCTCCCAGCACGTACAGTACCCGTTAATGATTCTAGTCTAGGGGCCACGGGGGGAAGTCCTCCTGGAACCCCGCCTCAACACAGACGTCTGACACTTCTCGAGCTACATGAACGAGCGTTACAGCGTTCGCCCAAACTCCAGTCAGTTGCAGATATCAAGCGAGCCCTTACCGAATGCCGTTATGATCCAGTCCCAGGCGATGATGATATGGTCCTGTATTCATTGCGTGTAAGACGGGTGACCGAATATTTGGACACCCTGCCCAATATGAAAGGTTATCTAGACAGAATATATCGTTTTATCCGTACAGGAGTAGATCCAGGAAGTATTGGCGAGGCCATGACTCAAAGAAAAGTCGAGATTCAGCTCATGCTTCTAAAATTTCTAATTAATTGCTTAATAAGGGAACAAGATTATCCGGATAAAGATCCGGAAGAAATGAAGGTCCTGACCAGGTGGAGTGACCATATAGCCGAGGGAAGACACAAGACACAGAACTGTATAGAGAGTATGTACAAGAAAATCCGTAGGGAAATAATAAAGTTACACGAGAAACGAGAAGCAGCACGAGTAACCGAGAAAGAAGACGACTCTCCTACCGAAGAGGTAGACGACGAGAATCCCTCCAGAATAGCGTATTTAGGTAGAACTAGACTTCCCGACCGACATTCACGCCCAGATCACAAGAAAGTTTTCCCTCCTCCAGCACCAGAGCAAGGTTCTCTTGAGCAAATATTTCAAGCTACCGATTACATTCTGAAATCACGAATCGGTTATAGTGAACTTAGTACCATGCATGAACAAGAACTAGCCCGATCAGCAGTCCGATGGACTACTGATTCTACCACTTTTCCAGACGAAATAGTGGCACAAATGTTTCTGAAACTGCCCCCAGCCGAGCAACGACTGGTGGGTATATATATGATCCAGCACCTCATTACACTGTATGAGGGACAGCATTCTGATCCAGGTCCGTTACATGATGTTCTGAACGAGTTACTCCAGTATAGATGGAGAGGTCTAGGTGCCGATTTAATTAGTATCATTCTAGAACAGCGCCACAAATATAGAACGTTTTTGAATCCGCATTTTGTTCGTGTCTCACCTCCAGAAAGTAAATCATTTTACATAGATAGACAGCATCCGTTACGAGAAGTACACCCAGTTAGGACAACGGGTGGTGATCTAGAACGAGTATTTGTTTACACCCCTATCACAAAGATGGAACTCTTAGAGATGAAAAAGTTAATTCCCTGTCACGACAAAGATCCAGCAGGGTTCCATCGAGAATTAAAAGACATGCTCCGTATGGGAGAATACACGTATCCTGATATCATTAAAATGTTAAAGGTCCTACTGCCCGCAGGGGTATATGAAAAACTCAAGGAAAAAGAATGGGAGGTGGGAGAGAAAAAGATAGATTGGACAGCTCTAGAAGCTGAAGATACTTCACGAGTACCAGGTACCGGTCTTGGGGGTAAAGTTAAAGAATTGCCCGAGTTATTGATACAGGTTTTGCCAAGATTACTAGCCACGAAAAAGGAAGATTGGGATGCAATCTCAGCTTGTAAACAGAAATAGGATGAAGACACTAGTGATTTTTATTCTAGATTTGAAAAATGTTTTATTATTAACAGTGGTCTGAAGACAGGTAGTGAATCGTACCCTCATCTTTTTATTACCAAATTAGTCGAGAATTCAAGTCCACAAGTTAAAAATCGAGTATTGAAAGTCGAAAGTAGTTGGCAAGCTAATACTCCGTCACAAATGTTACAAATGCTCCAGTATCACCAGAATAGAATCAGGGAAGAGCAAGAACACGAAAGGAGACGTATGAAAGACACGAAAATGAAAGTATTAGTTGCACAATCTGTTCCACAAGACAGTCAGAAGAGGGGTCCGAATCAAGCCAGTCATCCTGCAGCTCCCGTTAAAGGGACTTGCAATTATTGCAAACAGCCAGGTCATTTTATAAACGAGTGTGCAGTTCTGAAACACAACATAGCTACTGGTAAAACTAAAGAAAGACCACGTCCGCCTAGACAAGAACAAGTTTCACAGACTTCTCAGCCACCCCAGAATGCACAACAGACAGTTCCAGCACTGCAGCCTATCGCTGCAACACAGCATGTTACCCAGCAAATGTACCAGTATGCCCAGACAGAGTATCCAGAGTATCAACAGTATTCATGAAACAGCCTAGAGAGGGAGGTAGGCTTGCCTCTCATCGAGATACCTGTAGATCAAGAGGGTCCCTATGTACACAGTCAAGTATTAGGGAAAGACAGAAAGTTTTTGATTGATACAGGGGCAAGTAGGACTACCATCAGTCATGACGAGGTTCCAGGGGCTCCGCTCTCAGGCTCTAGAAATGTTTCCCTTGGATTTTCAGGAAAGCCGATTGTTAATGAAATTTCGAAACCAGTTACTCTAGAAGTTGGTCCATTGTCCCGAACTACTGATTTGTTACTCACGAAATCATGTCCAGAAAATTTGTTAGGCATGAAGTCATTAAAAGAATTAGGTGCAGTAATTTGCTGCTCCCCAGAAGGGGTCCGATTGTTCCTAAGAGACTTTAAAGGTCATTATGTATTACATGATTTTGATCCAAGATTAGTGAATGTACCACAGCATTTATGGGCGCAAGGTCCAACTGATGTAGGTTGTATGCATATCACACCCCATCGTGTGACTCTCAAGCAAGGTATAGTTTTGCCACGAATCAGACAGTACAGATTGCCACCTGAGGCTGTAGCAGCCTTATCCAAAATTATTGACGAGCTCATTGCTCAAGGAGTGGTTGTAGAAACTGATTCCAATGTATGTAATTCTCCTATCATTCCAGTCCTGAAACGTACTGATCCAAATGCACCTCCAGTATATCGATTAGTGATTGACCTTCGAGAGCTTAATAAATGTATCATACCCCAGTACCCAGTAGTCCCAGATATTTCTTCCCTATTGACAGCCATTGATTCTGAAGCTACATTTTTCACAGTTATCGATCTCAAGAACGCATTTTTTAGTGTCCCCATTCATCCAGACAGCCAGTACCTTTTCGGTTTTTGTTTAAATGGTAGGAGCTATAAATTCACACGAGCTCCTCAAGGTTTCACAGAAAGTCCTAGTATTTACAGTCAAGCACTTAAGAGACAACTAGACAATTTTCACATGCCAACTGACACTGCCCTGCTCCAGTATGTCGATGATCTACTGATCACAGCCCATTCTGAACGTGACTGCGAGCGAGCGTCGCTTACAGTTCTGTATTTTCTGGCCGAGCAGGGGCACAAGGTGTCCCCTTCCAAATTACAATTCTGTGTCCAGCAAGTGGTATACTTAGGACACTTACTGTCCAAGTGGGGTAGGCAGTTGACACCAGATCGTATCCAGTTAATAGCGAGTCTTCCACAGCCCAAAACACAGAAGGAGGTACGAGCTTTTATTGGCCTTACTTCTTACTGCAGACAATGGATTCCTCAGTATGCATATCTAGCCAAGCCACTGATACAGTTAACGACACAGGAGGCAGCCGTATCGACTGTCCTCCCTTGGACCCAGGAACATACACTTGTTTTCAATGAATTAAAGAAAGCCTTATGTCAAGCACCTGTTCTAGCAACACCGAACTACTGTAAGCCTTTTACACTTTTTGTCACAGAACGTGATGGTACTGCATTATCTGTTCTCACACAAGATCAAGCAGGACAGTACAAGCCCTGTGCTTATTTCTCGAGCACATTAGATCCAGTAGCCCAGGCTCTGCCTGCGTGCCTCAAGTCAGTTGCAGCCACAGCTCTAGCAATCAGACAAAGTGATTCCATAGTGTTAGGACATTCCCTGACAGTACAAGTTCCACACTCCGTGGAAGTTCTTTTAAACCGAGCACAGACTCAGCACTTGACAATTGCACGTTTAACAGGTTATGAACTGACACTGTTCCAGCCACACATAGAAATCAGACGCTGCAACATTCGAAATCCTGCCACACTGTTACCGTCAGTTACTTCAAATCCTGCCGCACATGATTGTGTGGAAGTTGTTAACACTATGACTAAGCCAAGACAAGACCTGACAGACATTGCATTACCTAATCCCGACCTGACACTTTATGTGGATGGTTCATGTATGAGAACAAGTACAGGAGAACTAGTAGCCGCGTATGCAGTGACTACTGAAACTGAAGTTATAGAAACACATCGTATTGACACCCTGTCTGCTCAAGCAGCAGAGCTAGTTGCTCTGACCCAAGCCTGCATACGTGCCAAGCACCTGAAAGTAAACATATATACAGATTCACGTTACGCATTCGGAGTCGTACACGACTTTGGAGTGCTCTGGCAGGAGAGAGGTTTCATGACTTCTCACGGAACCAAGATTCAGCATGGTCTCCTCATTCAAGCTCTGTTAGATGCAATACATTTACCGACAGCTATCGCTATCATGAAGTGCAAGGCACATACGAAAATTACTGACATCATTTCCCAAGGTAACGATCTAGCAGATCGAACAGCCAAGCTTACAGCTCAGACCCCAGACATTCCAGTTAACACGACACAGACACTCACTCCAGATCCGACTATTTGTATGACAGTCAAGGACCCTACACAAGATGTCATAGACATACAGTTACATGCTACTCCTGAGGAAATCAAGAAATGGTCCGAACAAGGAGGGGTCCAGACAGATCAAGGATGGATGACGAAGGGAAAAGCCACATGGTTTCTCCCCGACTCTATGGTTCAAGTCATTATTAATACCGCACATAGTCCAGCACATCTAGGAGAAAAAGCTATGTTAGACAGTATTCAGAACCTTTGGTTCAACAAGCATTTACGAGCTGCAGCCAAGCAGAAAGTCCGTACCTGTATGATATGTTGTCAGTTCAATCCAGGTAAAAGTGTCCCGGTGGAACAAGGTGGATTCCAACCCCCTGACCACCCTTTTGAAGTCCTCCAGATGGATTATATTCAGATGGAGCGATGTCGAGGTTTCAAGTATGTCCTCGTAGTTGTATGCGCTTTGTCCAGGTGGACAGAAGCATATCCAGTTCCAGATTACACAGCTGCGACCACTGCCAGGCAGTTGGTTTGTGAATTCTTTCCCCGCTATGGACTCCCTAGGGTCGTGTATTCTGATAACGGCCAGCCATTCTCATCCGAGCTTATGAAACATGTTTCCCTTCTATTAGGGTACCAGTGGAAGTTCCATTGTGTGCGCCATCCTGAAGCAGCCGGTCTCGTAGAGAGACATAATCAGACTCTGAAAATTCGCATTTCAAAAATATGTAAAGAGAAAGGTGTAGACTGGCTAGTCGCTCTGCCAGTTGCTTTATTTTATATGAGGATAGTTGCACATTCCAGATCAGGTCTGTCCCCGTATGAGGTCGTATTCGGCCGCCCCCCAAACATGTGGGGTACACCTAGACCCCGCAGTATTACAGATGTTTCCAGTAATATGCTGACAGATTACCTAGCTTCCTTGATGTCTGCCCTACACTCTTGTCGTTCACAGGTTGCCGCCGCATTTCCAGACAACACCGAGGTGAAACCGCATGAGGTCATTCCAGGCGACCTGGTGTTGGTGCGGAATTTTGATCGTTCAAGTCCGCTGGAGCCCCGCTGGAAGGAGCCCCGCCTCGTTTTGCTTACAACAAGGACCGCCGTAAAGCTCGAGGGGAGAAAAGGCTGGGTCCACCTGACCCACATAAAGAAATTCCATGGACTACGTAAAAAGACTTTTGCTAAGGACTGCCTTATTCCTGAAGACAGCCTAAAAACAGACTCTGAACTCAAAGTTCCCCTGTTAGAGAAAACTCCGCAACAGGAGTATAAAGAGAAGCTCCGGTCTAGTAAAATAAGTCAGCCAGTTTAATTGTCTAAGTCCCTCTCGGGTGAAACGGTTAGACAGGTTCCTAACATGTATGAGATAGACCCCCATAGTGAGAGAGTCAGTCAAAACTCTATAAGATGTATCATTGTTCTAAGTTTCTTATTATTTTTGAGTCTTATGGTTACCTGCACAAGTTATGCTTTACATTTATGTTTTCCGATTTCACATGTACATATGTTTTCTAATACTACAGTAGAGCACACATTTAGTGATCTGCCTCCTCACGAGCTATCCTATCGTCTTGCTATGCGAAATAACACATTCATCAGAATGTTACATTATTCACACCAGACCAACAATGCCACTAATTGTTGGGTGTGTGGTCGACTCCCCCCTTTCCATACACCGAAGGGAGTTCTGCCACTTTTTCCTTATCCGTTTTCACACAATGGTTCATGTGGAGCATGGTCCACGTTAACGTCATCCTCCAATGATATGTCCCTTCTGAATAGAACATGTTTTCCAGACAAGCAAGGTCTCTCCCATAGAACAGGGTTAGATCTAGAAAATGAAGTATATGATTTAGGTAATTATTCTTCGAATTTCATGGTCCTGAATGTTCAGTCTGATACTACTCCAGATTTGCCTGCAATTTCAGTACTACCAGTCAAAGGCGAATTATGTGTCAGAAAGAATGGTTCCGCACATGTAGGACATAGTGATTGTACTACTATTGTCGAGTATAGTGACAGTGGGAAATCTATTTTCAAAGCCTCACGTCATTCTTATTTTGTTTGTGGTCAGACCGCATATGTTCGTCTGCCCCTCGATTGGGATGGAACATGTTATATTGCCTTCCTACTGCCACCAGTTTTTCTAGCCCCATCTGATTATCACAGAAACACGCATCTAGTACACGTCAGACCTAGAAGGGAGATCGAGTCCCCAATTGTCGATCAAACTGAAACTACTCTAGAACAGTATCAAGACTTCAATAAAGGTTTTTTCTTCTTTATAGGACCTATCCAGAATAGTAAGTTAATACGTAGGTTAACCAGAACCCTTGAAGCAGTAGTGAATGAGACTACTTCTGCTCTAGGTAACTTAACTGAAGAGCAATCTGCTATGAGATTTGTCGTGCTCCAAAATCGTCTCGTTCTTGACGTCATACTGGCCGATAGAGGAGGAGCATGTAGAGTCATCGGATCTAGTTGCTGCATTTTCATTCCTAATAACGCGCCGTCTGTTTATTCAGCCATAACCAGACTTCATAAAATTGCCCATCAGTTACACCAGAATCCAGGCACCTGGACATGGTCCGGTTGGCTCTGGAGTATCATATCTGCCTGGGGATGGAAAGTATTGTCATTCCTAGGTATTGCAGTAATGATCATATTCAGTTGCTGCCTCTGTATACAATGTGGCCCTGCGATTTGCGGCATGTGTGCTACCTCTTGTATTCCTAGTCCTAAATCCCGTTCCAAGACAATTCGAGACGAGCAAATGGTGCTATATGAAATGATAGATGGTATCATGAATATTGATGTTTCCTGATGGAAACGTAGGGCACAAGGAGGGAATGTGGAAAAGTAAATTTTGCCATGTTGTATGTGCCTACGTGTTCCCCATCTTATGTTATATGTGCATGATCGATATGCATGTATTCCCCTCTGATCGATTAAAGACGCAATTACAGTTGTGTCCATCTCTAGTACGCCAGTTTCCAGTCTTCGTGAAAACAACGAATATTAGGCCTATGTAAACCTACGTTGCCACATTTCACAGTGTGCACGTTAATTCATTGAATTGTCCCCGTTTTCTAGGCCTCAAAAGGGTCCAGACTCAGATTCAGCTCCTGTCTCCTGAACCCTCTCCGAGGAGCGATACAGCCCCCACCTGTATCCCTGACCCTTCACTTACTTCCTGCCTCGCAGTGCCCGGCTCGGCCTGGCTCTGCCTCCCAGTCTGCCAAGAATATGTTATGCTTCTAGTTATCAGTCCAGCCCTCCTTCTCTGCATTCTTAAGCTACTGAATCGCATCAATAGTTTCCGTCATGGTCTAGCCTTTATGTCTCCATGTAAGAGAAATACTGTATTAATATTCATAGAATATTCCTAGCACACGCAATACATGTAGAATTATGCATGCACCAGTCTTAGTGTCTATTAGCCTTTGCCCTGATAACTTTTGGATTCTATCAATATGTACTCTAAACACCAGATACTAGATATGCCTTGGGTACATGTCGCTCTGACACTCCAGACTTTAGTCTCCTCTTCTAGCGCAGAAGTCATAGCCCCCAGTTCTCCCTGGTAACACGTCATTGCCCGTTTGCGCGCACCACTAGGTTAGAGGTCCCAGCTGCTCAGGTAGCCCCCTCCATGTTTCCGCCCCGTTTATGACATATTCTGTTACGTTTACATCACATGTCTATGTATACGCCCTGTACACGCCTTCTTGTTACATCATTTTGCCCTTATCTTTCGCGACTGCTACGAGTCACGCCTACTGTATTGAATGTAATGTATTTGTTTAAGTATATATATATATACTGTACACCCATATTAAAAGTTGCCAATTGCCAATTCCCTTGTCCAGATCCTGCCCCCGGCAGCTGCCTCCCATTCTATTCCCGTACAGGCTGTCCTGTTCCTGTCCTTTATGCCTGATTAAAGCCTGTCGACTCAAGATACCTCGAATCCTGACTCTTATTTATTGAGCTACCTGTTTTATTGATTATACTGAAAAATAGTACCGGTAATTAATTATTTATTTACCACAAAGCAGTGTGTCCAAGCCCAGATTCCTGAGCTGTATGTCCAAGCCCAGACTCCCAAGCAGTGTGTCCAAGCCCAGACTCCCAAGCAGTGTGTCCAAGCACAGACTCCCAAGCAGTGTGTCCAAGCCCAGACACCCGAGCAGTGTGTCCAAGCCCAGACTCATGAGCTGTATGTCCAAGCCCAGACTCATGAGCTGTATGTCCAAGCCCAGACTCCCGAGCAGTGTGTCCAAGCCAAGACTCCTGAGCAGTGTGCCCACGCCAAGATCCCCGAGCATTGTGTCCAAGCCAAGACTCCTGAGCATTGTGCCCACGCCAAGACCCCCAAGCAGTGTGTCCAAGCCCAGGCTCCCAAGCAGTGTGTCCAAGCCCAGACTACCGAGTAGTGTGTTCAAGCCCAGACTCCCGAGCAGTGTGTCCAAGCCAAGACTCCTGAACAGTGTGCCCAAAATAAGACTCCTGAGCAGTGTGTCCAAGCCCAGGCTCCCAAGCAGTGTGTCCAAGCCGAGACTACAGAGTAGTATGTTCAAGCCCAGACTCCTGAGCTGTATGTCCAAGCCAAGACTCCTGAGCAGTGTGCCCACGCCAAGACCCCCGAACAGTGTGTTCAAGCAAAGACTCCCAAGCAGTGTGCCCAAGCAAAAACTCCTGAGCAGTGTGCTGAAGCAAAGACTCCCAAGCAGTGTGCCCAAGCAAAAACTCCTGAGCAGTGTGCCCAAAATAAGACTCCTGAGCAGTGTGTCCAAAATAAGACTCCTGAGCAGTGTGTCCAAGCCAAGACTCCCAAGCAGTGTGTCCAAGCCCAGACTCCCGAGCAGTGTGTCCAAGCCCAGACTCCCGAGCAGTGTGTCCAAGCCAAGACTCCCGAGCAGTGTGCCCAAAATAAGACTCCTGAGCAGTGTGCCCACGCCCAGATTCCTGAGCAGTGTGTCCAAGCCCAGACTCCCGAGCAGTGTGTCCAAGCCCAGACTCCTGAGCTGTGTGTCCAAGCACAGACTCCCAAGCAGTGTGTCCAAGCCCAGACTCCCAAGCCGTGTGTCCAAGCCCAGACTCCAAAGCAGTGTGTCCAAGCCAAGACTACTGAGTAGTGTGTTCAAGCCCAGACTCCTGAGCTGTATGTCCAAGCCAAGACTCCGAAGCAGTGTGTCCAAGCCCAGACTCCCGATCAGTGTGCCCACGCAAAGACTCCCAAGCAATGTGTCCAAGCCCAGACTCCCGAGCAGTGTGTCCAAGCCCAGACTCCCGAGCAGTGTGTCCAAGCACAGAATCCAAAGCAGTGTGTCGAAGCCCAGACTCCCCAGCAGTGTGTCTAAGCCCAGATTACCCAGTAGGGTGTTCAAGCCAAGACTCCTGAGCTGTATGTCCAAGAAAGACTCCTGAGCAGTGTGTCCAAGCCAAGACCCCCGAGCAGTGTGTCCAAGCGAAGACTCCTGAGCAGTGTGCCCAAGCAAAAACTCCTGAGCAGTGTGTCCACGCCAAGACTCCCAAGCGGTGTGTCCAAAATAAGACTCCTGAGCTGTGTGCCCACACCAAGACTCCCAAGCAGTGTGTCCAAGCCAAGATTACCAAGCAGTGTGTCCAAGCCCAGACTCCCGAGCAGTGTGCCCAAAATAAGACTCCTGAGCAGTGTGCCCACGCCTAGACTCCCAAGCAGTGTGTCCAAGCCCAGACTCCTGAGCCCTGTGTCCAAGCCCAGACTCCCAAGCAGTGTGTCCAAGCCAAGACTACCAAGTAGTGTGTCCAAGCCAAGACTACCAAGTAGTGTGTTCAAGCCCAGACTCCTGAGCTGTATGTCCAAGCCAAGACTACCAAGCAGTGTGTCCTAGCCAAGATTCCTGAGCGGTGTGCCCATGCCAAGATGGCTGAGCAGTGTGTCCAGGCCAAGACTACCAAGTAGTGTGTCCAAGCCAAGACTACTAAGTAGTGTGTTCAAGCCCAGACTACCAAGTAGTGTTTCCAAGCCAAGACTACCAAGTAGTGTGTTCAAGCCCAGACTCCTGAGCTGTATGTCCAAGCCAAGACTACCAAGCAGTGTGTCCTAGCCAAGATTCCTTAGCAGTGTGCCCATGCCAAGACGGCTGAGCAGTGTGTCCAGGCCAAGACTCCGGAGTAGTGTATCCAAGCCAGACTCCTGAGCCGTGTGTCCAAGCCAAGACTCCTTAGCTGTATGTCCAAGCCCAGACTCCCAAGCAGTGTGTCCAAGCACGGACTCCCAAGCAGTGTGTCCAAGCACAGACTCGCAAACAGTGTGTCCAAGCCCAGGCTCCCAAGCAGTGTGTCCAAGCCCAGACTACTGAGTAGTGTGTTCAAGCCCAGACTCCTGAGCTGTATGTCCAAGCCAAGACTCCTGAGCAGTGTGCTCACGCCAAGACCCCGAGCAGTGTGTCCAAGCAAAGACTCCAAAGCAGTGTGCCCAAGCAAAAACTCCTGAGCAGTGTGCTGAAGCCAATACTCTCAAGCAGTGTGTCCAAGCAAAAACTCCTGAGCAGTGTGCCCAATATAAGACTTCTGAGCAGTTTGTCCAAGCCAAGACTCCCGAGCAGTGTGTCCAAGCCCAGACTCCCGAGCAGTGTGTCCAAGCCCATACTCCCAAGCAGTGTGTCCAAGCCCAGACTCCCCAGCAGTGTGTCCAAGCCCAGACTACCCAGTAGCGTGTTCAAGCCCAGATTCCTGAGCTGTATGTCCAAGCCAAGACTCCTGAGCAGTGTGCCCATGTCAAGACTCCCGAGCAGCGTGTCCAAGCCAAGACCCCTGAGCAGTGTGTCCAAGCCAAGACTCCTGAGCAGTGTGCCCAAGCAAAAACTCCTGAGCAGTGTGCCCACGCCAAGACTCCCAAGCAGTGTGTCCAAAATAAAACTCCTCAGCAGTGTGCCCACACCAAGACTCCCAAGCAGTGTGTCCAAGCCAAGAATACCGAGCAGTGGGTCCTAGACAAGACTCCTGAGCAGTGTGCCCACGCCAAGACGGCTGAGCAGTGTGTCCAGACCAAGACTCCGGAGTAGTGTATCCAAGCCGGACTCCGGAGCAGTGTGTCCAAGCCAAGACTCCTGAGCAGTATGTCCAAGCCAAGACTCCCGAGCAGTGTGTCCAAGCCAAGACTCCAGAGCAGTGTGGCAAAGCCAAGACTCCTGAGCAGTGTGTCCAAGTCCAGACTCCTAAGCAGTGTGTCCAAGCCCAGACTCCCCAGCAGTGTGTCCAAGCCCAGATGACCCAGTAGTGTGTTCAAGCCCAGTCTCCTGAGCTGTATGTCCAAACCAAGACTCCTGAGCAGTGTGTCCACATCATGACTCCCAAGCAGTGTGTCCAAGCCAAGACCCCCGAGCAGTGTGTCCAAGCGAAGACTCGTGAGCAGTGTGCCCAAGCAAAAACTCCTGAGCAGTGTGCCCACGCCAAGACTCCCAAGCAGTGTGTCCAAGCCAAGACTACCGAGCAGTGTGTCCTAGCCAAGTCTCCTGAGCAGTGTGCCCATGCCAAGATGGCTGAGCAGTGTGTCCAGGCCAAGACTCCGGAGCAGTGTGTCCAAGCCCAGACTTCCAAGCAGTGTGTCCAAGCCCAGACTCCCAAGCAGTGTGTCCAAGCCCAGACTCCCGAGCAGTGTGTCCAAGCCCAGACGACCGAGTAGTGTGTCCAAGCCCAGACTCCCAAGCAGTGTGTCCAAGCCCAGACACCCGAGCAGTGTGTCCAAGCCCAGACTACCGAGTAGTGTGATCAAGCCCAGACTCCTGAGCTGTATGTCCAAGCCAAGACTCCTGAGCAGTGTGCCCACACCAAGACCCCCGAGCAGTGTATCCAAGCAAAGACTCCCAAGCAGTGTGCCCAAGCAAAACCTCCTGAGCAGTGTGCTGAAGCCAATACTTCGAAGCAGTGTGTCCAATCAAAAACTCATGAGCAGTGTGCCCAAAATAAGACTCTTGAGCAGTGTGTCCAAGCCAAGACTCCCAAGCAATGTGTCCAAGCTCAGACTCCTGAGCAGTGTTTCCAAGCCAAGACTCCCGAGCAGTGTGCCCAAAATAAGACTCCAGAGCAGTGTGCCCATGCCAAGACTCCCGAGCAGTGTGTCCAAGCCCAGACCCTGATCAGTGTGTCCAAGCGAAGACTCCTGAGCAGTGTGTCCAAGCCCAGACTCCCGAGCAGTGTGTCCAAGCCCAGCCTCCCAAGCAGTGTGTCCAAGCCCAGACTCCTGAGCAGTGTGCCCAAAATAAGACTCCTGAGCCGTGTGTCCAAGCCCAGATTCCCAAGCAGTGTGTCCATCACAGACTCCCGAGCAGTGTGTCCATGCCAAGACTCCTGAGCAGTGTGCCCAAAATAAGACTCCAGAGCCGTGTGTCCAAGCCCAGACTCCCAAGCAGTGTGTCCAAGTCCAGACTCCCAAGCAGTGTGTCCAAGCCCAGACTTCCGAGCAGTGTGTCCAAGCCAAGACTCCTGAGCAGTGTGCCCAAAATAAGACTCCTGAGCCGTGTGTCCAAGCCCCGACTCCCAAGCAGTGTGTCCAATCCTAGACTCCTGAGCTGTATGTCCAAGCCCAGACTCCCAAGCAGTGTGTCCAAGCCCAGACTCCCAAGCAGTGTGTCCAAGCCCAGACTCCCGAGCAGTGTGTCCAAGCCAAGACTCCTGAGCAGTGTGCCCAAAAAAAGACTCCTGAGCCGTGTGTCCATGCCCAGACTCCCAAGCAGTGTGTCCAAGCCCAGACTCCCAAGCAGTGTGTCCAAGCCCAGACTCCCGAGCAGTGTGTCCAAGCCCAGACTCCCGAGCAGTGTGTCCAAGCCAAGACTCATGAGCAGTGTGCCCAAAATAAGACTCCTAAGCCGTATGTCCAAGCCGAGACTCCCAAGCAGTGTGTCCAAGCCCAGACTTTTGAGCTGTATGTCCAAGCCCAGACTCCCAAGCAGTGTGTCCAAGCCCTGACTCGCAAGCAGTGTCTCCAAGCCCAGACTCCCGAGCAGTGTGTCCAAGCCAAGACTCCTGAGCAGTGTGCCCAAAATAAGACTCCTGAGCCGTGCGTCCAAACCCAGACTCCCAAGCAGTGTGTCCAAGCCCAGACTCCGAAGCAGTTTGTTTAAGCCCAGACTCCCAAGCAGTGGGTCCAAGCCAAGACTCCCAAGCAGTGTGTCCAAGCCCAGACTATTGAGTAGTGTGTTCAAGCCCAGACTCCTGAGCTGTATGTCCAAGCCAAGACTCAAGGGCAGTGTGCCCGCACCAAGACCCCCGAGCAGTGAGTCCAAGCCAAGACTCCTGAGCAGTGTGCCCACGCTAAGACCCCCGAGCAGTGAGTCCAAGCAAAAACTCTTGAGCAGTGTGTCCAAGCCAAGACTCCCGAGCAGTGTGTTCAAGCCCAGACTCCTGAGCTGTATGTCCAAGCCCAGACTCCCAAGCAGTATGTCCAAGCCCAGACTTCCAAGCAGTGTGTCCAAGCCCAGACTCCCAAGCAGTGTGTCCAAGCCCAGACTCCCGAGCAGTGTGTCCAAGCCCAGACGACCGAGTAGTGTGTCCAAGCCCAGACTCCCAAGCAGTGTGTCCAAGCCCAGACACCCGAGCAGTGTGTCCAAGCCCAGACTACTGAGTAGTGTGTTCAAGCCCAGACTCCTGAGCTGTATGTCCAAGCCAAGACTCCTGAGCAGTGTGCCCACACCAAGACCCCCGAGCAGTGTATCCAAGCAAAGACTCCCAAGCAGTGTGCCCAAGCAAAACCTCCTGAGCAGTGTGCTGAAGCCAATACTTCGAAGCAGTGTGTCCAAGCAAAAACTCATGAGCAGTGTGCCCAAAATAAGACTCTTGAGCAGTGTGTCCAAGCCAAGACTCCCAAGCAATGTGTCCAAGCTCAGACTCCTGAGCAGTGTTTCCAAGCCAAGACTCCCGAGCAGTGTGCCCAAAATAAGACTCCTGAGCAGTGTGCCCATGCCAAGACTCCCGAGCATTGTGTCCAAGCCCAGACCCTGATCAGTGTGTCCAAGCGAAGACTCCTGAGCAGTGTGTCCAAGCCCAGACTCCCGAGCAGTGTCTCCAAGCCCAGCCTCCCAAGCAGTGTGTCCAAGCCCAGACTCCTGAGCAGTGTGCCCAAAATAAGACTCCTGAGCCGTGTGTCCAAACCCAGAATCCCAAGCAGTGTGTCCATCACAGACTCCCGAGCAGTGTGTCCATGCCAAGACTCCTGAGCAGTGTGCCCAAAATAAGACTCCAGAGCCGTGTGTCCAAGCCCAGACTCCCAAGCAGTGTGTCCAAGTCCAGACTCCCAAGCAGTGTGTCCAAGCCCAGACTTCCGAGCAGTGTGTCCAAGCCAAGACTCCTGAGCAGTGTGCCCACAATAAGACTCCTGAGCCGTGTGTCCAAGCCCCGACTCCCAAGCAGTGTGTCCAATCCCAGACTCCTGAGCTGTATGTCCAAGCCCAGACTCCCAAGCAGTGTGTCCAAGCCCAGACTCCCAAGCAGTGTGTCCAAGCCCAGACTCCCGAGCAGTGTGTCCAAGCCAAGACTCCTGAGCAGTGTGCCCAAAATAAGACTCCTGAGCCGTGTGTCCAAGCCCAGACTCCCAAGCAGTGTGTCCAAGCCCAGACTCCCAAGCAGTGTGTCCAAGCCCAGACTCCCGAGCAGTGTGTCCAAGCCCAGAATCCCGAGCAGTGTGTCCAAGCCAAGACTCATGAGCAGTGTGCCCAAAATAAGACTCCTAAGCCGTGTGTCCAAGCCGAGACTCCCAAGCAGTGTGTCCAAGCCCAGACTTTTGAGCTGTATGTCCAAGCCCAGACTCCCAAGCAGTGTGTCCAAGCCCTGACTCGCAAGCAGTGTGTCCAAGCCCTGACTCGCAAGCAGTGTGTCCAAGCCCAGACTCCCGAGCAGTGTGTCCAAGCCAAGACTCCTGAGCAGTGTGCCCAAAATAAGACTCCTGAGCCGTGCTTCCAAGCCCAGACTCCCAAGCAGTGTGTCCAAGCCCAGACTCCGAAGCAGTTTGTTCAAGCCCAGACTCCCAAGCAGTGGGTCCAAGCCAAGACTCCCAAGCAGTGTGTCAAAGCCCAGACTATTGAGTAGTGTGTTCAAGCCCAGACTCCTGAGCTGTATGTCCAAGCCAAGACTCCTGAGCAGTGTGCCCACGCCAAGACCCCCGAGCAGTGTGTCCAAGCCAAGACTCCTGAGCAGTGTGCCCACGCTAAGACCCCCGAGCAGTGAGTCCAAGCAAAAACTCTTGAGCAGTGTGTCCAAGCCAAGACTCCCGAGCAGTGTGTTCAAGCCCAGACTCCTGAGCTGTATGTCCAAGCCCAGACTCCCAAGCAGTGTGTCCAAGCCCAGACTCCCAAGCAGTGTGTCCAAGCACAGCCTCCCAAGCAGTGTGTCCAAGCCCAGACTCCCGAGCAGTGTGTCCAAGCCCAGACTCATGAGCTGTATGTCCAAGCCCAGACTCCCAAGCAGTGTGTCCAAGCCCAGACTCCTGAGCTGTATGTCCAAGCCCAGACTCCCAAGCAGTGTGTCCAAGCCCAGACTCCCAAGCAGTGTGTCCAAGCACAGACTCCCAAGCAGTGTGTCCAAGCCCAGACTTGTTAAATCTAAGGTCAAGGGACAATCGATATTTGCCCGGCGGTATCGCCTCTTTAACCCACGAATTATTAATCAATGAAGAGGCAGGCGCTGGAGACGGGAAGGCAGGAAACAAGGTTTATTCTCTCCGGAGGAGAACACAACAGTTCAGACAGCAGGTATCGTCATGAGGTGCTCTACCCGCATCTCTGAGGCCTGGCCTCTTATACACAGTTAAATGAATTTTATTGCAGGTAACACAGGCTTGTAATGCTTTGAAGTATGAAAGGATATCCTCCGAATCTCCCCTTCAGGCCCGTTCTCATACACATTTACAGTTGAAGTCCCCACCCCGGTCACAACAGGTGATGATTATCGCGCAGCTGGACATTCTGCCGATTCATGGGATGTGGGGGTTTGATCGGATCTCATAGGGTGGGGGCTTTGATCAACTCGGGGGTCCTTTGATGAGGGAAGCTTTCTACTGTATGGGGAGGGGCAATAAACAGTATCGGCAGAGCTAGGTGTCGGCCTGGGAACGAGGGAGACAAACGGGCACACAGGAAAAGGGGGTTTGTATCAAAAGGGCCCGGGACCATGAAAGGAATGAAGGGAGGTGTCGCGCTGGGAACAGGATGGGGTTCTGAGGCAGAGCTGCGCTGAAGGGGGGGTTTATGACCCAAGGCATGTGCGAGCGGGGGTTTGTCAGCGTGCGGGCTTGTGTGAGGGCGAAGGGCTATGCTGGGGGACAGTGGCATGCAAAGGGGTCGTTCTGATCGAGGCACCTAAAATGGCGGGTGCGCATGACAAAAAGTGTGGCATCAGGGGAAGAGGGAAGATGGCGCAGATAATGTTTACCAAGCCGTACTAATTTTCCACAGTCCTCCCTTTAACATATCCAAGACATCTTGCTGGCCTATTTCCAATTCATGTCGACTGTGGTGGTCATAGGAAAAGAAGTGGGTACCCAGGCGAAGGAGTTATAAACATTACATTTTAAAATCTTTCATCTTAGGAGGCGGGTCTATCGATAAAAACTCGTTTGCAGGAAAGTCATAGTAATGCAATAACAGACAAAAAATGATTCTGTAGTGAGAGCATTGAGTACACTTCATAGCTACTTATAGTCGTTTGGAATGTAAATTGATAGGTCATTACATATGTGAGTTCTGTTCATGTTTGGTTGGGGCATAATTAATACAATGGTGGCTGGGAGAGAAATGAGACGTAGCAGAAACGATGATTGAGGGTGTCAATGTTCGAAGTTAATGAGTTCTCAGTATTCTTTGTCGTCTTTTGTTGGCGCTGTGGAGCACCGGCGGTGGAGCTAAGGGTCCAGCTCTATTCTAGGTCCCGCGTTGCAGGGCACAACCTTTTCCTCGCGTTTCTGGTCAAAAAGGTCCTTTTCGCCCTGTGTCCTTTGAGTTGATTGTCAAAAGGGTTCAGATGGAAGAAATGTGCGTGTGAGCAGTCCTTTAGGGTAGGTCGGAGAAAAAGGGGGATGGAGCAGGGCCAGATCGGGAACAGACTAGGGGGACGGAAAATTTCAGGTAGGCGGGCTCATGACCGAGTTTAGAGAGCGGGGACTTTTCGGCATACATTGGACATCGAGCAGGGGCATCAGGTCAGCCCTTTCCTCTTATTTTGTCGAAAACAGTGCCTCGTCCTGCAGCTCCTTACTGTCGCGGTCTCGCCTTGGCCAATGTCGCAGATGTTCCATAGTCTGTAGTCAGGCCACGTGCTCCCACATCCGGTCCTTCTTTCCTCCGACAGTCGTACCCTTAAATGAGTTTGAAAAGACAGTCTTTAGAGAATTGGCAGAGGAAGGTAATCACATAAGTCTATTTCTCTCCCAGCTCCAGGTAAATGAGAATACAATGGTGTTTTCTGCCCGGTCATGGTACGAGATCTGGTACCTTTTATTGCATTACAGTTACGTCAGTTCTTCTGACGGAGACCCACCTTCCTAGTACGAGCCTTACAAAGCTATACCGTTCTCCTGGGCTTTATATAAAAAAAAACGCAATGTGCTATCACCATGGTCTGATAGGTATTTTTCTGAGAGATGAACATAGGCTAAACATTTTTCATTCTATCAATGCATCCCGCCTTTTCAGCTAAACATTTTACTTTCAACAGGGTTCATTGCAACGATTTCTTCACTTCGGTCTAATCTTAACTTTGTAAACATCATTCTGGTTCCTACATAGCCTCTTACAACCTGACTACTTAATTAAAAACCGGGGTCTTGTGGAAAACAACTAGGGACATAGAGAACTGTGGTAAGGGCGTAAATCGACCCATCTCTTACAACCGGGGGTGAGGGACAGTTTTAAAACTCTCGTCTGGGGCAGCTGATACGAAACTGGGGGTGTTCTGGGAAGATGGGGATGTTTCGATCACCTTTACTGTTTGGGTATTGCGACAATTCGGGACGGGGAAGGTCGCGTTATCTGAGGCATCTTTTTATAACACAGGAGCCGCTGACATGTAGTTCCCTTATTTCGGGTCAGATTAGGGAACCTCAGTCGTCTTACCTGTCCTTTCCCTAACGGCCAAATCTCGGTTTCATCAATTCTTTTTAGCAGAAAGGAGAGGTAGTGACACGGCGTCAGGGTGATTTTTACTTAGGATAAATTTTGAGCAAAT
Source organism: Lissotriton helveticus (assembly GCF_964261635.1). Classification (NCBI taxonomy): domain Eukaryota; kingdom Metazoa; phylum Chordata; class Amphibia; order Caudata; family Salamandridae; genus Lissotriton; species Lissotriton helveticus. Next base: position 54,680,963 of record NC_136063.1, read on the forward strand.
ACTTGTGGTATTTGGGGCCAATTGGTGGGGCACTAGGGGTGGCGGTTTGCCAATTTAGGTGCTAGTCGTTCGGAAGAGAGAGAGAGAGAGAGAGAGAGAGAGAGAGAGAGAGAGAGAGAGAGAGAGAGAGAGAGAGAGAGAGAGAGAGAGAGAGAGAGATGTGCAACAACAAGCTAAATAGTACACGTGCGACATGGGGAGTGGCCGTGCATTAAGATAGGCTATTCAGCGCATTATACAACATAAGACATTACGGGTCCGTGTTAGAATGTTGAAAGCATGCAGTTTGGGATGGACGAGCATTAGGCCGGGTACAGGGGACATGCATCGAGTAAAAAAGGCACCATTGTGTCGCATTTCTTGCATTCTCGGTCCTTTAACCAGTTAAGTCAACGCGTCAGTCATACACAAACATCATCTCATAGTTTCAGACATACGTGACAGGTGTCCATTCACGCAACACGGATTAAGGGTGATCGCTTTCATCATGTCATACAATTTATTGGCTCTTTTGGTAAAAGAGCAGTTTGTGGGTGTGTTTAGGTGCCACCAGGCAGTGTTAGTCCGCTTCGTGTATCCGACATGGCGAGGCTTCAGATCTTCACCATACCTTGGTCGTGATTCCGATGTGGCCTGCAGGGGGGGGGAAAGGAGGGGAGGGGGACAACATTCGAGCATATCAAAAGCACGGGTACGAAAGTCTTTTACTTACCTCATACTCGTCTTATCTCCTCGGGATAGAATCCCTGGGGTTGTGGGTTCTGGAGCCAAGGGGGGGGGGGGCAGTGTGTCCTTATAGGCTGTGAGTAGGAAAACGTTAGAGAATCAGAAGCACTTAGCGCAAGGTTTCTAGTTGGTAGGTGTATTTAACTATCGGGGTCCTTAAATCTCTTTCAACGCTGTGATGTTTTAAGGTTTATCAGCTCTTCGGTCAACTCTGTTCCCTAGTACCTTTGAGTGTCGTATCTTTATAATATTCTATCGTTTACATCGTTTCACTTTTACCCATCCTTTATATTCCATTTTTTTTTCACCATTTCGCTTTTACCCATCCCCAGAAGTCGAGGTCTTTCTCCATGCGCGAGTCCCTGAGTCAGTCGCATATTTGACGGCAGAGTGTCGTGTCTCAGATTCGATCCTCCATCCGGGGCTGGGCAACCATCTTCTATTAACCTTAAAGAGAGAGCAGAGTAGGGTGCACAGAAAAGAACTCTCCCGCCGATCCCACATTTTAAATAAAGCATGCAATACCCGTTCATAGTTTCGAAAACCTTTATTTTCACAGTCGTTCAGCATGTTGATAGGACAGTGTGATCGGGGTTGGCCGGATACGGCAATGGCTAAAGTGCGTACAGTAGGGGGGGGACTATTTTGTAGGATTAAAAACATGTTTTAAAAGGTTCATTCATTCATTTGCAGGGAACTAAAAACGTCTATCGTATAGTTGAGGGACCAAGGGGCATTCATTTCAAAATTGGAAACACAGTTGGACTAGCTGTAATCAAATTCCTATAGGTATACCATGGGAGTGTGTCATAAGCGAGGTTACATGTCAGACATGATAATATCATAATGAATCGTACATTTTGAAAAACATTTTTCACGCGGTCCTTTTATATGTTCGTCGAGTGAATCCTCCCTCTTTTCCGTGAAGTGTACAAAGGATCATAACATATCTCGGAACATCGAGTCTTTTTAGCAAAAGAAAAACACCACGAGGCGTTCGTAAGTTCCTATTGTTACCGGCGCCATTTTGGGCGGGGCCGGGTTGGTCGGAAGTAGTATCAAGGAAAAAAATGTTTCCTACAACCGGCAGTTGGACCAGAGTCCTTTTCGGCAGTTCGAGAATTCATGCTAACAGAAGGAGTGGCTATGTCATGCTTATTTCGTTAGCGATCAAGGCAGTTGTCCCTCACCGGAAACCTGCAGGGGCCGAGGGCTCCTGGGACTTTTGTAGAATCTTCAAGGCTGTGGGGGTGCTGTCGGAGGTGGGGGCTCGTGCCCCGGTGGGCAAGCGCCCGAGTTACATTGCTGTTCAAAGTCACTCTAGCGGCCGAGACCCGCCTTCCAGCGGACCCAGACGCCATTTTGAGGCCTGCAGCAGCCCCCCTCGTCGAGTCTGCAAGAGTGGAAGAGACCTTTCTGGGGACAAATAGGGAATGGAACTCCGTGTTGTGGAAGCAGGACGTTCGGCTAGGGTGCAGCTGTGGTGCCCCCACCTGGGGGGCGAGGGAGACTCGTTCGCGCCGTCTCCCTCTCCCGGTGCACTCCATGCCGCTCTCTTTCATGGGCATGCACGATGGTCTCTCCACACCCTGTGCTCCACAAGTCCCATGCCCAGTGCTGCGGAAGTATGGCCACCTGCGGCGCATGTTCGGTGCTGCGCAAGTACTGGGGCGCTACGCAGGTATTGGCACCACCGCCTGGCTGGAGGAGTTCGGCGCTGGGCCGGGGGCTGGGAAACCTCCTATCCGTGGAGGTGGGAGAGGCTCGTCCGCGTCGCCTCTCCCTCCCAGCCCGACCTGGACTAATTTTCGCGGAGGTATGTACAAGACATCCCTCCCCCCAGAGTTGTCGCAGCCATTATTCAAGTGGCGCCGGGCGTGCTGCTGCGGCCATTACGGAGGGGAAAAGAAAGAAGTGTCCCGTCCTTCTCTGGGCCGGGCTTCCGGTGGGTGTCGGCCGGACGCCCCTTGCTCTGGCCCCATGAACGGGTTCCTTGGCTCATCGGCTGCAGCCGGATCCAGTTGGCCCCAGTCCCTGGCCATTGGTGGCCGGACCGGAAAGACATGTGGTGGGACTACCTGAAACTCCCACGCGCCACCGTGGCCGGACTGGGGGAGAGAGAGAGGGGGGTCGAGGACATAGACATTCCCCCCCCTACAACTCTCCGGTGTGGTCAAGGTGATCCCCTGGCTGGGTCCCGCTGGCCCTTGTCTCTCCTCCGGCTCCACCCTATGTTACGATTTCCTGGCCGACTGTTGGCAGCAGGACCCGCCTTATATGGGTTGCTGCTGGTTGGGCGTAGCCGTGACCCTGCCCTACTTTGGAAGGTTCCAGAATGGGGGGGGCGAATGTCCTGCTGACTTTCATTTTCTAGTTTACCGTTCCTGTTTCAAGCGTTTTCTGTTGTTAGGGCATTAATAGGTGTTATTATTACGTATTGTTATTTGTTTCTTGTTCGTTATGTTAAATAAAAGTTCAAGTTCATCAGTGGCCTACGGATTTCGTTTTCCCATTCCTTTCTTTCCAGGTTGTTCCATGCTAAAGCTTCTGTTAACAGAAGTTTAAGTACCACGGTAACACAGGCAGAGGGATGACGCAGATTCATGCATCACGTACACACAAACTTCACACGGGGAGACAGTACAAATATTATATAAGAAGACCCAAGACAAACATAAAACAGTTTTTGGCCATAATTATCTTATTTCTATATGCTGCGCATACGTTTTGTTAGAGCAATGGGGCAGGCTTTAGTTATATGCCTATAAGGATGCGGAAGAAAGGAGGTAGTAGGTTTTCAGACATTGGCAATATCCCTAGTCCTCTCGGCGAAGGATACTTGTGTAACCCTTACCTCGAAATACCCTAAACTTTTCCCTACTTGGCTAAACGTAAGGATGCTTGATCATGTGTGTACATTATTCTTTCTGTTTTCTTCGGGGTTTGTCGTCTGTCAATTTAGAGCTACACTGGGTTTTCCCGTCTTATCGTTGTTGGATCTATGAGGACTCGAACATGTCGCTGAAATCGGCTTGGCGAAATCTGTGCCATCGGGCATAATCGAACGTGGTGGTTCTATCTGGCCTGTTCAAGTCAGTCTGATTCATCTTTGTCTCGCGCCTTTTCCCTTTCTGCCGGCCTGTTATTCCTGTCGGTCCTCTGCTCCTACTCACGTTCAGTAGAGTCGGGCATTGGGCTTTCCAGTGCCCGGCATATCTACAAAAAGCAGATTGGTTTTGCCCTAAGTCTGGCCGTCCTGTGCGTAGTGTCGGGGGATTACTTTCGGGACGTTGTGTCCTGGGGTCGTCCTGTCGATATGTTCCTTTACCTGCTCTGTCCTCGTCTCTTTTCTTTCATTGCATTGCTTCTTTGCGCCACATACCGAGGCAGTCGAGCATAATAGGCGTTGTCTTATTATCACGAAGGGCTATTTCTAACGTTTCTATTTTATCAAGATCAAAGGATCCTATCAGTGGCCACTGTTTCTCTTGATTTTCTTTGGTATACCTGTGCCACAGTTTACTATAGGCTATGGTAACTAATCCATAGTTTATGAACGTGTCTCTATTAGTGGTGCCTTCCAGCGGAGCTAGATGATCCACCTCTAATAAACGGTCCGGGCTGAACCAGCTATCGACCAGTGGGGAGAAGACAGACTTGACAGCTCACAACGAGGGACAAAAAGTCAGCACTGCCTATCTTATCACTGCGCGCAAAGACTAGACAGAATATTTCTATTCTGCGTTGTTTGCAGGCAGTGAATACCTCATGAACCAATAAAAATAAAAAAACAATTCAGTGGGGAGAATAAGTAGATTCGCAAAAGGTCTGCTTCCTCTACCCTTTCACTATCTGCAAAGGGGAACCTGTTCTTTCCTGTTTGCAGACAGAGAATCTCCAGAAAACAATCCGCGAACAGTAGTTCGGGGTCAAAAACAGTTAATCAGTGGCCGTTAATAAATAATTAATTCAGTGGGGGAGGAAGATAGGCACGACGGCTGCGTTACCTATCTTTCACTGTTTGCAAAGAGAAAGAGCCTACTGTTTCTTCATGCGCAGACAGTGAATCTCCAAATAGGTCAACAAAGAGTAATACTAGTATTTTCTGAACAATTAAACAATTATTTCGTGATTCGTCGTGTCTACACGACCTTACCCGGACCGTATGGACAGTTTCTTGTCTTCCGAATCCAGCGCCCGATCGTCCTCTTTTCTTTGTATTCCTCGCAGCACTCCTGATGGTTCCCAGTCAGGACCGTAGATCACTCGAGAGAGGTCTGTTCGGAACCAGTGAAGTTCGGATGATCGGCTGTCAGACGAGGGTCTATTGGGCAAGAGCTCTCCCGATCGTTGCAGTCGTTCACTCTGTCGTCAGGACCTCTCCCACTGGATCCACGAGTCGCTGATGGGCCCCACGCTTGGGACGCCAATTGTTAAATCTAAGGTCAAGGGACAATCGATATTTGCCCGGCGGTATCGCCTCTTTAACCCACGAATTATTAATCAATGAAGAGGCAGGCGCTGGAGACGGGAAGGCAGGAAACAAGGTTTATTCTCTCCGGAGGAGAACACAACAGTTCAGACAGCAGGTATCGTCATGAGGTGCTCTACCCGCATCTCTGAGGCCTGGCCTCTTATACACAGTTAAATGAATTTTATTGCAGGTAACACAGGCTTGTAATGCTTTGAAGTATGAAAGGATATCCTCCGAATCTCCCCTTCAGGCCCGTTCCCATACACATTTACAGTTGAAGTCCCCACCCCGGTCACAACAGGTGATGATTATCGCGCAGCTGGACATTCCGCCGATTCATGGGGTGTGGGGGTTTGATCGGATCTCATAGGGTGGGGGCTTTGATCAACTCGGGGGTCCTTTGATGAGGGAAGCTTTCTACTGTACGGGGAGGGGCAATAAACAGTATCGGCAGAGCTAGGTGTCGGCCTGGGAACGAGGGAGACAAACGGGCACACAGGAAAAGGGGGTTTGTATCAAAAGGGCCAGGGACCATGAAAGGAATGAAGGGAGGTGTCGCGCTGGGAACAGGATGGGGTTCTGAGGCAGAGCTGCGCTGAAGGGGGGGTTTATGACCCAAGGCATGTGCGAGCGGGGGTTTGTCAGCGTGCGGGCTTGTGTGAGGGCGAAGGGCTATGCTGGGGGACAGTGGCATGCAAAGGGGTCGTTCTGATCGAGGCACCTAAAATGGCGGGTGCGCACGACAAAAAGTGTGGCATCAGGGGAAGAGGCAAGATGGCGCAGATAATGTTTACCAAGCCGTACTAATTTTCCACAGACTCCCGAGCAGTGTGTCCAAGCCCAGACTCATGAGCTGTATGTCCAAGCCCAGACTCCCGAGCAGTGTGTCCAAGCGAAGTCTCCTGAGCAGTGTGTCCAAGACCAGACTCCCGAACAGTGTGTCCAAGCGAAGTCTCCTGAGCAGTGTGTCCAAGACCAGACTCCCGAACAGTGTGCTCAAAATAAGACTCCTGAGCCATGTGTCCAAGCCCAGACTCCCAAGCAGTGTGTCCAATCCCAGACTCCTGAGCTGTATGTCCAAGCCCAGACTCCCAAGCAGTGTGTCCATCCCAGACTCCCGAGCAGTGTGTCCAAGCCAAGACTCCCAAGCAGTATGTCCAAACCCAGACACCTGAACAGTGTGTTCAAAATAAGACTCCTGAGCCATGTGTCCAAGCCCAGACTCCCAAGCAGTGTGTCCAATCCCAGACTCCTGAGCTGTATGTCCAAGCCCAGACTCCCAAGCAGTGTGTCCATCCCAGACTCCCGAGCAGTGTGTCCAAGCCAAGACTCCTGAGCAGTGTGCCCAAAATAAGACTCCAGAGCCGGGTGTCCAAGCCCAGACTCCCAAGCAGTGTGTCCAAGTCCAGACTCCCAAGCAGTGTGTCCAAGCCCAGACTTCCGAGCAGTGTGTCCAAGCCAAGACTCCTGAGCAGTGTGCCCAAAATAAGACTCCTGAGCCGTTATTCCAAGCCCAGACTCCCAAGCAGTGTGTCCAATCCCAGACTCCTGAACTGTATGTCCAAGCCCAGACTCCCCAGCAGCGTGTCCAAGCCCAGACTCCCAAGCAGTGTGTCCAAGCCCAGACTCCCGAGCAGTGTGTCCAAGCCAAGACTCCTGAGCAGTGTGCCCAAAATAAGACTCCTGAGCCGTGTGTCCAAGCCCAGACTCCCAAGCAGTGTGTCCAGCCCAGACTCCCGAGCAGTGTGTCCAAGCCAAGACTCATGAGCAGTGTGCCCAAAATAAGACTCCTAAGCCGTGTGTCCAAGCCCAGACTCCCAAGCGGTGTGTCCAAGCCCAGACTCCCAAGCAGTGTGTTCAAGCCCAGACTCCCAAGCAGTGTGTCCAAGCCAAGACTCCCAAGCAGTGTGTCCAAGCCCAGACTACTGAGTAGTGTGTTCAAGCCCAGACTCCTGAGCTGTATGTCCACGCCAAGACTCCTGAGCAGTGTGCCCACGCCAAGACCCCCGAGCTGTGTGTCCAAGCCAAGACTCCTGAGCAGTGTGCCCACGCTAAGACCCCCGAGCAGTGAGTCCAAGCAAAAACTCCTGAGCAGTGTGTCCAAGCCAAGACTCCCGAGCAGTGTGTCCAAGCACAGACTCCTGAGCTGTATGTCCAAGCCCAGACTCCCAAGCAGTGTGTCCAAGCCCAGACTCCCAAGCAGTGTGTCCAAGCCCAGACTCCCAAGCAGTGTGTCCAAGCCCAGACTCCCGAGCAGTGTGTCCAAGCCCAGACTCCTGAGCTGTATGTCCAAGCCCAGACTCCCAAGCAGTGTGTCCAAGCCCAGACCCCCGAGCAGTGTGTCCAAGCCAAGACTCCTGAGCAGTGTGCCCAAAATAAGACTCCTGAGCCGTGTGTCCAAGCCCAGACTCCCATGCAGTGTGTCCAAGCCCAGACTCCCAAGCAGTGTGTTCAAGCCCGGACTCCCAAGCAGTGTGTCCAAGCCAAGACTCCCAAACAGTGTGTCCAAGCCCAGACTACTGAGTAGTGTGTTCAAGCCCAGACACATGAGCTGTATGTCTAAGCCAAGACTCCTGAGCAGTGTGCCCACGCCAAGATCCCCGAGCAGTGTGTCCAAGCCAAGACTCCTGAGCATTGTGCCCACGCCAAGACCCCCGAGCAGTGTGTCCAAGCCCAGGCTCCCAAGCAGTGTGTCCAAGCCCAGACTACCGAGTAGTGTGTTCAAGCCCAGACTCCTGAGCTGTATGTCCAAGCCAAGACTCCTGAGCAGTGTGCCCACGTCAAGACTCCCGAGCAGTGTGTCCAAGCCAAGACCCCTGAGCAGTGTGCCCACGCCAAGGCTCCCAAGCAGTGTGTCCAAAATAAAACTCCTCAGCAGTGTGCCCACACCAAGACTCCCAAGCAGTGTGTCCAAGCCAAGAATACCGAGCAGTGGGTCCTAGCCAAGACTCCTGAGCAGTGTGCCCACGCCAAGACAGCTGATCAGTGTGTCCAGGCCAAGACTCCGGAGTAGTGTATCCAAGCCGGACTCCGGAGCAGTGTGTCCAAGCCAAGACTCCTGAGCAGTCTGTCCAAGCCAAGACTCCCGAGCAGTGTGTCCAAGCCAAGCCTCCAGAGCAGTGTGGCAAAGCCAAGACTCCTGAGCAGTGTGTCCAAGCCCAGACTCCCGAGCAGTGTGTCCAAGCCCAGACTCCTAAGCAGTGTGTCCAAGCCCAGACTCCCCAGCAGTGTGTCCAAGCCCAGATGACCCAGTAGTGTGTTCAAGCCCAGTCTCCTGAGCTATATGTCCAAACCAAGACTCCTGAGCAGTGTGCCCACGTCATGACTCCCGAGCAGTGTGTCCAAGCCAAGACCCCCGAGCAGTGTGTCCAAGCGAAGACTCCTGAGCAGTGTGCCCAAGCAAAAACTCCTGAGCTATGTGCCCACGCCAAGACTCCCAAGCAGTGTGTCTAAAATAAGACTCCTGAGCACTGTGCCCACGCCATGACTCCCAAGCAGTGTGTCCAAGCCAAGACTACCGAGCAGTGTGTCCTAGCCAAGACTCCTGAGCAGTGTGCCCATGCCAAGATGGCTGAGCAGTGTGTCCAGGCCAAGACTCCGGAGCAGTGTGTCCAAGCCGAGACTTCCAAGCAGTGTGTCCAAGCCCAGACTCCCAAGCAGTGTGTCCAAGCCCAGACTCCCGAGCACTGTGTCCAAGCCCAGACTACCGAGTAGTGTGTCCAAGCCCAGACTCCCAAGCAGTGTGTCCAAGCCCAGACACCCGAGCAGTGTATCCAAGCCCAGACTACCGAGTAGTGTGTTCAAGCTCAGACTCCTGAGCTATATGTCCAAGCCAAGATTCCTGAGCAGTGTGCCCACACCAAGACCCCCGAGCAGTGTATCCAAGCAAAGACACCCAAGCAGTGTACCCAAGCAAAAACTCCTGAGCAGTGTGCTGAAGCCAATACTTCCAAGCAGTGTGTCCAAGCAAAAACTCATGAGCAGTGTGCCCAAAATAAAACTCCTGAGCAGTGTGTCCAAGCCAAGACTCCCAAGCAGTGTGTCCAAGCCCAGACCCCGAGCAGTGTGTCCAAGCGAAGACTCCCAAGCAGTGTGTCCAATCCCAGACTCCTGAGCTGTATGTCCAAGCCCAGACTCCCAAGCAGTGTGTCCAAGCCCAGACTCCCAAGCAGTGTGTCTAAGCCCAGACTCCCGAGCAGTGTGTCCAAGCCAATACTCCTGAGCAGTGTGCCCAAAATAAGACTCCTGAGCCGTGTGTCCAAGCCCAGACTCCCAAGCAGTGTGTCCAAGCCCACACTCCCAAGCAGTGTGTCCAAGCCCAGACTCCCGAGCAGTGAGTCCAAGCCAAGACTCATGCGCAGTGTGCCCAAAATAAGACTCCTAAGCCGTGTGTCCAAGCCCAGACTCCCAAGCAGTGTGTCCAAGCCCAGACTTCTGAGCTGTATGTCCAAGCCCAGACTCCCAAGCAGTGTGTCCAAGCCCAGACTCGCAAGCAGTGTGTCCATGCCCAGACTCCCGAGCAGTGTGTCCAAGCCAAGACTCCTGAGCAGTGTGCCCAAAATAAGACTCCTGAGCCGTGTGTCCAAGCCCAGACTCCCAAGCAGTGTGTCCAAGCCCAGACTCCCAAGCAGTGTGTTCAAGCCCAGACTCCCAAGCAATGTGTCCAAGCTAAGACTCCCAAGCAGTGTGTCCAAGCCCAGACTACTGAGTAGTGTGTTAAAGCCCAGACTCCTGAGCTGTATGTCCAAGCCAAGACTCCTGAGCAGTGTGCCCACGCCAAGACCCCCGAGCAGTGTGTCCAAGCCAAGACTCCTGAGCAGTGTGCCCACGCCAAGACCCCTGAGCAGTGTGTCCAAGCCAAGACTCCTGAGCAGCGTGCCCACGGTAAGACCCCCGAGCAGTGAGTCCAAGCAAAAACTCCTGAGCAGTGTGTCCAAGCCCAGACTCCCAAGCAGTGTGTCCAAGCACAGACTCCCAAGCAGTGTGTCCAAGCCCAGACTCCCGAGCAGTGTGTCCAAGCCAAGACTCCCGAGCAGTGTGTCCAAGCCCAGACTCCTGAGCTGTATGTCTAAGCCCAGACTCCCAAGCAGTGTGTCCAAGCCCAGACGCCCAAGCAGTGTGTCCAAGCACAGACTCCCAAGCAGTGTGTCCAAGCCCATACTCATGAGCTGTATGTACAAGCCCAGACTCCCAAGCAGTGTGTCCAAGCCCAGACTCCCAAGCAGTGTGTCCAAGCCCAGACTCCCGAGCAGTGTGCCCAAAATAAGACTCCTGAGCCGTGTGTCCAAGCCCAGACTCCCATGCAGTGTGTCCAAGCCCAGACTCCCTAGCAGTTCGTTCAAGTTCGGACTCCCAAGCAGTGTGTTCAAGCCCAGACACCTGAGCTGTATGTCTAAGCAAAGACTCCTGAGCAGTGTGCCCACGCCAAGATCCCCGAGCAGTGTGTCCAAGCCAAGACTCCTGAGCATTGTGCCCACGCCAAGACCCCCGAGCGGTGTGTCCAAGCCCAGGCTCGCAAGCAGTGTGTCCAAGCCCAGACTGCCGAGTAGTGCGTTCAAGCCCAGACTCCCGAGCAGTGTGTCCAAGCCAAGACTCCTGAACAGTGTGCCCAAAATAAGACTCCTGAGCAGTGTGTCCAAGCACAGAATCCAAAGCAGTGTGTCGAAGCCCAGACTCCCCAGCAGTGTGTCTAAGCCCAGATTACCCAGTAGGGTGTTCAAACCAAGACTCCTGAGCTGTATGTCCAAGCCAAGACTCCTGAGCAGTGTGCCAATGTCAAGACTCCCGAGCAGTGTGTCCAGGCCAAGACCCCCGAGCAGTGTGTCCAAGCGAAGACTCCTGAGCAGTGTGCCCACGCCAAGACTCCCAAGGAGTGTGTCCAAAATAAGACTCCTGAGCTGTGTGCCCACACCAAGACTCCCAAGCAGTGTGTCCAAGCCAAGACTACCAAGCAGTGTGTCCAAGCCCAGACTCCCTAGCAGTGTGTCCAAGCCAAGACTCTCGAGCAGTGTGCCCAAAATAAGACTCCTGAGCAGTGTGCCCACGCCAAGACTCCCAAGCAGTGTGTCCAAGCCCAGACTCCCGAGCAGTGTGTCCAAGCCCAGATTCCTGAGCAGTGTGTCCATGCCCAGATTCCTGAGCAGTGTGTCCAAGCCCAGACTCAAGAGCAGTGTGTCCAAGCCCAGACTCCTGAGCTGTGTGTCCAAGCCCAGACTCCCAAGCAGTGTGTCCAAGCAAAGACTTCCAAGTAGTGTGTCCAAGCCAAGACTACCAAGTAGTGTGTTCAAGCCCAGACACCTGAGCTGTATGTCCAAGCCAAGACTACCAAGCAGTGTGTCCTAGCCAAGATTCCTGAGCAGTGTGCCCATGCCAAGATGGCTGAGCAGTGTGTCCAGGCCAAGACTCCGGAGTGGTGTGTCCAAGCCCAGACTCCCAAGCAGTGTGTCCAAGACCAGACTCCCAAGCAGTGTGATCAAGCACAGACTCCCAAGCAGTGTGTCCAAGCCCAGACTCCCGAGCAGTGTGTCCAAGCCCAGACTCCTGAGCCGTGTGTCCAAGCCCAGACTCCCAAGCAGTGTGTCCAAGCCAAGACTACCAAGTAGTGAGTTCAAGCCAAGACTACCAAGTAGTGTGTTCAAGCACAGACTCCTGAGCTGTATGTCCAAGCCAAGACTACCAAGCAGTGTATCCTAGCCAAGATTCCTGAGCAGTGTGCCCATGCCAAGACGGCTGAGCAGTGTGTCCAGGCCAAGACTCCGGAGTAGTGTATCCAAGCCAGACTCCTGAGCCGGGTGTCCAAGCCAAGACTCCTTAGCTGTATGTCCAAGCCCAGACTCCCAAGCAGTGTGTCCAAGACCAGACTCCCAAGCAGTATGTCCAAGCACAGACACCCAAGCAGTGTGTCCAAGCCCAGACTCCCGAGCAGTGTGTCCAAGCCCAGACTACTGAGTAGTGTGTTCAAGCCCAGACTCCTGAGCTGTACGTCCAAGCCAAGACTCCTGAGCAGTGTGCTCACGCCAAGACCCCGAGCAGTGTGTCCAAGCAAAGACTCCAAAGCAGTGTGCCCAAGCAAAAACTCCCGAGCAGTGTGCTGAAGCCAATACTCTCAAGCAGTGTGTCCAAGCAAAAACTCCTGAGCAGTGTGCCCAAAATAAGACTTCTGAGCTGTATGTCCAAGCCAAGACTACCAAGCAGTGTGTCCTAGCCAAGATTCCTGAGCAGTGTGTCCAAGCACAGACTCCCAAGCAGTGTGTCCAAGCCCAGACTCCCGAGCAGTGTGTCCAAGCCAAGACTCCTGAGCAGTGTGCCCAAAATAAGACTCCTGAGCCGTGTGTCCAAGCCCAGACTCCCAAGCAGTGTGTCCAGCCCAGACTCCCGAGCAGTGTGTCCAAGCCAAGACTCATGAGCAGTGTGCCCAAAATAAGACTCCTAAGCCGTGTGTCCAAGCCCAGACTCCCAAGCGGTGTGTCCAAGCCCAGACTCCCAAGCAGTGTGTTCAAGCCCAGACTCCCAAGCAGTGTGTCCAAGCCAAGACTCCCAAGCAGTGTGTCCAAGCCCAGACTACTGAGTAGTGTGTTCAAGCCCAGACTCCTGAGCTGTATGTCCACGCCAAGACTCCTGAGCAGTGTGCCCACGCCAAGACCCCCGAGCTGTGTGTCCAAGCCAAGACTCCTGAGCAGTGTGCCCACGCTAAGACCCCCGAGCAGTGAGTCCAAGCAAAAACTCCTGAGCAGTGTGTCCAAGCCAAGACTCCCGAGCAGTGTGTCCAAGCACAGACTCCTGAGCTGTATGTCCAAGCCCAGACTCCCAAGCAGTGTGTCCAAGCCCAGACTCCCAAGCAGTGTGTCCAAGCCCAGACTCCCAAGCAGTGTGTCCAAGCCCAGACTCCCGAGCAGTGTGTCCAAGCCCAGACTCCTGAGCTGTATGTCCAAGCCCAGACTCCCAAGCAGTGTGTCCAAGCCCAGACCCCCGAGCAGTGTGTCCAAGCCAAGACTCCTGAGCAGTGTGCCCAAAATAAGACTCCTGAGCCGTGTGTCCAAGCCCAGACTCCCATGCAGTGTGTCCAAGCCCAGACTCCCAAGCAGTGTGTTCAAGCCCGGACTCCCAAGCAGTGTGTCCAAGCCAAGACTCCCAAACAGTGTGTCCAAGCCCAGACTACTGAGTAGTGTGTTCAAGCCCAGACACATGAGCTGTATGTCTAAGCCAAGACTCCTGAGCAGTGTGCCCACGCCAAGATCCCCGAGCAGTGTGTCCAAGCCAAGACTCCTGAGCATTGTGCCCACGCCAAGACCCCCGAGCAGTGTGTCCAAGCCCAGGCTCCCAAGCAGTGTGTCCAAGCCCAGACTACCGAGTAGTGTGTTCAAGCCCAGACTCCTGAGCTGTATGTCCAAGCCAAGACTCCTGAGCAGTGTGCCCACGTCAAGACTCCCGAGCAGTGTGTCCAAGCCAAGACCCCTGAGCAGTGTGCCCACGCCAAGGCTCCCAAGCAGTGTGTCCAAAATAAAACTCCTCAGCAGTGTGCCCACACCAAGACTCCCAAGCAGTGTGTCCAAGCCAAGAATACCGAGCAGTGGGTCCTAGCCAAGACTCCTGAGCAGTGTGCCCACGCCAAGACAGCTGATCAGTGTGTCCAGGCCAAGACTCCGGAGTAGTGTATCCAAGCCGGACTCCGGAGCAGTGTGTCCAAGCCAAGACTCCTGAGCAGTCTGTCCAAGCCAAGACTCCCGAGCAGTGTGTCCAAGCCAAGCCTCCAGAGCAGTGTGGCAAAGCCAAGACTCCTGAGCAGTGTGTCCAAGCCCAGACTCCCGAGCAGTGTGTCCAAGCCCAGACTCCTAAGCAGTGTGTCCAAGCCCAGACTCCCCAGCAGTGTGTCCAAGCCCAGATGACCCAGTAGTGTGTTCAAGCCCAGTCTCCTGAGCTATATGTCCAAACCAAGACTCCTGAGCAGTGTGCCCACGTCATGACTCCCGAGCAGTGTGTCCAAGCCAAGACCCCCGAGCAGTGTGTCCAAGCGAAGACTCCTGAGCAGTGTGCCCAAGCAAAAACTCCTGAGCTATGTGCCCACGCCAAGACTCCCAAGCAGTGTGTCTAAAATAAGACTCCTGAGCACTGTGCCCACGCCATGACTCCCAAGCAGTGTGTCCAAGCCAAGACTACCGAGCAGTGTGTCCTAGCCAAGACTCCTGAGCAGTGTGCCCATGCCAAGATGGCTGAGCAGTGTGTCCAGGCCAAGACTCCGGAGCAGTGTGTCCAAGCCGAGACTTCCAAGCAGTGTGTCCAAGCCCAGACTCCCAAGCAGTGTGTCCAAGCCCAGACTCCCGAGCACTGTGTCCAAGCCCAGACTACCGAGTAGTGTGTCCAAGCCCAGACTCCCAAGCAGTGTGTCCAAGCCCAGACACCCGAGCAGTGTATCCAAGCCCAGACTACCGAGTAGTGTGTTCAAGCTCAGACTCCTGAGCTATATGTCCAAGCCAAGATTCCTGAGCAGTGTGCCCACACCAAGACCCCCGAGCAGTGTATCCAAGCAAAGACACCCAAGCAGTGTACCCAAGCAAAAACTCCTGAGCAGTGTGCTGAAGCCAATACTTCCAAGCAGTGTGTCCAAGCAAAAACTCATGAGCAGTGTGCCCAAAATAAAACTCCTGAGCAGTGTGTCCAAGCCAAGACTCCCAAGCAGTGTGTCCAAGCCCAGACCCCGAGCAGTGTGTCCAAGCGAAGACTCCCAAGCAGTGTGTCCAATCCCAGACTCCTGAGCTGTATGTCCAAGCCCAGACTCCCAAGCAGTGTGTCCAAGCCCAGACTCCCAAGCAGTGTGTCTAAGCCCAGACTCCCGAGCAGTGTGTCCAAGCCAATACTCCTGAGCAGTGTGCCCAAAATAAGACTCCTGAGCCGTGTGTCCAAGCCCAGACTCCCAAGCAGTGTGTCCAAGCCCACACTCCCAAGCAGTGTGTCCAAGCCCAGACTCCCGAGCAGTGAGTCCAAGCCAAGACTCATGCGCAGTGTGCCCAAAATAAGACTCCTAAGCCGTGTGTCCAAGCCCAGACTCCCAAGCAGTGTGTCCAAGCCCAGACTTCTGAGCTGTATGTCCAAGCCCAGACTCCCAAGCAGTGTGTCCAAGCCCAGACTCGCAAGCAGTGTGTCCATGCCCAGACTCCCGAGCAGTGTGTCCAAGCCAAGACTCCTGAGCAGTGTGCCCAAAATAAGACTCCTGAGCCGTGTGTCCAAGCCCAGACTCCCAAGCAGTGTGTCCAAGCCCAGACTCCCAAGCAGTGTGTTCAAGCCCAGACTCCCAAGCAATGTGTCCAAGCTAAGACTCCCAAGCAGTGTGTCCAAGCCCAGACTACTGAGTAGTGTGTTAAAGCCCAGACTCCTGAGCTGTATGTCCAAGCCAAGACTCCTGAGCAGTGTGCCCACGCCAAGACCCCCGAGCAGTGTGTCCAAGCCAAGACTCCTGAGCAGTGTGCCCACGCCAAGACCCCTGAGCAGTGTGTCCAAGCCAAGACTCCTGAGCAGCGTGCCCACGGTAAGACCCCCGAGCAGTGAGTCCAAGCAAAAACTCCTGAGCAGTGTGTCCAAGCCCAGACTCCCAAGCAGTGTGTCCAAGCACAGACTCCCAAGCAGTGTGTCCAAGCCCAGACTCCCGAGCAGTGTGTCCAAGCCAAGACTCCCGAGCAGTGTGTCCAAGCCCAGACTCCTGAGCTGTATGTCTAAGCCCAGACTCCCAAGCAGTGTGTCCAAGCCCAGACGCCCAAGCAGTGTGTCCAAGCACAGACTCCCAAGCAGTGTGTCCAAGCCCATACTCATGAGCTGTATGTACAAGCCCAGACTCCCAAGCAGTGTGTCCAAGCCCAGACTCCCAAGCAGTGTGTCCAAGCCCAGACTCCCGAGCAGTGTGCCCAAAATAAGACTCCTGAGCCGTGTGTCCAAGCCCAGACTCCCATGCAGTGTGTCCAAGCCCAGACTCCCTAGCAGTTCGTTCAAGTTCGGACTCCCAAGCAGTGTGTTCAAGCCCAGACACCTGAGCTGTATGTCTAAGCAAAGACTCCTGAGCAGTGTGCCCACGCCAAGATCCCCGAGCAGTGTGTCCAAGCCAAGACTCCTGAGCATTGTGCCCACGCCAAGACCCCCGAGCGGTGTGTCCAAGCCCAGGCTCGCAAGCAGTGTGTCCAAGCCCAGACTGCCGAGTAGTGCGTTCAAGCCCAGACTCCCGAGCAGTGTGTCCAAGCCAAGACTCCTGAACAGTGTGCCCAAAATAAGACTCCTGAGCAGTGTGTCCAAGCACAGAATCCAAAGCAGTGTGTCGAAGCCCAGACTCCCCAGCAGTGTGTCTAAGCCCAGATTACCCAGTAGGGTGTTCAAACCAAGACTCCTGAGCTGTATGTCCAAGCCAAGACTCCTGAGCAGTGTGCCAATGTCAAGACTCCCGAGCAGTGTGTCCAGGCCAAGACCCCCGAGCAGTGTGTCCAAGCGAAGACTCCTGAGCAGTGTGCCCACGCCAAGACTCCCAAGGAGTGTGTCCAAAATAAGACTCCTGAGCTGTGTGCCCACACCAAGACTCCCAAGCAGTGTGTCCAAGCCAAGACTACCAAGCAGTGTGTCCAAGCCCAGACTCCCTAGCAGTGTGTCCAAGCCAAGACTCTCGAGCAGTGTGCCCAAAATAAGACTCCTGAGCAGTGTGCCCACGCCAAGACTCCCAAGCAGTGTGTCCAAGCCCAGACTCCCGAGCAGTGTGTCCAAGCCCAGATTCCTGAGCAGTGTGTCCATGCCCAGATTCCTGAGCAGTGTGTCCAAGCCCAGACTCAAGAGCAGTGTGTCCAAGCCCAGACTCCTGAGCTGTGTGTCCAAGCCCAGACTCCCAAGCAGTGTGTCCAAGCAAAGACTTCCAAGTAGTGTGTCCAAGCCAAGACTACCAAGTAGTGTGTTCAAGCCCAGACACCTGAGCTGTATGTCCAAGCCAAGACTACCAAGCAGTGTGTCCTAGCCAAGATTCCTGAGCAGTGTGCCCATGCCAAGATGGCTGAGCAGTGTGTCCAGGCCAAGACTCCGGAGTGGTGTGTCCAAGCCCAGACTCCCAAGCAGTGTGTCCAAGACCAGACTCCCAAGCAGTGTGATCAAGCACAGACTCCCAAGCAGTGTGTCCAAGCCCAGACTCCCGAGCAGTGTGTCCAAGCCCAGACTCCTGAGCCGTGTGTCCAAGCCCAGACTCCCAAGCAGTGTGTCCAAGCCAAGACTACCAAGTAGTGAGTTCAAGCCAAGACTACCAAGTAGTGTGTTCAAGCACAGACTCCTGAGCTGTATGTCCAAGCCAAGACTACCAAGCAGTGTATCCTAGCCAAGATTCCTGAGCAGTGTGCCCATGCCAAGACGGCTGAGCAGTGTGTCCAGGCCAAGACTCCGGAGTAGTGTATCCAAGCCAGACTCCTGAGCCGGGTGTCCAAGCCAAGACTCCTTAGCTGTATGTCCAAGCCCAGACTCCCAAGCAGTGTGTCCAAGACCAGACTCCCAAGCAGTATGTCCAAGCACAGACACCCAAGCAGTGTGTCCAAGCCCAGACTCCCGAGCAGTGTGTCCAAGCCCAGACTACTGAGTAGTGTGTTCAAGCCCAGACTCCTGAGCTGTACGTCCAAGCCAAGACTCCTGAGCAGTGTGCTCACGCCAAGACCCCGAGCAGTGTGTCCAAGCAAAGACTCCAAAGCAGTGTGCCCAAGCAAAAACTCCCGAGCAGTGTGCTGAAGCCAATACTCTCAAGCAGTGTGTCCAAGCAAAAACTCCTGAGCAGTGTGCCCAAAATAAGACTTCTGAGCTGTATGTCCAAGCCAAGACTACCAAGCAGTGTGTCCTAGCCAAGATTCCTGAGCAGTGTGTCCAAGCACAGACTCCCAAGCAGTGTGTCCAAGACCAGACTCCCAAGCAGTGTGTCCAAGCACAGACTCCCAAGCAGTGTGTCCAAGCCCAGACTCCCGAGCAGTGTGTTCAAGCCCAGACTACTGAGTAGTGTGTTCAAGCCCAGACTCCTGAGCTGTACGTCCAAGCCAAGACTCCTGAGCAGTGTGCTCACGCCAAGACCCCGAGCAGTGTGTCCAAGCAAAGACTCTAAAGCAGTGTGCCCAAGCAAAAACTCCTGAGCAGTGTGCTGAAGCCAATACTCTCAAGCAGTTTGTCCAAGCAAAATCTCCTGAGCAGTGTGGCCAAAATAAGACTTCTGAGCAGTGTGTCCTTGCCAAGACTCCCAAGCAGTGTGTCCAAGCCCAGACTCCCGAGCAGTGTGTCTAAGCCCAGACTCCCAAGCAGTGTGTCCAAGCCCAGACTCCCCAGCAGTGTGTCCAAGCCCAGACTACCCAGTAGTGTGTTCAAGCCCAGATTCCAGAGCTGTATGTCCAAGCCAAGACTCCTGAGCAGTGTGCCCACGTCAAGACTCCCGAGCAGTGTGTCCAAGCGAAGACTCCTGAGCAGTTTGCCCAAGCAAAAACTCCTGAGCAGTGTGCCCACGCCAAGACTCCCAAGCAGTGTGTCCAAAATAAAACTCCTCAGCAGTGTGCCCACACCAAGACTCCCAAGCAGTGTGTTCAAGCCAAGAATACCGAGCAGTGGGTCCTAGCCAAGACTCCTGAGCAGTGTGCCCACGCCAAGACGGCTGAGCAGTGTGTCCAGGCCAAGACTCCAGGGTAGTGTATCCAAGCCGGACTCCGGAGCAGTGTGTCCAAGCCAAGACTCCTGAGCAGTATGTCCAAGCCAAGACTCCCAAGCAGTGTGTCTAAGCCAAGACTCCAGAGCAGTGTGGCAAAGCCAAGACTCCTGAGCAGTGTGTCCAAGCCCAGACTACCCAGTAGTGTGTTCAAGCCCAGATTCCTGAGCGTATGTCCAAGCCAAGACTCCTGAGCACTGTGCCCACGTCAATACTCCAGAGCAGTGTGTCCAAGCCAAGACCCCTGAGCATTGTGTCCAAGCCAAGACTCCTGAGCAGTGTGCCCAAGCAAAAACTCCTGAGCAGTGTGCCCACGCCAAGACTCCCAAGCAGTGTGTCCAAAATAAAACTCCTCAGCAGTGTGCCCACACCAAGACTCCCAAGCAGTGTGTCCAAGCCAAGAATATCGAGCAGTGGGTCCTAGCAAAGACTCCTGAGCAGTGTGCCCACACCAAGACGGCTGAGCAGTGTGTCCAGGACAAGACTCCGGAGTAGTGTATCCAAGCCGGACTTTGGAGCAGTGTGTCCAAGCCAAGACTCCTGAGCAGTATGTCCAAGCCAAGACTCCCGAGCAGTGTGTCCAAGCCAAGACCCCCGAGCAGTGTGTCCAAGCGAAGATTCCTGAGCAGTGTGCCCAAGCAAAAACTCCTGAGCAGTGTGCCCACGCCAAGACTCCCAAGGAGTGTGTCCAAAATAAGACTCCTGAGCTGTGCGCCCACACCAAGACTCCCAAGCAGTGTGTCCAAGCCAAGACTACCAAGCAGTGTGTCCAAGCACAGACTCCCGAGCAGTGTGTCCAAGCCAAGACTCTCGAGCAGTGTGCCCAAAATAAGACTCCTGAGCAGTGTGCCCACGTCAAGACTCCCAATCAGTGTGTCCAAGCCCAGACTCCCGAGCAGTGTGTCCAAGCCCAGTTTCCTGAGCAGTGTGTCCATGCCCAGATTCCTGAGCAGTGTGTCCAAGCCCAGACTCCAGAGCAGTGTGTCTAAGCCCAGATTCCTGAGCCGTGTGTCCAAGCCCAGATTCCCAAGCAGTGTGTCCAAGCCAAGACTACCAAGTAGTGTGTCCAAGCCACGACTACCAAGTAGTGTGTTCAAGCCCAGACTCCTGAGCTGTATGTCCAAGCCAAGACTACCAAGCAGTGTGTCCTAGCCAAGATTCCTGAGCAGTGTGCCCATGCCAAGACGGCTGAGCAGTGTGTCCAGGCCAAAACTCCGGAGTAGTGCATCCAAGCCAGACTCCTGAGCCGTGTGTCCAAGCCAAGACTCCTTAGCTGTATGTCCAAGCCCAGACTCCCAAGCAGTGTGTCCAAGCCCAGACTCCCAAGCAGTGTGTCCAAGTCAAGACTCCCGAGCAGTGTGTCCAAGCCCAGACTACTGAGTAGTGTGTTCAAGCCCAGACTCCTGAGCTGTATGCCCAAGCCAAGACTCCTGAGCAGTGTGCTTACGCCAAGACCCCGAGCAGTGTGTCCAAGCAAAGACTTACAAGCAGTGTGCCCATGCAAAAACTCCTGAGCAGTGTGCTGAAGCCAATACTCTCAAGCAGTGTGTCCAAGCCAAGACTCCCGAGCAGTGTGTCCAAGCCCAGACTACTGAGTAGTGTGTTCAAGCCCAGATTCCTTAGCGTATGTCCAAGCCAAGACTCCTGAGCACTGTGCCCACGTCAATACTCCAGAGCAGTGTGTCCAAGCCAAGACCCCTGAGCAGTGTGTCCAAGCCAAGACTCCTGAGCAGTGTGCCCAAGCAAAAACTCCTGAGCAGTGTGCCCACGCCAAGACTCCCAAGCAGTGTGTCCAAAATAAAACTCCTCAGCAGTGTGCCCACACCAAGACTCCCAAGCAGTGTGTCCAAGCCAAGAATATCGAGCAGTGGGTCCTAGCAAAGACTCCTGAGCAGTTTGCCCACACCAAGACGGCTGAGCAGTGTGTCCAGGACAAGACTCCGGAGTAGTGTATCCAAACCGGACTCCGGAGCAGTGTGTCCAAGCCAAGACTCCTGAGCAGTATGTCCAAGCCAAGACTCCCGAGCAGTGTGTCCAAGCCAAGACTCCAGAGCAGTGCGGCAAAGCCAAGACTCCTGAGCAGTGTGTCCAAGCCTAGACTCCCGAGCAGTGTGTCCAAGCCCAGACTCCTAAGCAGTGTGTCCAAGCCCAGACTCCCCAGCAGTGTGTCCAAGACCAGATGACCCAGTAGTGTGTTCAAGCCCAGTCTCCTGAGCTGTATGTCCAAACCCAGACTCCTGAGCAGTGTGCCCACGTCAAGACTCCCGAGCAGTGTGTCCAAGCCAAGACCCCCGAGCAGTGTGTCCAAGCGTAAACTCCTGAGCAGTGTGCCCAAGCAAAAACGCCCGAGCTGTGTGCCCACGCCAAGACTCCGAAGCAGTGTGTCTAAAATAAGACTACTGAGCAGTGTGCCCACGCCAAGACTCCCAAGCAGTGTGTCCAAGCCAAGACTACCGAGCAGTGTGTCCTAGCCAAGACTCCTGAGCAGTGTGCCCATGCCAAGATGGCTGAGCAGTGTGTCCAGGCCAAGACTCCGGAGCAGTGTATCCAAGCCGGACTCCTGAGCTGTGTGTCTAAGCCAAGACTCCTGAGCTGTATGTCCAAGCTCAGACTCCCAAGCAGTGTGTCCAAGACCAGACTCCCAAGCAGTGTGTCCAAGCCCAGACTCCCGAGCAGTGTGTCCAAGCCCAGACTACCGAGTAGTGTGTTCAAGCCCAGACTTCTGAGCTGTATGTCCAAGCCAAGACTCCTGAGCTGTGTGCCCACACCAAGACCCCCGAGCAGTGTATCCAAGCAAAAACTCCTGAGCAGTGTGCTGAAGCCAATACTCCCAAGCAGTGTGACCAAGCCCAGACTCCTGAGCAGTGTTTCCAAGCCAAGACTCCCAAGCAGTGTGCCCAAAATAAGACTCCTGAGCAGTGTGCCCATGCCAAGACTCCCGATCTGTGTGTCCAAGCCCAGACCCCCGAGCAGTGTGTCCAAGCGAAGACTCCTGAGCAGTGTGCCCAAGCAAAAACTCCTGAGCAGTGTGCCCACGCCAAGACTCCCAAGCAGTGTGTCTAAAATAAGACTCCTGAGCAGTTTGCCACGCCAAGACTCCCAAGAGGTGTGTCCAAGCGAAGACTACCGAGCAGTGTGCCCAAGCAAAAACTCCTGAGCAGTGTGCCCACGCCAAGACTCCCAAGCAGTGTGTCCAAAATAAAACTCCTCAGCAGTGTGCCCACACCAAGACTCCCAAGCAGTGTATCCAAGCCTGACTCCGGAGCAGTGTGTCCAAGCCAAGACTCCTGAGCAGTATGTCCAAGCCAAGACTCCCGAGCAGTGTGTCCAAGCCAAGACTCCAGAGCAGTGTGGCAAAGACAAGACTCCTGAGCAGTGTGTCCAAGCCCAGACTCCCGAGCAGTGTGTCCAAGCCCAGACTCCTAAGCAGTGTGTCCAAGCCCAGACTCCCCAGCATTGTGTCCAAGCCCACATGACCCAGTAGTGTGTTCAAGCCCAGTCTCCTGAGCTGTATGTCCAAACTAAGACTCCTGAGCAGTGTGCCCATGTCAAGACTCCCGAGCAGTGTGTCCAAGCCAAGACCCCCAAGCAGTGTGTCCAAGCCAACACTCCTGAGCACTGTGCCCACGCCAAGACTCCCAAGCAGTGTGTCTAAAATAAGACTCCTGAGCAGTGTGCCCACGCCAAGACTCCCAAGCAGTGTGTCCAAGCCAAGACTACCGAGCAGTGTGTCCTAGCCAAGACTCCTGAGCAGTGTGCCCATGCCAAGATGGCTGAGCAGTGTGTCCAGGCCAAGACTCCGGAGCAGTGTATCCAAGCCGGATTCCTGAGCCGTGTGTCCAAGCCAAGACTCCTGAGCAGAGTGTCCAAGCCAAGACTCCTGAGCAGTGTGTCCAAGCCAAGACTCCTGAGCAGTGTGTCCAATTTAAGACTCCTAAGAAGTGTGCCAAAACCAAGACTCCTGAGCAGTGTGCCGACACCAAGACTCCTGAGCAGTGTGCCCACACCAAGACTCCTGAGCAGTGACCCAAGCCAAGACTCCTGAGCTGTGTGCCCAAACCAAGACTCCTGAGCTTTGCGCCCAAAACCAAGACTCCAGAGCAGTGCGTCCAAGCAAAGAAAAACCAAACGTGTCCTCATGTAACGCAACTGGGGCTATGTAAAGCGCTCTGATACCCGATACCTTCGGGTCAAGTTTGTGCTATATAAAACTCTGTAAAATAAAAATAAATAAATAAAGACTCCTAAGCAGTGTACCCAAGCCAAGACTCCTGAGCAGCATGCCCAAAACAAGACTCCTGAGCAGTGTGCCCAAAACAAGACTCCTGAGCAGTGGGCCCGAACCAAGACTCCTGAGCAGAACTCGAGCTACATGGCGAGCGATGTTTGGGACGAGACCGTCAGACTCACATGCTCCAGATTTGGGGACAAAATAGGATCCCTCAGATGCATGGACTACCTAATTGATGTCACATAAGTACTGAATCCCTTTGTGGGTTGGTAATATCACCACAGAAAAAGGTCTTTATCAAAAAGGACATAGCCTTGAGAAAGTTGTGGGACAATTTCCCTTTGTAAGCGATGAAACACATGTTGGCTGTGTGAAGGGAAAGCAAAAGAATAAAGAAAGAAAATAAGAATTGAAATAACTTGTGTATAATTTGTGCTTACATCGTGCACTTAACAAATTGTTGATACACCTATGACATATGCTGAGGGTTTTTTTGTACCTGCGATACTACCTACATCGCTGCTTTAAAAAGATTTTTTTACACATATTTTTCAAGTATGTTTTTTAAGAAACTGCGTTCCAACCCTACTTTCTGTTTTCATGATTACTACGATAATCGCAATGATTTTGGTAACCGCGATGATCGCAAAACAGATATATGCACATATTTTACAGTATTTTAGACACCAGTGGTTTATTAGTGCACTGTTTAAAATCATATTTTCCTACGTTGTTTGTATGAAATTCATCTGCAGTGACGCTGGCTTTGCGATAACTTCGATAGCGGCAAATACGTCACAAAATGAAAAAATAAATGCAGACATTTAGTAGTCACCACCACATTCAAAACTAATAGCAGCAAAATGGAATATAACCAACACACTAAACACATTACTATCACCTGGGACGCTTTCAAATCTTCTATACGCGGCAGCTGTATAGCTCTCAACGCAGCCCTTAACAAATTGAGAAGGAAGGAGCAGGAACAACTGGAAGAGGAACTCTCTGAGCTTGAACAAGCCCACAAGCAGAACCCATCCAGGCGGGCAGTGCGGCATCTGACGGCGGTCAGGGGCAAACTTAGAGCTCACTATAATAACAGAGCGGAGTTCACGTTGCTTAAATTGCGGCGCCTCTCTTACTCCCAAGGGAATAAGGTGGGGAAACATTTGGCCCGGCAACTCCGAGACAAGAGAGAGAAAGAATATATTGGAGGTATACAAGACGCAACAGGAACCCTCATACACCATGATGGCTCCAAGGCAGGTCTCTTTGGCGACTTCCATTAAGCGCTTAATGCCGGAGAAGCCCTTGACACCAGGGCACAAAGGGAATACTTGAGTACACTCCGCTTCCCCAGGTATCGGTGGAATGGAACAAACTGCTCACCGCCCCCTTCACCAGAGAAGAGGTCCTATCAGCCATCAAGGCCCTGAAGCCTCATAAGGCCCCGGGGTCGGACGGATTTACTGCGATTTTTTACAAAACTTTCGCCTCTGAACTAGGCGACTTTCTAGTACAATTTTTAATAGCATGGCGGAAGAGGGTGTGACTTCCGGTTCCATGGCGGAAGTGATAATCTCGATTATTCTCAAGCCCGGGAAGGACCCGACTGCATGCTCCTCATACAGGCAGATTGCCCTACTCAACCTGGACGCTAAACTATACTCGTCTATACTTGCCGGCAGGCCTAATGACTTAATGCCGGCACTTATTCATCCGGACCAGTCCGGTTTTATCAAGGGTCGCCAAACCCATGACAACACCAGGAGAGTAGTGCAACTGATCGAGAAAGCCAATAAATTTAAGATCCCGGCTGTCCTGGTGGGCCTCGACCCTGAAAAGGCATTTAATAGGGTGGACTGGGGATTCTTATTCCAGACCTTGACATCATTCGGCTTTTCGACCAAATTCTTAACGATGCTTAGGGCCAACTTCAGTTCTCCCCGATCTAGGGTGGTCGTCAACGGTCACATGTCGGCACCCTTTCCGCACTCCCGCGGCACTTGTCAAGGTTGCCCCCTATCCCCCCTGCTTTTTGCCCTGAGCATAGAGACACTGGCTTTGGCGGTGAGAGAGGACCCGGACATTCGGGGTCTGCCCTTCACTGGGGAGTCGCACAAGATCACCTTGTTCGCGGATGATGTCCTACTCTCCCTCTCGGACCCCGCCCACTCACTCCCCCACGTTCAGGGGGCCTTACTACGCTTCGAAGGTGTGGCAGGCTTTAAGATCAACTACGAGAAATCCTTTGTCCTCAACCTCACTTTACCCCCAGCAGACGTTGCACACCTCCAAACGCTTACGGCTTTACCTTGGACTCTCTCCTCTATACAACACTTGGGGATTCACCTGACCCCCACGATTGGGAAGATCTACTCCGCCAATTTTCCCCCACTGCTCACGTCAATTCAGAAAATCCTGGCTCGGTGGAAACCGATGTTCATATCCTGGTTAGGGCGAATACACCCGATCAAGATGTCCCTTCTCCCTAAACTCTTATACCTCTTTCAAGCATTACCCATTACCCTAGATAGGGAATTCTTTTGGCGCATCAAAACACTGATGCTTCGCTTCATCTGGCAGGGTGGTCGAGCTCGGTTCTCCTATGCTACTCTGCGCTGTCCGAGGAGAGAAGGGGGGACGGGCCTACCCGACATGCACCTGTACTACAAGGCAGCACAACTCCGCGTATTGGTGGAATGGACCCAACCTGAGTCGGAAAAGCATTGGTTGCACATGGACAGAAGTATAGCAGAGAGGATGATCTGGGACCTAGTGTGGAAACCCAAATGCGATATGCCCTAGAACGCTTATATCAGCACTCCCACGAGCACTACCCTTAAGGTCTGGGATTCGATCTCTGGTGATGAACGGTGGACAACTTTCCCTTCTCCCTTTACTCCTATACACTTTAACCCAGCTTTCCCACCAGCGACGCTTGAAGGTCCCTTTGATAGCTGGAGGGAGGGGGGATGCCTAGCACTCACGCACCTATTCCACGGCTTTGCACCTCTCACGTTTGATAACTGTATGCGGGACTACGGAGTCCAACAAACCGAGAGATATCATCATGACCAGCTACTAAATTGGGCATTATCCTCCACGGTGAGAGACGCAGCCACCAGGCCGCTAACGCCCTTTGAGGCCTTTCTCTCTAGGACCTCTACCATGCGGGGGTCATCTCCTTTATTTATAACATCCTCCTGTCTACTGTTGTGTCCCCTAGACCTCGCTACATGTCCATGTGGGAGGGGCTGCTCGGCCGGAATATCTCTGAGGCGGAGTGGTTCCACCTGTGGTCCGATGTGGCGAAACACAACCATTCGGTGGAATTACGGGAGGCACACCTCAAAACGATGATGGACTGGTATCTCTACCCAGCCAAGCTGAGACGGATTTTCCCGGGTTCCTCAGATAGGTGCTGGAGGGGGTGTGGTCTGCTGGGGGACTTCCCCCACATCTGGTGGGACTGCCCCATCATTCGTCCTTATTGGGAAGAGATTTTATCCCACATTAAAGAGATACTGGGCTACCCGATCTCGGACTTGATTGCTCACATTTTGCTGGGCCTTCGGAACCCGGGGCTTGAACAGCAAACCAAGGCTGATAAGAGGATATTATGGCTCTGTGTGGGGGCGGCTAAACTCACCCTGGCCGCAGCTTGGAAGAAGAGGGGAGCTCCTGCGATTTCCCTTTGGCATGCGAGACTGTGGAAGTTGTTGAGTGTGGAGAGAATGGCTGATATCTTCTGAGATGATTTTTAAAAATTCGAATTCCGCTGGGGACCCCTAGTTCGGTTTCTTTTCAAAGGGCTCCCATCGGCAGTCTGTTCCCCCAGTGTGCATGCTCCCCACTTGTTCCAGCTGTGATCATTGCCTCTTTGGATCAGTTTTACCCTATAAGACTCACTACCACCACTGGGGAGGGGGGAGGGTGAGGGGGGCAAGGGGGGGGGGTTCTTTTATCTGTTCGAGTGGCGTCCAGTCACTATGATTAAGCGGAGACATTTCATTCGTAGGGGCGCGATGGACTTTGTACCAGTGACTCATCCCTCTCCACAATACGGACTCTGTTAATTTTTGCTACTGAGAGGTCCCGGCCGAGCTAATGTTGCTTCCCGGGTGCTAAAGACTTGCTGGACCTGGGCTCACGGCACTGCTCTGGGGTAATGGGATTGTCTCTGCTTTGATTCCATATCGCCCCCTGCGTGGGAAGTTGTGCGGGACTGTCGCATATTTTCCTTTGTCCTTAAATACCAATAAAAACACTTTTGAAGAAAATCTCTATAACGCAGTGTAGAACTCTTTCAGTGTAATCTATGACTGCATGCATCACAGTATCATTATGTCTCTCAATCACTGTGTAAGTATGTGGGTGGACCTGTGACACAGTGCATTAGTCTATAAATGCTTCTGTAAAAAACTGCATGATTGCCTCAGTGCATCTATGAGTGGGTGCATCAGTGTCACAATGTGTCTGTGACTGGTTGCATAAGTCCCTCGGGGCCAGATGTAGGTAATATCAATTTTGAGAATGCTTAATAGCGAATTTTACTGATTCGCTATTAAGGACTCGCAAAATTAAATGTAGTTAGGAATCGCTAAAATATTAGCGATTCCTTAATATTCCTTAATAGCGAATCTTAAATTGAGATTGGCTAATAAGGAATACCTACCCATTCATTCCTATGAGCTCGGAGGCCCATAGGAATAAATGAGGCAACATTTGCAATTTGCGATTCGCTATTAGAGAATCGCAAATTGCGTGTGCAATTTTAATGGTGCCAGGGTGTCAAAAGGACACCCTGTTGCACCCCTTAAATGTGCATGTGTGCACATACGGTGCACATACATGCCCTAAGGGCATGTATGTGTGCCACATGACACTTTGAAAAAAGCCAAAAAGTGCTTTTTTTTTCTCTCTTCTCATTTGCCCCTCTTCACCCTTCTCTCTTACGGTTGCGCCACATGGTGTTTTCATCTCATATAATAGGAAATTCTTTGACCCTTTTGGGAGGGAGTACACTCCCTTACCTAGCCTTCGTAGAGCAAAATTTCCACCGAGATTTCAGAGAAGCTTAATCATGGGACTTACTGACACCCTTGCCTTAAATTTTCACCCATACCCTTCACCCATAATGATTTAAAAAGAGGGTCCAAAATTTGTGTCTCTTCTCATGCCGGACACTCATATCCAACTTTGCCACCGCCCTCATAGCCCTAATCCAAGCTAAGCATGTCGGGGAATCAGCTGAGACCCATAGCTTACATATTTCCCTTCGGGCCAACAGAATAGCATAGAATACCAACTTAGCTTTATCGTCCACATCCCTGATTTGAATATCTAGTCTGCCAGTAATGACAAGTTCAGGGCTTACCTCAAAATCCTGGGCCAGTACCGTGGACAAGCATATACTCACATCTCCCCAGAAGCCTTTTATCGCCGGGCATGTAACAAACATGGGGCAAAGTATTAGCGATTCCTTAATATTCCTTAATAGCGAATCTTAAATTGAGATTCGCTAATAAGGAATACCTACCCATTCATTCCTATGAGCTCGGAGGCCCATAGGAATAAATGAGGCAACATTTGCAATTTGCGATTCGCTATTAGAGAATCGCAAATTGCGTGTGCAATTTCAAGGGTGCCAGGGTGTCAAAAGGACACCCTGTTGCACCCCTTAAATGTGCATGTGTGCACATACGGTGCACATACATGCCCTAAGGGCATGTATGTGTGCCACATGGCACTTTGAAAAAAGCCAAAACGTGCTTTTTGAAATGGAATTGCAAAATACCACCAACTTGAAGTTGGTGGAATTTTGCGATTCCTTAAGGCAAAATTGCAATTAGCGAGCCTAGCAGCATAGCATTTAGGGAATTGCAATTTGTGATTCTCTAAATGCTGGTGCTAAATAAGGAATCGCAATTTTGCAATTCCTATTTTAGGGAGTAGGTTTGATCGTACCTACATTGCTCAAAGCCAAATAGCGATCGCAAAGGCCGGAATTCTGCAAATATTGGCGTTTGCAATCGCTATTTAGCTTCCTACATCTGGCCCTCAGTCGATCTGTGAGTAGGTGCATAAGTGCCTTTTTTCATTTTTAACTAAGTATATGACTGTCTGACTAGATCTGTGAGTGGAGAGCTGAGTATCTAAGTGGGTGTCTGAGTGGGTGAGTGAGTGTCTGAGTAGGTGTGTGAGTGAGTGCATGAGTCTCTCGGCGGGTCTATGACTGGCAGCATGAATGTCTGAGTGGTTCTTTCAGTGGGTATGTGGGTCTCTGAGTGCCACTGTAAGTGGATGTGTGAGTCTTTGAGTATGTAAGTGACTGGGTGCATACGTTTCCGAGTGGGTATGTGAGTGACTGTATGCATGTGTGAGTATATGACTGGGTATATGAGTGGGTATATTAGTAACTGAGGGATCTCCGAGGGTGTATGAGTGCCTCAACGGGTCTGTGAGTGAGAGCATAAGTCTCTGAGTAGGTGAGTGAATAGATGAATGCATGAGAGGCTGAGTGGGTCTGTGACTGGGACGGCAAGTGTCTGGGTGGGTCTGTGAGTATATGTGTGTCTTTGAGTGGGTGAGTATATATCTGAGTCAGTCTGTGATTGACTGCATGAGTCTCTGACTGTATGACTGAGTGACTCACTGCAGAAGTCTCTGAGTGGGTCTTAAACTGAGTGTGTGAGTAACTGTATGGCTGCTTGAGTGAGTGTATGAGTGTCAGAGTAGACATGTGAGTGGATATATGAGTGTCTCAGTAGATTTGTGAGTATCTCAGTGGGACTGTGAGCACATTTGTGAGTGTATGAGTGGGTCTGTAGGTCGGAGCGTGTGTTTCTGAGTGGGTCTGCACATAGTTGCAGCACTCTCTGATTGGGTATGTGTTTGGATGTATAAATGTGTGAGTGGGTATGTGAAAGGGTGTATAAGTATCTGAGTGAGTCTGTGAATGCTTCCTCTAGTCTGTGAAAGTGGCAGATGAGTGTGTACAAATATATAAATATTTTTTGTTCTTTTATATTCCCACCAATATTGATCGTGTCAGTGCAATATTTCTGACAACCACACAGTGGTACATTGTGTGGAATAAAAAAAAAGAAATTTGGACACCTAACGTACTATTAACAACCCAACTTCTCAAGCATGGGGTCAGGGTACCTCCACCCTGACTACTTATGTTAGCTTTCACACAAAATTGCAGCCCCCGGAACCATTGGCGATCAATAATATGGCAGCAGCAACTTTCTTTTTAGGTTGCATCAGTACTTCGCTGGCATGCACCTTAGACAGTAATCAGAAAATAATTGCGAAATATCTGAGGTCAGCTATAACACTATCATTTTCAACTTACATTTCTCAGAAAATACTCAATGGATGTGCACAAAATAACAGAAAGCATAATCTGCCTTACAAAGTCTACCTTTCTGCCCAATTTGGTATAATTCTGTCCAGCGGTTCGGGTTGTAGGCTTCACAATGCGTTCTGATGGGAATTACCATTACAAATGCACCCTCATTTTGTGCACCTACTTCATATAGATATATTTTTGGTTAGCTATATGATCATAGCAGTTCTCAATATCAAAATTAATATTTGGATCATCTCCGTCCACAATGCTCACAGTATTTTAAGTCTAGCCACGACTCAAGTGTGGTTTCGCCCCCTCAGTGGTTATTTGATCAGAAAGTTCCATTAGAGGACCTATACATTACTTATAGGCTGAGCGTTTCACAAAATGTATTCATTTTAACAAGTTCTCCAAGTTTTCCATTGTGAAATAGAATGCTCTGTAAACTGTGATCTGTGGCCAGACTCTCAGTTAGCCAATAGAGCCCGATAAGGCTGAGCAAACATTAATGGCCCAACTTTGGCAAATATACAAACAGCTTACTGATACTCTTATGACTTTATAAAAAGGATTTTGGACCAGGCATATCATAAGTTGCGATCAAAACATTTTCTGTTAAGCAGCTTCGTGCAGTATGTTAATCCCTTCTGAGGGCATGCAAGCACTAGAGCTGGTGGGTTGTCATTAGGCCCCAGGTGCAATGTAGGAAAATGAGTGACATCCAATTCTGCTTTTGTGGCTACTGGGAGTGTGTGCAATTGAGAGTGTGGCTGAGCATGGGTTTCTGATTGGCTGGTAAAAGTGCCTGTTCAGGTATGCTGGTCTAGTGTTGTGCAGTGCTTTATGTGCTATGATGAGCATTTTGAATTGTCAGCTTTTGTATATGGGAAGAAAATGGAGCTCTCAAGGGTGTGGCAAGATGTGAGTAGTATGTGTGAGGTTGAATCTTTCTGTGGTGTTCTGGATGGTCTGGATTCAGTGTTGGAGCTGTTTGGAGATCCCAGCATAGAATATGTTGAAGTACTCAAATCTACTTGTGATGAGTGTTTGTGTGATGGTATGTCTGGTGTTCTGGGGGAAAACATTTGAAGATTTTGAGTAGTATACATAGGATGGGGAATCAAGAGTTGTTAACTGCATTGACTTTCGTTATCATGTTGAGTTTATCTTCCTGAAGGATTCCCAGGTTTCTGGCATGATTGGTGGGTTTTGCGTGTGTCCAAGCTCTGTTGGCCACTTAGAATAGTCCCAAGGAGCCTTCCTGCTTCAGAAGACCAGTACTTTTGTCTTTTCGGAGTTGAGATTCGTGCAGCTGGTTTTCACATATTCTGCTGCATTGATCATGCGGTTGGTGAAGTTGGTTCTGGTGGTGTTTTTCTTTAGGCCTGGGTAAAATTTTAATTATTTATCAAAAAGAGAGGGGGGGACCAAGGAGCTTATAAAGGTCCAGTGTCCGTGCTCCGAAAATCAATATTTAAACAACAAAGAGGACAAAGTTCCTATGCCAGGGTGCAAAAAGTCACCCATGCATCGTGGTGCAAAAAGTCACCCATATTTAAAAAAATTGGAAGAAAAAGAAAGGAAAAAGTGAAAGGGAGATTCCTAGGTATAAAAGACCCAAAATTATGAGAGGGAAAGACATTGTGTTTCCTCTGTTGCCCTCACACACCCCGAAGAGTGTCATGCTTCATCATCGGGCGTTTGCTCCTCGTAGGGCCGGCGCTGCAATTCCCTACGGGTCCCAAGAAGGGTCACTTTATCGGAGATCTTTTAGAGGAATGCCGGATGATGCATGCGGGTGTGCGGGTAATGAGTCAAGAGGAGGGTAAAGAAAATTCGTGCCAGTGTGATAGATTGAAATTAAAACAAGGGTAAACATGCAGCGATATGTTTAAAAGTATACCCTTGGCAGTCAATACTGCTAAAAATTATTGACCCAAGAGGCCTATTATGCCTAGGTGTCAATTGTCAAGGTCAACATGTTTCGCGCTTCCGTTGCCCATAGGTCGTTAGCGCTTCGTCAGGACCATAAAGAATATGTAAATGCACGTGTATATGTAATGCACGTGATTTAGTGAGTATAAAAAATTACCCTCTTATCTCAATCAGGGTGGAGTAGAACCTGTGTACCCTTATCATGGTCATAGCTAATAGGTGGAGGCCACTCCTGAATGAAGCCTAGGAAATTGAAAAAGAACAAAACAAAGTAATAAGACAGCATCGGTGACAACTTGATGCCGCAAATGTACCACATGTGTGTACATCAATTACACTTAAACAATAAAGTAGAAAGGCACACAGGACAGGTTGATCGTAACTGGTCAAAAAGAGGGGGGGGGCTTTGTTTAATGTGGTTTTGGCCCCTACCCTACGTAGCATCAATATTGAAAAAAGGCGGGGAGGAGTTTAAGTGGTCCTCAACCTAGTAAAGTTTAAAATATATGCTCCATACAACAAAGCAATCTGTCCTGGTTTGTTTACTTAAAACGAGCGTACAAACTGTAAAGTTATAAGTGCTCAAAGAATATGCTCACCAAGCACTGCGTGTAGTAATCCTACGTGGTCAGAATTATGGGCGCCCGCAAGTAACCGGGCTGTAAAAACAAACACAGAGACAGCAGCATAGAGGCACATTAGCCAATCATCCGAAGTGCTGGGCCGAGTGCTCACAGTGCAGGATATTACATCTTTGAAGTACTTACAAATGAGTGCGGGTGCGGCCTTCTTGCAACCTACCCAAGACCACGCTTCTGCCGAAAGGAGACTCACATCGGCAAAACCGCCGATTTAAATGCACAGGCCGGGTCAGGTGTGAGGCGGTATCCTTTTCCGGGGAGGAAAGGAATCCTAGTGAGAAGCAACTAAATGCGCATGTGTGAACACCGGAGATAAACGCGCATGAGCTTTAATCGGGCACACTACTCCCCTGCTCATGCGCAATGGCTCACTACATAATCAAAGAACGGGAATTGTCGAAAAAATTGCCCAGAAACGTACAGGCAATTTGCAACATGAAATAATTTACGTACAATGCCCTCCATCGCCACATAATTTACCATAAAGGGGTTATCTTAATGTCATACCTGGACCGCACTTCGTCCTGCAAGTAATATAGCCCTGTGATACTGCTACCTAATCGTAAACACTCAAATGGACTCCAGCACTTTCTTAAACTACAATTTGTTAAATTGCTATCTTAAAGGGTTATCCATAACGTATCTTGCGCACATCTACAGTTACGAAAGTGGGGCAATTAACCACTGCATCGCAATGGCAATGAAGTCCAGGTATACTGTGAAACCAAGTCCCACTGATGAAGTAATCCTGTCTCGTGTGCCTCACGAAAAGAAAAGAAAGAAAGGACAGAATAAAATTAACGGTCCCTCGGCTAAACAGCCGTGCTAAATATATTTATCAAAAAGAGAGGGGGGGACCAAGGAGCTTATAAAGGTCCAGTGTCCGTGCTCCGAAAATCAATATTTAAACAACAAAGAGGACAAAGTTCCTATGCCAGGGTGCAAAAAGTCACCCATGCATCGTGGTGCAAAAAGTCACCCATATTTAAAAAAATTGGAAGAAAAAGAAAGGAAAAAGAGAAAGGGAGATTCCTAGGTATAAAAGACCCAAAATTATGAGAGGGAAAGACATTGTGTTTCCTCTGTTGCCCTCACACACCCCGAAGAGTGTCATGCTTCATCATCGGGCGTTTGCTCCTCGTAGGGCCGGCGCTGCAATTCCCTACGGGTCCCCCGAAGGGTCACTTTATCGGAGATCTTTTAGAGGAATGCCGGATGATGCATGCGGGTGTGCGGGTAATGAGTCAAGAGGAGGGTAAAGAAAATTCGTGCCAGTGTGATAGATTGAAATTAAAACAAGGGTAAACATGCAGCGATATGTTTAAAAGTATACCCTTGGCAGTCAATACTGCTAAAAATTATTGACCCAAGAGGCCTATTATGCCTAGGTGTCAATTGTCAAGGTCAACATGTTTCGCGCTTCCGTTGCCCATAGGTCGTTAGCGCTTCGTCAGGACCATAAAGAATATGTAAATGCACGTGTATATGTAATGCACGTGATTTAGTGAGTATAAAAAATTACCCTCTTATCTCAATCAGGGTGGAGTAGAACCTGTGTACCCTTATCATGGTCACAGCTAATAGGTGGAGGCCACTCCTGAATGAAGCCTAGGAAATTGAAAAAGAACAAAACAAAGTAATAAGACAGCATCGGTGACAACTTGATGCCGCAAATGTACCACATGTGTGTACATCAATTACACTTAAACAATAAAGTAGAAAGGCACACAGGACAGGTTGATCGTAACTGATCAAAAAGAGGGGGGGGGCTTTGTTTAATGTGGTTTTGGCCCCTACCCTACGTAGCATCAATATTGAAAAAAGGCGGGGAGGAGTTTAAGTGGTCCTCAACCTAGTAAAGTTTAAAATATATGCTCCATACAACAAAGCAATCTGTCCTGGTTTGTTTACTTAAAACGAGCGTACAAACTGTAAAGTTATAAGTGCTCAAAGAATATGCTCACCAAGCACTGCGTGTAGTAATCCTACGTGGTCAGAATTATGGGCGCCCGCAAGTAACCGGGCTGTAAAAACAAACACAGAGACAGCAGCATAGAGGCACATTAGCCAATCATCCGAAGTGCTGGGCCGAGTGCTCACAGTGCAGGATATTACATCTTTGAAGTACTTACAAATGAGTGCGGGTGCGGCCTTCTTGCAACCTACCCAAGACCACGCTTCTGCCGAAAGGAGACTCACATCGGCAAAACCGCCGATTTAAATGCACAGGCCGGGTCAGGTGTGAGGCGGTATCCTTTTCCGGGGAGGAAAGGAATCCTAGTGAGAAGCAACTAAATGCGCATGTGTGAACACCGGAGATAAACGCGCATGAGCTTTAATCGGGCACACTACTCCCCTGCTCATGCGCAATGGCTCACTACATAATCAAAGAACGGGAATTGTCGAAAAAATTGCCCAGAATTGTACAGGCAATTTGCAACATGAAATAATTTACGTACAATGCCCTCCATCGCCACATAATTTACCATAAAGGGGTTATCTTAATGTCATACCTGGACCGCACTTCGTCCTGCAAGTAATATAGCCCTGTGATACTGCTACCTAATCGTGAACACTTAAATGGACTCCAGCACTTTCTTAAACTACAATTTGTTAAATTGCTATCTTAAAGGGTTATCCATTACGTATCTTGCGCACATCTACAGTTACGAAAGTGGGGCAATTAACCACTGCATCGCAATGGCAATGAAGTCCAGGTATACTGTGAAACCAAGTCCCACTGATGAAGTAATCCTGTCTCGTGTGCCTCACGAAAAGAAAAGAAAGAAAGGACAGAATAAAATTAACGGTCCCTCGGCTAAACAGCCGTGCTAAATATATTTATCAAAAAGAGAGGGGGGGACCAAGGAGCTTATAAAGGTCCAGTGTCCGTGCTCTGAAAATCAATATTTAAACAACAAAGAGGACAAAGTTCCTATGCCAGGGTGCAAAAAGTCACCCATGCATCGTGGTGCAAAAAGTCACCCATATTTAAAAAAATTGGAAGAAAAAGAAAGGAAAAAGAGAAAGGGAGATTCCTAGGTATAAAAGACCCAAAATTATGAGAGGGAAAGACATTGTGTTTCCTCTGTTGCCCTCACACACCCCGAAGAGTGTCATGCTTCATCATCGGGCGTTTGCTCCTCGTAGGGCCGGCGCTGCAATTCCCTACGAGTCCCCCGAAGGGTCACTTTATCGGAGATCTTTTAGAGGAATGCCGGATGATGCATGCGGGTGTGCGGGTAATGAGTCAAGAGGAGGGTAAAGAAAATTAGTGCCAGTGTGATAGATTGAAATTAAAAAAAGGGTAAACATGCAGCGATATGTTTAAAAGTATACCCTTGGCAGTCAATACTGCAAAATATTATTGACCCAAGAGGCCTATTATGCCTAGGTGTCAATTGTCAAGGTCAACATGTTTCGCGCTTCCGTTGCCCATAGGTCGTTAGCGCTTCGTCAGGACCATAAAGAATATGTAAAGTGCACGTGATTTAGTGAGTATAAAAAATTACCCTCTTATCTCAATCAGGGTGGAGTAGAACCTGTGTACCCTTATCATGGTCACAGCTAATAGGTGGAGGCCACTCCTGAATGAAGCCTAGGAAATTGAAAAAGAACAAAACAAAGTAATAAGACAGCATCGGTGACAACTTGATGCCGCAAATGTACCACATGTGTGTACATCAATTACACTTAAACAATAAAGTAGAAAGGCACACAGGACAGGTTGATCATAACTGGTCAAAAAGAGGGGGGGGCTTTGTTTAATGTGGTTTTGGCCCCTACCCTACATAGCATCAATATTGAAAAAAGGCGGGGAGGAGTTTAAGTGGTCCTCAACCTAGTAAAGTTTAAAATATATGCTCCATACAACAAAGCAATCTGTCCTGGTTTGTTTACTTAAAACGAGCGTACAAACTGTAAAGTTATAAGTGCTCGAAGAATATGCTCACCAAGCACTGCGTGTAGTAATCCTACGTGGTCAGAATTATGGGCGCCCGCAAGTAACCGGGCTGTAAAAACAAACACAGAGACAGCAGCATAGAGGCACATTAGCCAATCATCCGAAGTGCTGGGCCGAGTGCTCACAGTGCAGGATATTACATCTTTGAAGTACTTACAAATGAGTGCGGGTGCGGCCTTCTTGCAACCTACCCAAGACCACGCTTCTGCCGAAAGGAGACTCACATTGGCAAAACCGCCGATTTAAATGCACAGGCCGGGTCAGGTGTGAGGCGGTATCCTTTTCCGGGGAGGAAAGGAATCCTAGTGAGAAGCAACTAAATGCGCATGTGTGAACACCCGAGATAAAGGCGCATGAGCTTTAATCGGGCACACTACTCCCCTGCTCATGCGCAATGGCTCACCCCATAATCAAGGAACGGGAATTGTCGAAAAAATTGCCCAGAAACGTACAGGCAATTTGCAACATGAAATAATTTACGTACAATGCCCTCCTTCGCCACATAATTTACCATAAAGGGGTTATCTTAATGTCATACCTGGACCGCACTTCGTCCTGCAAGTAATATAGCCCTGTGATACTGCTACTTAATCGTGAACACTCAAATGGACTCCAGCATTTTCTTAAACTACAATTTGTTAAATTGCTATCTTAAAGGGTTATCCATTACGTATCTTGCGCACATCTACAGTTACGAAAGTGGGGCAATTAACCACTGCATCACAATGGCAATGAAGTCCAGGTATACTGTGAAACCAAGTCCCACTGATGAAGTAATCCTGTCTCGTGTGCCTCACGAAAAGAAAAGAAAGAAAGGACAGAATAAAATTAACGGTCCCTTGGCTAAACAGCCGTGCTAAATATATTTATCACAAAGAGAGGGGGGGACCAAGGAGCTTATAAAGGTCCAGTGTCCGTGCTCCGAAAATCAATATTTAAACAACAAAGAGGACAAAGTTCCTATGCCAGGGAGCAAAAAGTCACCCATGCATCGTGGTGCAAAAAGTCACCCATATTTAAAAAAATTGGAAGAAAAAGAAAGGAAAAAGAGAAAGGGAGATTCCTAGGTATAAAAGACCCAAAATTATGAGAGGGAAAGACATTGTGTTTCCTCTGTTGCCCTCACACCCCCCGAAGAGTGTCATGCTTCATCATCGGGCGTTTGCTCCTCGTAGGGCCGGCGCTGCAATTCCCTACGGGTCCCCCGAAGGGTCACTTTATCGGAGATCTTTTAGAGGAATGCCGGATGATGCATGCGGGTGTGCGGGTAATGAGTCAAGAGGAGGGTAAAGAAAATTCGTGCCAGTGTGATAGATTGAAATTAAAACAAGGGTAAACATGCAGCGATATGTTTAAAAGTATACCCTTGGCAGTCAATACTGCTAAAAATTATTGACCCAAGAGGCCTATTATGCCTAGGTGTCAATTGTCAAGGTCAACATGTTTCGCGCTTCCGTTGCCCATAGGTCGTTAGCACTTCGTCAGGACCATAAAGAATATGTAAAGTGCACGTGATTTAGTGAGTATAAAAAATTACCCTCTTATCTCAATCAGGGTGGAGTAGAACCTGTGTACCCTTATCATGGTCACAGCTAATAGGTGGAGGCCACTCCTGAATGAAGCCTAGGAAATTGAAAAAGAACAAAACAAAGTAATAAGACAGCATCGGTGACAACTTGATGTCGCAAATGTACCACATGTGTGTACATCAATTACACTTAAACAATAAAGTAGAAAGGCACACAGGACAGGTTGATCGTAACTGGTCAAAAAGAGGGGGGGGGCTTTGTTTAATGTGGTTTTGGCCCCTACCCTACATAGCATCAATATTGAAAAAAGGCGGGGAGGAGTTTAAGTGGTCCTCAACCTAGTAAAGTTTAAAATATATGCTCCATACAACAAAGCAATCTGTCCTGGTTTGTTTACTTAAAACGAGCGTACAAACTGTAAAGTTATAAGTGCTCAAAGAATATGCTCACCAAGCACTGCATGTAGTAATCCTACGTGGTCAGAATTATGGGCGCCCGCAAGTAACCGGGCTGTAAAAACAAACACAGAGACAGCAGCATAGAGGCACATTAGCCAATCATCCGAAGTGCTGGGCCGAGTGCTCACAGTGCAGGATATTACATCTTTGAAGTACTTACAAATGAGTGCGGGTGCGGCCACATGATAAGGGTACACAGGTTCTACTCCACCCTGATTGAGATAAGAGGGTAATTTTTTATACTCACTAAATCACGTGCACTTTACATATTCTTTATGGTCCTGACGAAGCGCTAACGACCTATGGGCAACGGAAGCGCGAAACATGTTGACCTTGACAATTGACACCTAGGCATAATAGGCCTCTTGGGTCAATAATTTTTAGCAGTATTGACTGCCAAGGGTATACTTTTAAACATATCGCTGCATGTTTTCCCTTGTTTTAATTTCAATCTATCACACTGGCACGAATTTTCTTTACCCTCCTCTTGACTCATTACCCGCTCACCCGCATGCATCATCCGGCATTCCTCTAAAAGATCTCCGATAAAGTGACCCTTCGGGGGACCCGTAGGGAATTGCAGCGCCGGCCCTACGAGGAGCAAACGCCCGATGATGAAGCATGACACTCTTCGGGGTGTGTGAGGGCAACAGAGGAAACACAATGTCTTTCTGGACAACAACGCACACAACTGCAAGGAACTCTTCAACATCGTGAAAGAGCTCTCCAACCCCAACGCCGGAAACAACGACATCACCCCATCGCAAGAACTCTGCAACTCCCTCGCCTCCTACTTCCACAACAAGATCGCGGACATACACAACAGCTTCAACACCCAACCGACGAACGCCACGCCCGACTCAACCGAACCACCGCCCCCCACCACCACCCTCCGCGCCTGGACTCCTATCAGCACCGAAGACACCGTCCGCACGATGAACTCCATCCACTCCGGATCTCCGACCGACCCTTGCCCTCACCACGTCTTCAACAAGGCCGACGCTGTCATCGCACCCCACCTGCGGGACATCATCAACACCTCATTCGACACCGCCACCTTCCCTGAGAGCTGGAAGCACGCCGAACTCAGCGCTCTACTCAAGAAACCAACAGCGGACCCCACCGAACTGAAGAATTACCGCCCCATCTCGCTCCTCCCGTTTCCAGCCAAAGTCATCGAGAAGACCGTCAACAAGCAGCTGGCCGCCTTCCTTGAGACGAACGGATCCCTCGACCCCTCACAGTCTGGCTTCCGAGCCAACCACAGCACCGAGACCGCCCTCATCGCTGCCACCGATGACATCCGAACCCTGATGGATAACGGAGAAACAGCGGCGCTCATCCTCCTAGACCTCTCCGCGGCCTTCGACACCGTCTGCCACCGCACCCTAGTGCAGCGCCTCTACGACGTCGGAATCCAGGAGAAGGCACTGGAATGGATCATCTCCTTTCTCGACGGAAGAACCCAGAGAGTCCGCCTACCTCCGTACAAATCAAAGGCCACCGAAGTCATCTGCGGCGTACCCCAAGGATCCTCGCTGAGCCCAACCCTCTTCAACGTCTACATGAGCCCCCTCGCGGCCATCGCACGCCAACACAACCTGAACATCATCTCCTACGCCGACGATACCCAGCTGATCCTCTCCCTTACCAACGACCCCGCCGCCGCCAGAGCCAACCTCCACGAAGGAATGAAAGAAGTAGCCGAGTGGATGTCGACCAGCCGCCTGAAGCTGAACTCGGACAAGACGGAAGTCCTCATCCTGGGATCCTCGCCCTCCGCCTGGGACGACTCCTGGTGGCCCCCCGCCCTGGGAACTGCACCCAAACCGACAGACCACGCACGCAACCTGGGCTTCATCCTGGACTCCTCCCTCTCCATGACCAAGCAAGTCAACGCAGTCTCCTCGTCGTGCTTCAACATCCTGCGCATGCTACGGAAAATCTTCCGGTGGATCCCCACCGAGACCAGGAAGACTGTCACCCAGGCCCTCGTCACCAGCCGACTGGACTACGGCAACGCCCTCTACGCCGGAACCACCGCCAAGCTCCAGAAGAGACTCCAACGGATCCAGAACGCCTCAGCCAGACTCATCCTCGACATCCCACGACACAGCCACATCTCCGGACACCTAAGAGACCTGCACTGGCTCCCGGTCAACAAGAGAATCACCTTCCGTCTCCTCACCCACGCACACAAAGCCCTACACGATCAAGGCCCGAGCTACCTCAACAACCGCATCAACTTCTACGCTCCCAAACGACACCTCCGATCAGCCAGTCACGCCCTCGCCGCCGTCCCCCGCATCCGAAGAACGACAACAGGAGGAAGGTCCTTCTCCTACCTGGCTGCCAAGACCTGGAACTCCCTCCCGACCGACCTGCGCCTGACCCAAGACCACCTCGCCTTCAGGAAGAAGCTCAAGACCTGGCTGTTCGGGCAGTAGCAGCACCCCCCCCTAGCGCCTTGAGACCCTCCGGGTAAGTAGAGCGCTCTATAAATGTCTATGATTGATTGATTGATTGATTTCCCTCTCATAATTTTGGGTCTTTTATACCTAGGAATCTCCCTTTCTCTTTTTCCTTTCCTTTTCTTCCAATTTTTTTAAATATGGGTGACTTTTTGCACCACGATGCATGGGTGACTTTTTGCACCCTGGCATAGGAACTTTGTCCTCTTTGTTGTTTAAAATTTTAATTATGCAAGAGTCATCCGAGTAATTACAGTAATCATGCATTAGTTATGTGAAATTGCCAACATTGTGCAATACTGCCAGTTGAGTAACTAAGAGTAATTTGGGTCACAAATCCTACCACATATGTAAAGTGGTAGAATGACTCTGGTTTCTTCTTGTGAGGGAGAGGCCTATGCAGTTGAGGGCCAGTACTTTGATGCGGATACCAAGGAGTCTTTTGATGACTGAATGATGAGAGACTGAAATAGGCTATGGGGGTCAAGCAGGATAGGTTGAGGACAGGGGTCTCTCCTCAGTCCAATATGGTTTGTATGTCATCTGTGGCTACAATGAGTGCAGATTCCTTGCTTTGGTTACTTCTGGATCCTGATTGGGTGCCGGCCGGAAGGTTGTGTAGTTTGAGGTGACATTTATGCTGTTTTGAGAAAAGTGAAGAAATGGGATATTTGTTATCATTCCAGCTCAGAGACAAGGGGTATAAGACTTTTATTTCAAGCATCTGAAATATGTCTTGTCAGATAATGACAGGAACTTTGGGCATCTTGTCTGCTTTTCATGAATTTTATTCTACACTTTATCGCGGGGAGTGATCCCCTGCACAAGAGTTGATTGAGGGATACCTCCATTTCAGTATGTGTACATAAGTTAAATACTTTCCAATGTGCAGTATGAAATGCACAAGTAGCTATAAATGATCTTAGAAAAGCTAAATATCAAGCAAACCCAGGTTATAATAAACATGTCTATAGACGTTTTGGATTCTTGATATGCCAGCTCAGCCATCTATTTGGGGATTCAGATTGCATCTAGTACTAAGGATGAAATTGGTCTTAACTATAATGCACTATTTAATGAATCATTGGCATTATCCTGGAAATAGGATAGACTATTGTTGGACCAGGTCCTCGCTGCAGGGTCACGCCCAGATATTTTGCTGTTCCTCCTCTATTGTTTGCTGAACACATTTTTTTATGACCTTAGGACTCAGTGCAATATACCACTTCTAACCAGTGCTAAAGTGCTTTTGCTCACCCCCTAAATCAGGGCTATACCCAATTAGTATATATGTAACTTACTTGTAAGTTCTTTGTAGAATGGTATACCACATACCGAAAGCCTGGAAATTAGATGATATTAGTGGGTCTACAGCACGTATTGTGCTACCTGTTTAAGTAGCTCCTCAAAGCATGTCCCAGGCTGCCAGTATAGTCTGAATACAGCTTTAAACTGTCATGTTGACCACACAAAATAACCCTTTTACCAGGCCCAAACCTTACATTTAAAAAAAAAAGTCCCTCTTAGCATAGGCCCTGGACAGTACAGAGGTTAAGGTGCAGTGTATTTAAAAAGAAGGACATCTATATCAAGGCCTATATCTCTCCTTTGGATAACATTAGGGATTTCTTGCTACATTTAATGGCATGTAATTTCCTAATGAGAGCAGGTAGCAATACAATGTTTGTGGTCTTTGCAATTGTCATGAAAAACTCTATTTAATGGCGAAGTTGGGTTTTTTATTGCAATTTTAAAAATGCCACATGTTGCTGCCCATAGCCCGTTTGTGCTTGCAGCGTCTCTTGACTAGACGTAACTGACAAACTTTGTGAATTCCTCCACAACACTCGAACAATAGAGTGATTAGGTGTGCCTGGATTAGCCATCTGCAGTCAGAATGGGGGGCTCAGCTCAGCACAGTCCTTCTTGCAACTGAATAGGGAGTTCTCTGCCCTCAAACAAAAGATTTACCACCTCCACATTGTTTTTGTAGACAGCTTGAAGCGATGGTAGAGAAGCCAGGAAATGACATGGACTTCGAGGTCACTGTCTAGAAGCTTCTCTCACCTTCCAGAAGGTCGGCATCAGGGTATGAAAAGCGTACTCAGACACTCAAACTCCTCAGTTTACTACTGGACCTCCATAGTGACTCTCAGAGGACAGCCTGCTGCTGTGACCTGCTGTGAAATGTGCCAGACTGCTGTTGTGTCTGAAAGGGCTGTTTTGCTGCCTGGAATCTGCCTTGAACCCTCAGAGGCCAGCCGTACTGTTGAGTCCTGCATCTTCACCTACACCCGGGACTACAAGAGTGACTCCAATGGTAAGTTTGCTGGTATGCTATTCAGTGCGACAAGGGAATTAAAGGCTCCAATCATCTTGAACCTGTACCTGGACTCAGCCGGAGTGAGTTTTGAACCCCCTCGAGGGATCTCACCAGGCCCTTGGTTGTGGTGCTACAGTTACCCAGATGGCCAAATCTCAAACTGAGGATATTTTGACCACCTGCTTGCTACATATGTCCGCACAGTTCTCATGGTCACAATTTAATTCATTAATGGATCTTGTAGTACATGTGTAAAATTAGATAGGACAAGAAGTAAAAAAACTATTTCCGCCCCCCTTTCTTATCTCACATGTATTTGTAATGTATATAGTGTACTGTCTATAACACTAATCATTACATGTCACTTCTTCACAACAGTCACTTGTTGTTTTTTGTTGCAATTGAATTTGTATGTGTGACAGCCAGCAGTATTCGATACTCATTTTTGAATATACTAATGAATTTTGTTTTGTGTGTGTGTCTTCGAAAATTATTGTTGTGAGCATGATAAACCAGTTTTTGCTCTCTGCACTTAAAACAGTATCTTAAGAAATGGTGCACATCCAAACACAACCAATTGTTTTTTCTAATACTAATATCCAGGTTCTGAGTGACACCGGGTCCCCTCATTATTTCTAATATTAATGTTAGTCCAAGCATAGTATTTTGTAATAAT
This sequence comes from Lissotriton helveticus, assembly GCF_964261635.1. NCBI lineage: Eukaryota > Metazoa > Chordata > Amphibia > Caudata > Salamandridae > Lissotriton > Lissotriton helveticus. The sequence goes on from NC_136063.1 coordinate 54,725,435, forward strand.
AGAGTAGCCTTCCAGTGCAAAACCTATGCTGGACTCATATGCTGGACTCATACAGTACAGACACCCTTACACTACCATTTACTATCGTGTAAAGGTGTGTGCAGCAAACACAGTCGAGGAATTTGCCTCTTTTTGTTGTTTTTGTCCAGGCAAGTGCCCCTTCCTGCACAAACACATTCCTGAATGCAATCATATGCTGCCAAAAGAGCGCCAGTATAGACGAAAAGGCAGGAATGTGCCATATTCCTGCCCTCTGCTTGTCACACAGTGCAGCACAGGCAGGTGGCTTGCTTTGCTCTACTGCATGACTTTTTAGTAATAGGCCACCTGATTCTTAAAGAGGATCAATGTGATCCCTTGACCATACCCGAATACAGCACTATTGGAGCAAAGCATTTCTAAAGCCTCTTTTTCTTCATTTTACAGAAAGGGTCTTATTTCAATGTAGGGCAGAAAGCCATCCGACTGCTCGTCAGTGGCTGCCCACCCGACATCTGCTGCAGTCCAACCGCCGCATTATGATGTGTGTGGTCAGAGGCAGCAGACAGAGGGACCGTCTGACGCTTTCCGACAGACAATAACTCCTACAATTGTGGCGGTGCCTGCTCAGGGATTACAATATCCCTTTCAGTCTGCCTGTCAATGGCAGTTCAACCGCCATAGCAATGAAAATGGAAATGGAGTTTGGGGGACTTTTCTGTGTTGTGGTTTGACTATCTGGCTTTGGCGTGACAGGGGCTGGGGATGTGCATTATCTTCAGACAGCCACTGAGGAGGTTGAGATGTGTCCTGCCATTCCTTGATGAGTCAGGGCTGGGTTGTATAGACCTGGGCTACATTTAGAGTAGTGGGAGGAGATTTTCTTGCACCTCAATGGGCCTGGCCTGCCTTGGACAATGCTGTCTTTACCTCCTGCCAGGAAGCTGGTCCAGAGAGGACCAAACGGATTTGGACTGAGCACAAACACTGCCCAACAGAACAAAGATAAACTGAGTATACAAATTGGGTCCCACAACCCCAGACCTTTAGAACTCGCTTGGATCAAGGACCATGTTGAGGAGAATAGCTGCCAGAAGGAGTACTGCCCCTTTGCTCTGTTGTTGCTTTGCTGAGTTGGCCTGCAGTTGCTGCTTCTGCCTTGGGCAGTGAAAGGACCGGACTGAACTTTTGTCATTTGTTGCTGAGTATCTCCAAGGGCTTGGAATAGAGATTTCCTCCTTTTCATGAAGTCCCAGAGACTGCAAAGACTTCACTTACAACAGGGTACAGCATCTGGAACTGTGTGTATCAGTTGCTACGGATGTGAAAAGCAGCATACACCATCACCGACACCGCTGCTGGCTCCACGTCCTGTGGGCACTTCAGAAGGCATCACTGCACTTCGCACAGCAACCCTGCTTTCAATGACGACCACCACCTCCGCCATCGAGCCACTGCTTACACCATGACCCGTGGGCACCGCACTCCACACCGCCTCACTTTACTACGCTGCTCTTGTCTCACCAACGATGTCGCTGCATGCTGACCTAGACACCCGTGACTTCAATGTGGTTTGGGGGGCATTGCTCAGAAGTCACATGACGCACCGCCCCCTACCATACCACAGTCTGGACTGACGGACGCCAGCTCCCATTAACTGGAACTCCGCTTGCTCCATGAAATGTCAGCACCACAACCAGCATCAGCTCACTCCGCACCGCAGCCCTGGTCTCACTGACGCCGCTGGATGATCGTCACCAAGCCGTTGCCTGCACCATGACTTGAGGGCACTGCATGTCCCACCGCTACGCTTCACATGGCAGCCAGACGGTTGCCACGACCGGCCCGCACTGATGCACTCGGCCGGACCCAAAGGTACTGTTTATGAGTCTGCTGACACCAGCGCCAGTCCACACTGACGTGGTCTGATGGAACTGTTGGATTCTGTTGTTTTTAGCACTACGGTAGCCCTAGATGGAGCTACCGGCTCTAAGGAACTGAATTTTAATGTCATTCTTGCAAAGTGCATATTTTTGATTACTGTATATTTGACATTTATAGGTTTGATTTGGTTTGCACAGATAAATATTGGTTACCTTTCTAAAACTGGTGTGGTGTCCTTTATGTGGTATTTCCACTGTATTACTGTATGTTATATGCAAATGTATCACACACTTCCTCTGAGATAAGCCTGACTGTTCGTGCCCAGCTACCAAGGGGGTGAGCATGAGTTATTGCAGCAGTGTAACCCTCCTTATCCTGACTAGAAAGAAGGGTTCCAATATGGATACATTTGCAAACCATTGCGAACTAGAGACACCCATTTCTAGCATTGGATAAAACAAGAGGAGACAGTTACTAGCAAGCCTCTATATACAATTACCATGCAATGGCATACACGTACAAGTTTCACCAGCAGCACGGCTTGAGAGCAGAATAACCAAAATCTCGGTTTGGAGTTAGAGACACTCCCAAGAAGAGACTCAGAACACAGATTGCAGTTATTTGTAGTGCCCATAATTAAAAAGCAGAACACAGATTGGAGTTACTAGCACTCCCAAGGATTAAACTTGGAACACCAATTGGAGTTACTGGCACTCTTGAGTATTTAACTTGGTACACACATTTTGGTACAAGGTTCATACACATATCACACTCTCTGAAGTGCTTTATGTTGGAACTACTGTTTATCAGAGGAACACAGAGCTAAAGTGTTAAGTTCTTGCAAAATCACAGATCAAGCACCACAGTTGGAAGGAGTGTCTAGAGCAGTGTTCTTCAATCTGTGGGGCGCGCCCCCCTGGGGGGGCGCGACACCATCCCAGGGGGGCGCGACACCATCCCAGGGGGGCGCGCACTCCACGCCAATCTGACCTTTTTTCCCTGCAAGTCTTCTTGGAGGACTCCGGTGTGTGGAAGGGGGAGGGAGGGGAGATCGATGAGGCACGAGGTGCACATACTTTTGTTTTGTTAATTGTCCCAGGAAGGGGTTAATTACAGAGCTGACGGCTTCAGCTGCAGTGGGAGGCAAGGAGTCTCCCTGTGACCTTTTAGCTGATTTGGGTTTTTAACAAAGTACAAGAGCAATACAGCGGATTTTAATTCTTTATCTGAGTCTATACAAAGAAGTCATTTTCTTTTTTTTTATTTCTTCAGAAACTCGTTTCCTGGTGCACTGTCCTTTAATCTGCTCCGTAAAAAACAAAGTATGCAAGTGTATTGCCGTATATGAGTTCCTGGCACAGCCAAATGACGTATATTTCTGCTTTGTTTTTCATTACACCAATTTAAATTGAGTGCAGAGAATTGTATTTTTCATTTTAAGTTCTTGTTTGCGGCATGCTACACTGACTATCAAAGAGTAGCCACAAAACTCATGCTTTTGCACCTGATTCTAGTAGTATCAATCATACTCTGGGATGCATGCTGGGACAGACACAGATACGTTTCGGGAATGATGGTCACTTGCTGCTATGGGAGATCTGGAAGGCTTTCTAAAATAAAACAGTTACCATTTCTTGCTGTCGAAACGTTTATGGTCTTTTTTGAAAGACAACTTTATGTCGAAGGCCTTAAACTTGGAGCGATGGAGGGGATCCCTGAGGTAGCTGGGAAAAGGGTAGGGCAGCATCTCTCAAGCTGGGGGGCAGCGTACACTAGTTTGTAGCTTTAACAGTGTTTCACTTAAGTATTACAATCACAAGTCTAAACATGTTCAAGCCATTTCATTTTGTGGTCGTCTAAGTGCTTCAATACTTAAAATTTAGAAGTAAATTACTTAACAGAGCATGCAATTCTGTAGCTAGTCGAGTTGCTAGGTACGACCTCCCTGGCTTCCATATATTGTCAGCAATCGGACAGCTCATTAAGAGCCTCGGACTGCATTGCCCGCACCCTTAGCTGGGTGTGCTTGGTGCAGATCAGGATAGTGAGCCTTATTATAGTGAATGCACTATTTAGCCTGAAAGCTAGGATGGTCGACCTCGAATCTGGGGATTCGGGTTCGAGCCTCGACAAGGACACCAACAACCTGTGATTCTGAGCAAATCACTTAATCTCCCTGTGCCTAACAAAAAAAAATTAATGTGTCCTCATGTAATGCAACTGGTGCTCATGTAAGGCGCTCTGATACCCGATACCTTCGAGTCAAGTTTGTGCTATATAAACCTACGTAAAAAAAATACAAATGCAAACTTGTGCCTGCACTGTGAACAATGCATTAGTGAAGGATGGACCCGCTATTTGAAGCGATCAGTACACCTTTCACAGGAAGGGGGCAACGCAGTATGGCTTGCCAAGACCTGGCTCTTCGGATGACCCCAGCAGTAAACGGGGCCGCACCCCTATGCTCAAGCCCCTTGAGACTCTGACAGGTGAGTAGTTGTGCTTTACCAACCATGATTGATTGGGAGGGGGGAGTGAGGGATGTGGGTAATGAGAGAGCTGAGTTAAGGAGAGAAAGGTTAGTAAGAAAGATGAGTTAAAGCTAGAAGCTAGAGAGGTAGAGGTAGAGGGGTGAGATAGTCAAAGAAATGCATCAATTATTTCGGGTTTAAAACATACATTTTATACCTGCAGGTGGTAAAGGTGTGCAGGTCCTAAGGGGGTCTGGTGTGAAGGAGGGAAGTTGAAGGTGTTGTCTGGCAGGGGAGCAAGGGATGCTCCCCATCATATGTGAATAATGGGGAATGAGGCCTGGCTGCTGCTGCAGCCAAATCCTGATAGGAGTTTACTGGCTGTTCGAGCAGTAGCACCCCCCTTCCCCAAGCGCCTTGAGACCCTCCCGGGTGAGTAGCGCGCTATACAAGTGTCTGATTGATTGATTGATTGATACTGTGTTGAATTATCGCCCTATAAACTTGGGTCTGTTATTCCCACATTAAAAGAAATCAGGGCCCAGATTTATCACACTGTCACACAACACAACACAGCAACACAGCAACGCAGCTTGCTGCATTGCACAGTGCGAAACGGAGAGGGCAGGAACGTGCCATATTTATCATTATATGGAGCATTCCGTTCCTCTCCATGGACTGGTGCACAATGTGCTGCCTAGCGCCAATTCAGGCACCCTTGTGTCAGGGTGCAACGGTGCCTGCCTTGCAGGCAGGATTGATTTTGTGCAGAAAGGGACACCTTTAGAGACTTACATAGAAAGAAGAAAAAACTAGAAGAAATAAACACATTTCTCATCATTATGCCTCCTTTGGGAAGGCGTAGCATTTTGATTTGATGCATTCCCTGGTCTACCACTTATGGTAATACTGGGAACGCACCAAAATCCATGGGTGGGCGCGTGGGAACACCTACGCTACACTTATGAAACGCCTCCTTGGTGCAGAGTAATGCAAGGCAGCAAAACTTCAGATTTACCAAGCACTGCAGGGCTATGCTAGGTGGCCTTGCGTTGCTTAGTAAATCTGACGTTATCGTTTAGTTGCCCTTGCGTTACCTTAGGTGAGGTAAAGTCAACCCAACAAAAATATAAACATGGACCCCATTTTGGAAAAATCAACCCACCTGGGTTCAAGCGGAGTGGAATTCCAAGAGGTAATTCTACTCCGCCTGACTTGTAATGAGGGGCAAAGTTTCCAGACACCTGTGTTCTATATACAAACTTCTAGACAGGTAATTACTGGTAATTTTGTAATAGTGCCTCCTAAATGTGTATGTCCCAGCACTCCAGAGTAGTGTTACACACAATATTTAAATGCTCAAATGAATGCAAGAGTCATGCTAGTACACTGTGCACACATCCGTGCTGCCTACAGGAGAACTTATGAATTGTACACGGCCTAACATGGCAGTTCCTCTTCACAGGTGAAGTGTCGGGAAGAGTTTATAGCTTGTCAAATTCCTGTGCCTAAGCTATCCAGAGCAACCACAGTGTTTCCTTCACCCACATGGATCATCGAGGCAGATAAAACCCACTATGAACAGATCGACAGCTTATGAGTACACTTGTACACATATATTCACGGCAAAGATCAATTGGCAGCTTTGATGTAAAAATTATATTCATATAAATGCAACACCAGAGCTGTGCAAGGATTGCTGCCACACTAGGCAAAGTCTAACATGCACGCGGATGATCCTGTGGAGTTGTAAAGGAGGCCGGACCATTAGGCAAAGTGTGATGTTACTCCCACCCTACCCATAGTAACAGGGTCATATTTGGTATTTTCGAAGGAAGTTTGTTGCTTATCTGCTGGTGGAAGCCATTGGCGGCTGCCTTGAATTTCCTTGTTGTAGAACCAGTCTTGTGTCACTTCCAACACAGTGTGATACATTCCATTTCTCCAAGTAATAGTCCCCTGGCCATATTGTCCTCAAGGGCTCTACATAAGCCAACCAAAATCCACCCCTGTGCACAGTGAAAAATTATGCAGTATACATTCAAGAGGATACAGGTTCACACAATATTATTGGAGGTTGTGTGACAGTTATTTCCAAGCAATTATATTATGCAACGTTGCACATTGTTATTCAATGTTATTAAAATCGGACTTATTTTAGTAACTGGTAATCATTTGTTTTTACACGATGATGTTGACATTCCCTACAGTAACTGAGTGTGATATAGGTATGGCTAAATTGCAGTTGAGAGGGGTAAATGTTGCCATCAATATGGTTCTATGATTTCTGTACAGTTGCACACTGAGCATCACAGTGAAGCACAGTACCCACCCATGTGCATGCTCACCTATATATATGTTCCATGGCTCTGGCCATGTACATGACACAATAATTCATGTTATTTAGAGCAACTGTAATAATAATAAAGTTCAAATTCCAGTTTGTTACAACAGAACTGTCAAATTCACATGAGAAAATGAGAAAATCATTGTTAACAGATTCCATGTTACACTTACTTTACACGAGTTAACAAACCTCCTAATATACTCTGGACCTTTTCCATATGATTTTACCGCACTTCACAAATTATAGCCCTTGCATCATTGTTTTGGTTCAATACTTTGGGGGGGAAAAAAACAAAAGCACAAGAAAAACCTCATGACATATTGAAATACTGCAGGACGTTCAACATCATAGTCGAACGTGGAGTTGAGATGGATATTCAAATTACAGTGTTTGAAACATTGCACAAGCCCACATAAATTTTCCTGGGCAAAGGCAGGTCTAAAGGTGGATTAGCAACACGCATTGAACTCGATCAAAATCTAATGATAACATAATTGGACAAAAGCATCAGGACTAACTGTCCCAGACTTCTCTCTCTCTGAAGAGGCGGTTTCCACAATCACCAGCACCTGTACCGCATTCCTGCTGCGCTATATAGAGCTTCCATGGATCCCACTGTGTGGGATGAAATTATCAGGCAAAAGCATTGTGACTAACTGTCGTCCCAGAATTCTCTTGCGACTAAGGTGGCAGGCCACGCAATCACCAGCACCTGTACTGCATTCCTGCTGCGCTATATAGCACATATATGGAGCCCGCTTCGAGGGACGAAAACTTTGGGCAAAAGCATCAGGCCTACCTGTCCCAGTATTTTCTCGGTGCTAAGGAGCAGTGATGGCCGCCACAAAAAAAAGTGGTTGGTGGGGTAGGGTGTGCAAGGGGGGAGAGAGTTTAATAATAATAATGTTTCAAAATGGGAAAAGGTACCTGCAGCTGCTGTCCGCCTCCCTGCGTTGCGCCTCGGTGTTCTTTTTTGTCCCCACAGACCCTGGGACTAAGTCTCAGACTTCCTGTGCAATCCTGGTGCTGCTATCATACTATCAGAGAAGTACCGGGATTGGCCTGAGTGGGCTGCAAAGATGCCCCGCTCAGAACAGGGAGTCTGTGCTGTTTCTCTAGCCAGGCTGTTCATTACAGCCAGGTTAGAGAAACCTAAGTGCGCATGTGTATTTGGCTGGCCTGAGACGGCAAGCCAAGCACACATGCGCACTTAGAAGTGCACATAGCACTCCTCTTCCCCCTCTCAGGGCCTGCTCCACCCCTCCCCACTGCACGCTGGTTCTACAAGCAACTGAAAAATGAAACAATGAAAGTATGGCATTTTATTTTTCAGGTGCCGGTTCTGCAACAGTGAGGTAATGCTCCCCTACCATTGCGCCTGTACTGCATTCCTGCCACGCTGTATAACACTTACATGGAGCCCGCTGCACGGGATGACATCATCGGGCAAAAGCATCAAGACAACCAGTCCCAGAATTTTCTTGGGGATAAGGAGGTGGCCCCCGCAATCACCAGCACCTGTACCGCATTCCTGCCACTCTGTCATTTCACCACGCCCACTCCCAAACCTGCAGTTTACTAAACACTCTTATTGTATTGAATGTTATTCGCTGACTATGCCCGGAATGTGCGCGTGGCGAAATTTCTGTCAGGTGGTGGGGGGCCCAACATCTAAAAAAATTCAGCTGGGGGGGCTCAACCTACAAAAGTTTGAAGACCTCTGGTCTAGAGCATGAACACACAAGAAGCGCTGGAGGAAATCACGGAGAGGGCAAGGAGGAAAAGTCTTTGAAGATGCAGATACTCAATCCTGCTTTCTACTTTAGGAGGAATAGTGCATACTAACCTGTGCTTAGCATTGCTTTTCCACTTGTCTGGAGTTTGAAGAATGTCTCATGGCTTTGACTCAGGGAGATGCCGAGGAACAGAGGTTTTTGTGCTGGAGGAAGAGATGAAAGAGGTGTCAAGGGAGCTGGACCCACGGGAACCACTGCCTCAACTTGGACTTGAAGGAGACTATAGCGCTTCTTGATTCCAACTAGATTTTTTAGGTTAGTGAGAAGGGTGAAGAAAGTTCCACAGGAAGCGAGACCATGCCACACCCCGGCATTGAGAGTGGTTTATATACCCACTCAAAGGAGCAAAGGGTGTAGCTAGTTCACATGTGACATGTGGAGCACGATTTATAGGAGCAAATTCCTGTATGGGTTTGGCATTTGCACTTGGAAGCTATACGATCGAATGTTTCATATCTTCAAATGATCCTAGTATATGTTCAAATGTATTGTTTTCAGCATCATTTTGCCATCAATAAGATTTAGTTTGCCAACATAGAATCGAAAAAGATTACATTTTCCTTCTAAGTCCTTCTTCATTGTGAGCTGCTCAGTTAGGAGTGATGATTATCACACAGATAATTAACAATACAGGGCCTGATTCATAAATCGCCACCCCACTCGTGGTGAGGCCCCACAGACATGAGGGTGGGCTTCGCTGATGTTAGAGGTTCCTCACTCCTGCCGGGACCTCCGTACTTTAGTTACCCATTGAGGAGGGTGGAGTTCACATCATGAGTACAAGGCCACCCCCATGAGAGAGGGGCCCTCACCACAACCACAGAGCCTCTACCATGAGTACAGAGGCCTTTGGTGAATTGACCCCACTATGTAGATGCATTGTGGGACTGTCCCCTAAAATGGGAAATTACATGTACATTGTGATGCCTACTCTATCAAACTCTCAATGTCACAGTATTTTGCGGGTCCTTCTCCTCCCTTTAGAATCCATCATCTTGGATTTGAAAACATTTAGTGGGTGATGAATCTTTTAAGTGTACCTTTTATGTCTCAGAAGATACAAAACCCAAAACGTATAATTGTTATGTATGCAGTAACAGGAGCTACCACTTAATTTAAAAAGTATAGCACATTCTTCAGGAGACTTAAGTGTTAGAGTTCTTTCTTCTGTTCACCTGATTGGGAAATCTTTTTGCTCAAGCTCTTTCCCATGCCCTGAATCATTGCTTTACTGTGACCACTGTCTGTACCCAGAACAGCGGTGGATTCAACTACATAATCTATTGGACTCATAGCCTCTGGAGATCATTGAATCATTGGTCTCTGAAGACCATCAGAGCCACAAACACTGAGACTATCACACATATAACCCCCTAAGGCCACCAGACCAACCTGCCACCGGAGACCATTCGAAGGCCTCTGGAATGTGGAGTCTGAGAGTCCAAACCCTGCTGTAACCATCAGACCCACAGCCTTTTGAGTCTCAGGGAGACATTCAGCACATCAACCCACCTATGTCTTAAGCCATATTTCTTGACATCAACTTTCTTC